>NC_092727.1:55964439-56265990 GCF_047496885.1 Scyliorhinus torazame
CTCCTATCAAACTTTCTGTCACGCATTCCACATCTTAACCACTCGCTGTGTGAAAATGTTCCTCATCATTGCTTCTATTGCCAGTTACCTTAAACCTGTGCCCCCTCATTTTTAAACCTTCCATCAATGGGAACAGTTTTTCTCCCCCGACCCTTTCCAGATCCCTTATGGTTTTGAACACCTCTAACAAATCTCTTCCCAGTCTTAACAGAAGTTCCTCACCCCTGTGCCATTCTTGTGAACCTTTTCTGCACTCACTCTAATCCCTTGTCACCTTTCTATAACGTGACACTCAGAACTGGATACAATAAACCAGTTGAAGCCAAACCAATGTTTCAGGCGAGCTTCACATAACCTCCTTGTTCTTCTAATCTCTGTCCTTATTTAGGATACTGTGTGCTTTATTAGGCACTTCCTCAGCCTCTCCTGTCACCTTCAGTGATGTTTGCACATACCCACACTCTGCTCCTGTACCCCTTTAGAATTGCAAGACATTCCTCCTCACCTTTGACTTAACTGGGTGTCCCTTTATTCTGAAACCTTCACCCAAATTCTAAATGGCCCCAACAAGGGGGGAAATCCTCTCAGCAGTTGCCCTGTTAAGATTTCTCAGAACCTTATCAGGTGGGATTCTCCGTCCATTCACAGCAGCAGAATTCTGCCGTCCCACTGCAGTGAATGGGAGATTGGGCTGAACATCAAATTCTTCGTCCTCGCTAGCAGCGGTAGCGTGACAGACTCGCAACGGAGAATCCCGGCCTATATCTTTCCATCCAATCACCTCTGATTCTTCTAAGTTCCATTGAGTAGATGCTCAGCTCCTTTATTATGGGACTCAGCCTAGTCATCCTTCTCTGAACCATCTCTGTGCAAGGATATCCCTCCTTAAATAAGGAAAGCAAAGTTGTACATGGCTTTTTAGTTGCGGTCTCACCAATGGCCTATTCAGCCGCGGCAGGACTTTGTTATGTTCATATTTCATCCCCCTTGTAATAACCACTAACATTTCATTGGCCTTCCTAATTACTTACTGTAGTTTCATGCTGGGTTTTATGTGTTTCATTTGCTAGGGCACTCAGATCCCTCTGTACCACAACATTCCACAGTCTCTCGCCTTTTAATAATTTTTTGCTTTTCTCTTTGGCCTATCCAAGTGGATACCCACATAATTCCCCATATTATACTCTATCTAACAAATATTTGCCCACTTAATCCATCCATGTCCCTTTGCAGACTCTTTGTATCCTCCTCACAGCTTGCTTTCCTACCTATCTTTGCATCCTCAACAAATTTGACGATCGTACATTCAGCCCATTCATCCAAGTCATTAATATAGATTGTAAATAACTGAAGCTCCAGCATTGATCACTCTGGCACTCAACTAGTTCCAGTTTTCCAAATTGAAAATGACCTATTTATTCCAACTCTGTTTCCTGGTAGTTTGCCAATGCTTTACCCATGTTAATATACGACACTTAGCAGCATTTACTTTTGTCTATTACTGTGAAATAACCTTTTTTGTGTGTTGGTGGGGATCTCAAGTGCAGCCAAGTTGGATCATCCACTCAGCACTTCAGGCTGAAACAGGTTGCAAATGCTAAATGGCTTGCTCCTGTTCCCCTGTTTTTTTTACGGTTGCCGTTCCAGTCAAATAGGGTGAAATTTCTTTTATTCATTCGTAGGATGTGGCTTGGCCAGCATTTATTGCCCATCCATAATTACCTTTGATAATGTGGTGATGAGCTGCCTTTTTGAACCTCTGCAATCTATATGGTGTAGGTACACCCACAGTGCTATTAGAGAAGGAGTTCCAGGATTTTGACCTGGCGACAATGAAGGAACAGTAGATATTTCCAAGTCAGGATGGTGAGTGGCTTTGAGAGGAACTTGCAGGTGGTGGTGTTCCCATGTGTCTGCTGCCCTTCTAGATGTGGAGATGCCGGTGTTGGACTGGGGTGAGCACAGTAAGAAGTCTACAGCACCAGGTTAAAGTCCAACAGGTTTGTTTCGATGTTTCGATGTTTCGAAACAAACCTGTTGGACTTTAACCTGGTGTTGTATGACTTCTTACTGTGCCCTTCTGGATAGTAGTGGTCGTGAGTTTGGAAGGTGCTTCCTATGGAGACTTGGTGAGCTGCTGCAGTACATCTTGTAGATGCTAAACACTGCTGCTACTGTGCATCAGTATTGGAGGGTGTGAATATTTGTGGCTGATATGCCAATCAAGCAGGTAGCTCTGTCTTGGATTGTGTCGTGTTTCTTGAGCACAGTTGGAGCTGCACTCATCCAGCAAAGTGGAGAGCATTCCATCACACTCCTGACTCCTCCATCACCTCTCCATTACTTCTACATTATAGTTACTTTGCTGTGTTTAAACTATTGTCAGGTTTACTGCCAATACAAACCTTTAATGAAATGAAACTCAAACCTACAAATTCCACAACAATTGCACCCAATAATCTTGATGTTTAGTTCAGCAAAAAAACGTGTTTGTTTTATAGATAAATACCTGTGATACGTAGTGAAGAGCCTTCAAATATAATTAAAAACCTTTAAGTCACATGAAAGATGCTTGAGATTGAGTCAATGAGGATTCAGCGACAGGAAAGACTTCTGAGATACAATGCAGACTCAAAATGTGTCAAACACTCCGAAGATACAGGAAAGATCCTTAAGATGCAAAGACCCTTGAGACATTGTAAAGACTCTTGAAATGGATTGCAATGTAAATTTTTTTCTCTTGGTAATAGCACTGCATTAAGTGAACACTCAATAATCACACTCATTAGCAAAAAGATACACATAGCCCTTGTCTCATTCCGCATGACTTTATATTTATCTCACAAAATAAATCACTGCTCCGTATAATCAGCTTTGTGGGGGGGGGCAAAGAAAGGTTGCAGTAGTCCAATAATATGTATAATAGGACTTGGTGATCCATCATTGCAATAGGGAATGTCACCAGAACAGTGGACAACAGGACCGCCCGTATAACACATACCAATCAATAAACATTGAGTGCAATCAATACTGGGTCCCTGCATTTCGATGGCCAGATTTACAGAAGTCTGCAAAGTGTGGAGAGAATTTTACTCCCTATCTACCTTGCAGTACCTGCTCCGAGAGTGTAGAGGCAGTTTTACCTGTTCCTGAACAGGTTTAGTAACAACTTTACTAAACAATTATCCTGTACTTTCTCTGTTCTGGGAATATTTAATGGAAAACTGTGGAAGGAACCTTACTCTGTATTTATCCTATATTGCACCTGATCTCTGAGTATTTGAATGGATGACCAATTCAAATGAGGCAGTAATGACTGTGTAATGTGCTTTATCATTACTGCTTCAGTGGAACGTAATATTACTGATTACAATCGCCCGAGGAAATGAGTAATGCATTATAAAAATTTAATTACTGCACCGGTCAGTGAAATTGGTGATCCATCAACACTATCACAGCAGATTCTCCCACTTGTAGAGAGTGCTGCATTGTTAGAGATGCCGGGTGTGATATTAAACTCTCCTCTTAGCTGGATTTAAAAGATCCTGTGGCAATACTCATGGATAGCAGTGGAGTTCTCCCTGGTGAATTGGCCAATGATTATCCTCTCAACCCACATCCTTAAAACTGACTGGTCAAATGGCATTATTCCTTCTGGGCTCTTGCTTTGCACAAATTGGCTGGTGCAACATTCCAAAAGCAACTATGCTTTTATGACTGGCTGCAAGGCAATTCGAAAATATCTGTAATGTTCCTTTGGCTGCATTGAAGCACCTCGGAACACAACATGTTGGATGTAGAAGCCTGAATATTATTGCACTTTGTGTAATGGCCATTTTGAAATGTTTTTAATGTTCTCTCTGATATTTTGCGAATAAAGTATTTATTTTGCAAAAGGAGGGGAGGCACTATGGCGCAGCGGCTAGCACTGCTGCCTCACAGCACCGAGGACCTAGGTTTGATCCCGGCCCCGGGTCACTCATCCGTGTGGAGTTTGCACATTCTCCCCATAACGGCGTGGGTCTCACCCCACAACCGAAAGGTGTGCAGGGCAGGTGGATTGGCCATGAGAATTCCGCACCTTTGGGGCGGCCCGACGCTGGAGTGGTTCCCGCCACTCCATTACGCCAGATTCCCCCGCCCCGGCGGGTAGGGGAGAATCCCTGCCCAGAAGCCACGAAGGAGGTTTCAACTTTCTCGCCTCTCAGTAGATACTCCAGTCTGCTCATTTAAGATTAATAACATTCTTAGTGGTTTCTTACTGGTGGTTCACAGCCCTGATGAATTCATGTGTGAATTGCTCACCTGCTCGATTCTGAGTTGCTGCTGGTTTGCCATAGAGCCAATGAACAGAATCACACAGAAGAAGACCATTTAGCCCAGTGTGTCTGCATCGGTTCTCAAATCTAGCATCATGGCTTAGTGCCATTCCCCTGTCTTTTACCAGTACCCCTGCGCAGAGCGTGGTGACTTGCATGCCAGTGACACGTGGGGAGGATTGTAGTGCCAGTGCTACTCTTATCTATACAACCTCCAGTTAAAGTTAAGGCACATTTGGGGTCAATTGCAGTGGCCTACGCAATGCAGTGGTCAGAGGATCCTTTGTTATGTATACACCCTGATTGATTCCTATTGACAATGATTGCCACCCGACGGGCCTTTTGTGCAGAGTAAGGCTAGCTCAAAGAGAAGCCTCAGGTTCAATGAATGCTTCACAGAGCAGCCTCGGCTGTGTACAGTTATGTAATGCTCCCAAGCCCCTGTAACTGTGCACATGTGTCACGTTATTGTCATCAACCACCTGAAATCCTGGCAGCTTTTGATTTTATCTTTGCTTGAGCAGGCAAGTGATTAAATCCTCGTGATCCTGCTTAACGTTCAGTCACCAGTAAATGGGGAAGACCCTCATCTGTAATCTTTCAAGCAGGAGGCAGGGCAACACGTGTATTCCACTGGGATGTAAACCTGTGCCAGAGATTCACTGAGAAATATCAGACATCTGATACCATGATGCATGCACCAGCCAAGGGGCAGCACATCTAACAGTGGAAATGCGAATGCTGTCCTTACTGAAAGAAAGAGCTGCATTTGCATTGAGCCTCTCAGGGCACCCCAAAGCCCTTCACAGACAATTAAGTTCATTTGAAGCACTGTAGTTGTTGTAATGCAGGAAAGAACAGCAGCCTCTCCCCACACAGCCAGTCCCCACAAAGAATAATTGACTAAATAATCAATTTCAGCAATATTGGCAGAGGAATAAATGCTGATCCAAAGATGAGGACCAAGTCCCCCAATTCAACAGGTTTGATCAAATGCTGGAATGACACGTGTGGTTTGAGTGCAGTTGGCATTTGTACAACTGTAGTGTTGACTGCATTTGCCACATTTTGCCAACAATTTTGAGCATGCCCCTGATGCCGTTGGTAATTCTAGTAACTTTAATATCTTAATTGCCGTCATTTTCCCTCAAGGACCTCTGACTCACTATGAAGCCTTGGTGCATTCAGTGTTCCCATTGGTGAGAACTCTCTGCCAACCCCCTCTCTCACTCCTGGACCAAATTCAAGAACAGAGTCAATGTCTAACCCATTCCCTGTTGCAATGTAGAGCCCGCTCTGCTGCCCTCACTGTTGACACAGAATCCCTCCAATGCAGCAGGAGACCATTTGGCCCATCGAGTCTGCATCCACCCTCTGAAAGAGCACCCTACCTAGGTCCACACCCTCCGACCACTCACCGTAACCCCACCTAAACCTGAACAACTTTGGATACTGAGGGGCAATTTTATCATGGCCAATCCAACTAACCGACAAATCTTTGGACTGTGAGAGGAAACAGGATCACCCAGAGGAAACCCACGCAGACACAGGGAGAACATGAAAACTCCACACAGTCATCCAAGGCCAGATTAAGCCCGTGTCGCTGGAACTTCTCCTATTGATTTATCTCAGTTCATCTGCTGCTCTTTGTAGTGTATACAGCTCTCCTGTATCTGTTTCTAAAAATAAAAGCCAGACTTGCATTTCTATAGCACCTTTCATCCTCGCATTTCCAGGTAAATATTATTAAACAGTAGCACTGTTGTAATGTCAAAATAGCAGCCGCCAGTTTCGGCATGGCATGACCTCACATGGGAAGCTGGAATCACAGGTGCGGATGACACAGAGATAGGCCAGGTAGTGAGGCTGAGTGCCTTGGGTTACAGGAAGATATAGATGGGATGGTCAAATGGGCAGAAAGGTGGCAGATAGAATTTAATCCTGAAAAGTGTGAGGTGTTACACTTTGGAAGGAGCAATTTGACAAGGAAATATTCAATAAATGGCACCACACTGGATAGTCCTGAGGAACAAAGAGACCTTGATGTCTTTGTTAATAGATCTCTTAAAGCAGAAGGGCAGGTTAATAGGGTGGTGAAAAAGGCATATGGTACACTTGCCATTATCAATCGTGGCATAGATTACAAAAGCAAGGAAGTCATGTTGGAATTATATAGAACATTGGTGAGGCCACAGCTGGTGTACTGTGTGCACTTCTGGTTGCCACATTATAGGAAGGATGTGATTGTGCTGGAGAGTGTACAGAGGTGTTTCACCAGGATGTTGCCTGGGATGGAACATTTTAGTTATGAAGAGAGATAGGATACGCTTGGGTTGTTTTCACTGGAGCAATCTGATCGAGGTTTTCAAGGTTATGAGGGGCATGGATAAGGTGGATAGGGAACAGCTGTTCCACTTAGTTGAAGGGTCAGTCACTAGGGGGCACAAGTTCAAGGTGAGGAGCTGGAGGTTCGGAGGGGGATTTGAGGGGAAACCTTTTTACCCAGAGGGTGGTGACGGTCTGGAACGTACTACCTGGGAGAGTGGTAGAGGTGTGTTGCCTCACATCCTTTAAAAAATACCTGGATGAGCACCTGGCATGTCTTAACATTCGAGGCTACGGGCCAAGTGCTGGCAAATGGGATTAGGATTGACAGATCAGGTGCCTTTCATGTGACGGTGCAGACTCGATGGGCTGAAGGGCTTTTTCGGCACTGTATTTTTCTGTGAGACTGTGATAATCTGATGTTGCCAGAGAGATAAATTAAGGGGGAGCTCCCCTGCTCTTCTTCGAAATAGTGCAATTGGATAATTTATGCCCATCTGAGAGGGAAGATGAGGCCTCAATTTAATGTCCCCTTTCAAAGACAGGACCTCCGCAGTGCAGCACACCCTCAGGACTGCACCAGCCGAGCTTTTACAGCCAAGTCTCCAGTTGTATTTGTAGGACTTGAACCCAGGGGCGAATGGTACCCTCTGAGCTTCGACTGTAATCGAAAAGGATTTATCCTTGCACCATTGCATTCAAAATGACATTACTTTAAACCAGCAGTGCAACGGTTAGTTTTTGGCCGTAATGATGGATTAATAGGATTAAGGAGCATTGTGATTACCGGTATGTTACTTCTGAAAGGACAACTCACTCCTACCCATAATTACAGATGAACTAAAAAATTTACATACCATAATAGTTTTCTTTGTGTGTCCGTGAGCAGATCAGACAAACCATGTTTAACTCACCAAGCTATTTAAGCAGCCGGAAACTTTCATTCAGCTCATTATCCAGCAATACCAAGGCAGTTTCTTGGCAATAGTTTCCTTCAGTTGGCACATCACGGTGGCAGATTGCTGCAGTTTTTGCACTTCAGAAATCTCCCAACTTTAGTTACGCCAAAATCATGCTGAAAAAAGGAAGACTTGCATTTTTGTACTGCCATTTATGAGCCCGGGACACCGCAAAACAATTTCCAGCCAATTCGCTATTTTGAAAGTATATAGACTGTCATGATAATATATAATAATCTTTTTGTCACAAGTAGGCTTACATTAACACTACAATGAAGTTACTGTGAAAAGCCTCTAGTCACCACATTCCTGCACCTGTTCAGGTACACTGAGGGAGAATTCAGAATGTCCAAATTACCTAACAGCACGTCTTTCGGGACTTGTGGGAGGAAAGCAGAGCACCCGGAGGAAACCCACGCAGACATAGGGAAAACACGCAGACCCCGCACAGACAGTGACCCAAGCCGGGAATTGAACCTGGGACCCTGGCGCTGTGAAGCAACAGTGCTAACCACTATTCAACCGTGCCGCCCTCTGGTGTAAGAAATGCAGCATCTAATTTGCACGCAGCTATCTTACAAAGACAGCAGTGTGATAATCTGCTCATTGGCGATATTGGTTCAGCGATTAAATATTGGCAAGAAACCTGAAACTCTTCAAAAAAGCGGCAAGAAATATTCCAGGTCTGCCTGAGACAGTTAACATTTCATCTGTAAGACGGCACTTCTGGAAGTGCAGCACTCCCCAGTACTGCACTTGAACGTCAACTTAGATTCTGTGTTCAAGTCATTGGATTGGAACTTGAAGCCTTGACCTGCGAATTGAAAGATGAAAGTACGACCCACTGAGCTACGAGTTGTATACTCAGGAGCCCCTTTCATTGTCACTGTTTCCCCCCTGTTACCCTCATACAAACTGTCATTCCTTGTGTGTGAGATTTGGCAGTGAGTTTCAACGGGTTATTTGACTGTACCTCCTCAAAGTATTCAATCAAGTTCGCCAGACATGACCTTCCCTGAACAGCTCCATGCTAACTGTCCTTAATCCATTTATTTCCAAATGATCATTTGTACTGTCACTCAGAAATGTTTCCAATAGTTTTCCCATCACTGACGTTAGACTGAATGCTCAATAATTACGCCAGCTATCTCTCCTTCCAACTCTTAAAGAATGATTCATCATTAGCATTTTTCCAGTCCCACACCTGTAGCCAACAAGGATTGGAAAATGGCAGTCAGAGCCCGCACAACTTCTTCCTTTGCTTCTGGCTGGAATACATTGGGCATGATTCTGTCACCCCAGGGACGGGACGGAGAATCGCCGGGACCGGCGCGAATCGGCCATGCCGCCCTGACGCCAGTCCGCCGATTCCCCGGAGAGCGGATAATCGGCGCCATTGACGCCGGTCCTGAGATTATTACTCTGCTTGTCTTGCTCTTTAGCTTCCAATCTAATTCTCTAAAATCACTTTTTAGATCCTCATCCCTTTTCTTGGCTATGTCATTGGTGCCAATGTGCACCACGACTTCTGGTTGTTCCCTTCCCCCTTAAGAATCCTGTAAGCTCAACCTGAGACATCCCTGACCCTGGCACCCAGGAGGCAGCATACTTTCCGGGAGTCTCGTTCACAGAATCTCCTATCCATTCCTCTAACCATTGAGTTGAATAATTCTTCTTTCACTGTGTTCATCTTATCCAACAGTCAATAACAGCAGTGTCTACTTCATCCATCTCATTTTGTGTAAACAGGCACAAAATGTTCATTAAGAACCTTGACTACATCTTCCCCTTCTATACACAAGTCAGTTTTTGGTCTCTAGATGACCTTAATCTTTCCTTAGTTATGCCCTTGCTTTTTCTGTATTTCGAAAGTATCTTTGGGCTTTCCGTGTCATTGCTTGTCAATATATTTTTATGCCTTTGCTTGCTTGATCTCCTTCTTAACTTTTCTCCCATTTACTAAACTCCTTTCGGCTTTCTGCAGTAGTAAGCTTTTTTGTATTTGACAGAAGATTTCATTTTTGCCTTGTTCTGCTCTCTATGCTTTTTGACATTCAGGAGTGTCAAAATTCATATTGGTTAGTGGGAACATATTTGTTCTGAACCCTTTCTATCTCCTCCAATCCATTTCTGCCAAATTGTACCTTGGCTTCGTAAAATTGGTTCCTCCCTAATTCAAAACATATGCACTCAGACGATCTTTATCATTACTGCACTCAATCTAACTGAATTTAGGGTCGGGATTCTCCGACCCCTCGCCGGGTCGGAAAATCGCCGGGGGGCAGCGTGAATCCCACCCCTGCCAGCCGCCAAATTCACCGGCACCGAAAATTCGGCGGGTGCGGGAATCACGCCGCGCCGGTCGGCGGGCCCCACCCGGCTATTCTCCGGCCCGCGATGGGCCGAAGTCCCGCTGCTGTCATGCCAGTCCCATCGGCGTGAATCAAACTACCTACCTTTGCGGCGGGACTTGCGGCGCGGGTGGGCTCCGGGGTCCTGGGGGGGGAGGCGGGGTGATCTGGCCCCGTGGGGGTGCCCCTATGGTGGCCTGGCCCGCGATCGGGGCCCACTGATCCGCGGGCGGGCCTGTGCCGTGGGGGCACTCTTTCCCTTCCGCCTCGGCCACAGCCTCCGCGATGGCCGATGCGGAAATGACCCCCCCCCCCCGCGCATGCGCGGGGATGACGTCAGCAGCTGCTGACGCTCCCGCGCATGCGCGGACTTCTGCAGTCCCTTCTGCCCTGGCTGGCGTGGCGCCAAAGTCCTTTCCCGCCGGCCGGCGGCGCGCCAACCACTCCGGCGTGGGCCTAGCCCCTCAAGGTGAAGGCTTGGCCCCTAAAGGTGCGGAGAAATGCGCACCTTTGGGGCGGCCCAACGCCGGAGTGGTTCACGCCACACCATCCCGCTGGGACCCCCCGCCCCACCGGGTAGGGGAAAATCCCCGCCATGATCACTATAACTAAATGTTCTCCCACTGAAACCTATTCCACCTGCCCAGCTTCATTCCCGAAAACTGAGTGCAGAATTGTCCATTCTCTTTTGGGTTGGCTTGTGCTGGTGAGAAATAGTGCGCTCTCTGCGCTCTGTACCTTTTACAATAATGCTGGCAAGTTATGATTTAAGCCCCTGCTGATATGGGCAGCCAATCGATAGCATAGTGAGTACTGACTGCACACAGCAATTGAAAGAACACAAAATCGACTTACTGGCATGGGTATCATTTGATCTGACACCATTTTTTGGGGTTACCCAATTTAGCCCAATTGAAATCTTAAAATTTGAGCACAGCCATTCAGGAGTGAAATCAATAAAATACACCTTTTCACACATTGAGAAGTGGAAAAGATATTGGGCTGGATTCTCCGAACCTGTGCTGGGCCGGAGAATAGGCGGGGGGGGGGGGATCACGTGACGCCCCTCCGGCGACTCTCCGCTGACCGGAGAATTGCTACCAATCGCGCCGGTGCGGTCGCTGCAGCGCCAGTCGGGGGCCACTCAGCACAGCCCCCCGGCGATTCTCCGCGCTCAATGGGCCGAATGCCCGCCGAGTTCACCCGAGTCCCGCTGGCATCGTTCACGTGTGGTCCTACCCGGCGAGACCTCGGCATTCATGCTGCGGGGCCGTCCTGGTGTGGGGGAGGGGGAATCCGTGGGGGCACTCTTTCCCTTCCGCCTCGGCCACAGCCTCCGCGATGGCCGATGCGGAAATGACCCCCCCCCCCCCGCGCATGCGCGGGGATGACGTCAGCAGCTGCTGACGCTCCCGCGCATGCGCGGACTTCTGCAGTCCCTTCTGCCCTGGCTGGCGTGGCGCCAAAGTCCTTTCCCGCCGGCCGGCGGCGCGCCAACCACTCCGGCGTGGGCCTAGCCCCTCAAGGTGAAGGCTTGGCCCCTAAAGGTGCGGAGAAATGCGCACCTTTGGGGCGGCCCAACGCCGGAGTGGTTCACGCCACACCATCCCGCTGGGACCCCCCGCCCCACCGGGTAGGGGAAAATCCCCGCCATGATCACTATAACTAAATGTTCTCCCACTGAAACCTATTCCACCTGCCCAGCTTCATTCCCGAAAACTGAGTGCAGAATTGTCCATTCTCTTTTGGGTTGGCTTGTGCTGGTGAGAAATAGTGCGCTCTCTGCGCTCTGTACCTTTTACAATAATGCTGGCAAGTTATGATTTAAGCCCCTGCTGATATGGGCAGCCAATCGATAGCATAGTGAGTACTGACTGCACACAGCAATTGAAAGAACACAAAATCGACTTACTGGCATGGGTATCATTTGATCTGACACCATTTTTTGGGGTTACCCAATTTAGCCCAATTGAAATCTTAAAATTTGAGCACAGCCATTCAGGAGTGAAATCAATAAAATAGACCTTTTCACACATTGAGAAGTGGAAAAGATATTGGGCTGGATTCTCCGAACCTGTGCTGGGCCGGAGAATAGGCGGGGGGGGGGGGATCACGTGACGCCCCTCCGGCGACTCTCCGCTGACCGGAGAATTGCTACCAATCGCGCCGGTGCGGTCGCTGCAGCGCCAGTCGGGGGCCACTCAGCACAGCCCCCCGGCGATTCTCCGCGCTCAATGGGCCGAATGCCCGCCGAGTTCACCCGAGTCCCGCTGGCATCGTTCACGTGTGGTCCTACCCGGCGAGACCTCGGCGTTCATGCTGCGGGGCCGTCCTGGTGTGGGGGAGGGGGAATCCGACACCAGGAGGGGCCTCCACGGGGGCCCGGCCCGCGATCGTGGCCTACCGACCGGCGGGCGGGCTAATTGCGGAGGCTATGTTCCTCTGCGCTAGGCCTCTATAGGGCTCCGCCATGTTGCCCGATGGCTGGCGTGGAGAAGGCAACCTACGCGCATGCGTGGACTCGCAGCGGTTGTGGCGGCATGCGCGGACCTGTGCCGGCCGTATCGGCGGCTGGAACTGCGTGAAGCGCTCCAGTGCCATGCGGGCCCTCTGTGTGGCACAGGGTCGCTGCTCCTAGGGGCCAGATGGCGCCGCCATAAAACGCTTCGGCGTTTACGACGGCATCAACACTTAGCCCCAGGATCGGAGAATCCCATCCATTGATCAATCGTGATCTAACTGAATGACTTGCAAGCCCAAGGGGCTGAATGGCCTGAGTTATGGCGCTGATGAGCTTGAAAATAAATCAGACATTGAAGCATTATCTCTGGACCTATCAGGTGTTTTCTTTCTCCTCCAACAGTGCCCAAAGAACAATTTTCAGACTATTCCTCCTCAATGCCGATCTGGCCCTTGCATGGAGGGATCACTCAGGCATGTAGGCCAGAAGGCCACAGATTCCTTACTGACATATTTACTATTGCCCTCAGTGCCACAGGACCGGTACCAGGATGTTGTCCTGGATGAACATGCCTCTTTGATGGCCAATAACCCCTGGCCACTTGTTGCCTAGTATCACCTGCTTGATGGCAAGTACCAACTGACAATGGACTGTAGACTTTGAAGAGTGGCATTCCTGAGGCTTGGGAACTTGTACAATGGTAATAACCCATGGTGTCAAGGGACAGTGACAATGAATTGAAGATTCGATACCAATGAGATGTCTCTCCTTTTCTGCTTGGGCACATTATCATTTACAGAAACTAACATTTGGAATGCAGTGTGTGAGTCATTTGAGAGAAAAAAACATGTGGTGAATGTAAAATAGGAGGGACAAGTGATTTTGGGCAATCGGTCCTCACCACTTGGATTTTCCTCACCTTATGTTTGGCTCTGTGAGTGCAGCATGGTGGCACAGTGGTTAGCACTGCTGTCTCACGGCGCGAAGGTCCCAGGGTCGATCCGGCTCTGGATCACTCTCTGTGTGGTGTTTGCACATTCTCCCCGTGTTTGCATCGGTTTTGCCAGGGTAAGTGGATTGGCTAAGCTAAAATTGCCCCTTAATTGGAAAAAATGAATTGGGAAAGCTAAATTTATTTCTAAAAATGTTTGGCTCTGTAGCAGATCAATTAATAGAGATTATATTACTTTATGTTAGAAAACAACTCCATTATTTATCATTGTAACATATGCCTGTTGGAAGGGTAGAGAGGGATCTCGTCTTGCTTCTTTTCAATTCTGAGCTTCTTCCTAGCTTCTTCCTGTCATCCCATCTACATGACTAGTTCTGAATACATAGTTTCTTAGAAAACTGAGAAGGAAGCAATCTTTCATCCATTTCATAATTGCAATGGACTAAACTCTAATTGTAGAAAAGGGCAACATGGTAGCACAGTGGTTAGCACTGTTGCTTCACAGCACCAGGGTGCCAGGTTCGATTCCCAGCTTGGGATACTGCCTGTGCGGAGTCTGCACATTCTCCCTGTGTCTGCATGGGTTTCCTCTGGGTGCTCCGGTTTGCTCCCATAAGTCCAGAAAGACGTGCTATGAGGTAATTTGGACATTCTGAATTCTCCCTCCATGTCCCCGAACTGGCGCCGGAATGAGGCGACTTGGGGATTTTCACAGTAACTTCATTGCAGTGTTAATGTAAGGCTACTTGTGACAATGAAGATTATTATTATTATTATGTATAAAACTTGAGTATTATTGAAAAATAGAGACATGTTGAAGATTTTTATCTTGCATTTAACAGGTCAGATTTGTAAGAATATCATGGCTGAATTCTCCGACCCCCAGCCGTGTGTTTCTCCACAGCACACCATTCGCTGGTGTTAGGATTGCCTACTTCCGTCACTTGTCAATGGGATTTCTCACTGAAGCCACCCCACACCACCAGGTAATTCACGGGTGGGGGTGCACTGCCAGTGGGAAAAGAGAATCCCAACAGCCGGAGAATTCAGGACCATGTCTCAAAAGGAAGAACAATTTATAATGAATGAGAAGAGAGTGCTGATTTGTTGGCAAATGGACTCTAGTTGGCAGAGGATTTCCCATGGTGAATGCACCAAGGAAAAGACCTCAACCAATCAGGGTCCACTTGAAAACCAAACAACACTCTTCTCATTTTATATAAATTATTGTTCTCTTTGTGATTTGGTATTCTTGCAAATCTGTCCTGATGAGTGCAAAAGGAAAAACTTTGACAGCATGTTTCTTTTCTCAGCAATACTCTCATTGTAGAATGATAATCTGGGGCGAATATCTCCGGAAACGGCGCGATGTCCGCCGACTGCCGCCCAAAACGGCGCAAATCAGACGGGCATCGCGCCGCCCCAAAGGTGCGGAATGCTCCGTATCTTTGGGGGCCGAGCCCCAACCTTGAGGGGCTAGGTCGGCGCCAGATTAATTTCCGCCCCGCCAGCTGGCGGAAAAGGCCTTTGGTGCCCCGCCAGCTGGCGCGGAACTGACAGCTCCGGGTGGCACATGTGCAGGAGCATTAGCGGCCGCTGACAGCTTCCCACGCATGCGCAGTGGAGGGAGTCTCTTCTTCCTCCTCCATGGTGGAGACCGTGGCGGAGGCGGAAGAGAAAGAGTGCCCCCACGGCACAGGCCCGCCCACGGATCGGTGGGCCCCGATCGTGGGCCAGGCCACCATGGGGGCACCCCCCGGGGCCAGATCGCCCCGCAACCCCCCCAGGACCCCGGAGCCCGCCCGCGCTGCCTTGTCCCGCCGGTGAGGTAGGTGGTTTAATCTACGCCGGCGGGACAGGCATTTTAGCGGCGGGACTTCGGCCCATCCGGGCCGGAGAATCGCACGGGGAGGCCCGCCAACCGGCGCGGCGCGATTCCCGCCCCCGCCGAATCTCCGGTGCCGGAAACTTCGGCAACCGGCGGGGGCGGGATTCACGCCAGCCCCCGGCGATTCTCCGACCCGTCGTGGGGTCGGAGAATCTCGCCCCATGAGTCTCAGCATATCTTAGAGTAAACATCAAAGGATTTGGAATCCAGCCTGTTGATTAATACCCACCGCAAAGACAACCCTGTGTGTTTTATTGTCTGTTTCGGAGACCGGGCCACTCACTGCAGTATGCTGGGCAAGGGGCACAACTATCCAAGGGCCAACTATGATGGTTACTGTTGAACTATTACCGACTGCCCTCTCTCGCTCTCCTGTTGCACAATGTTTTCTGGGGGGGGGGTGGGGGGGGGGGTGCGGATGGATGCGGCATGCAATTCACCCTGCAGTCACTAGGCCCCAGCCTGCTGTGGTTGTTGGGTAACGGCAGGGAGGTGGACAGCAGATGGGTGAAGTCAAACCAAGAGGACGCCTCATTAGCTGCGTTCCCAGTCATCGATTGCACAGCTGTCGTAAGGAAGATAAACAACCCAGATGAAGCTATTCTGCTCCAGATTTTCATCAGACTTGGCACAACAATTCCTACGAAAACTGCAAACTTAATTCCTCTCGGCAATTTCCAGTCCAACAGCCCGTGCATCTCTTAGAATTTATTTTTCACTGCCTTCACTTCACCCTGCCCCTAGCCAAATTTCCCAGTTTCAGCTCATTGACGCTTCATTGTAGGCATTCGCCTGTAGCATTGAACTGACAATTATCTTTTTTGATTTTTTTTTTACTTGGGCTGAAGTATAGCCCAGCCCTGAATCAGCAGTTTCAGGCAGCTTTAGTTTAATGTTTGCTACCATTACGTTGACCTTTCACACACAAGAGGCAAGTCGGCAGCCTGCAGCAGGGCGGGGTGCTTACATCAACCTCGACATTTGCAGTAGCTTTGTCATATTGACTGTCCTGCAAAATAGGCTGTTGGGGATGAGGCCTCTTTCTGTCACTGATGGATAGCTGACCAGTAATGGTAGCAAAAGCGCTGGTAATAGGGAGCGGTACCATTTTTGTAACCATTCTGCATTTTGCCAATATTAGTCTGACAAGGCAGTTACAAACAAAAGGAGGAACTTCCATAGACACGAGGGGGTGAGATTCCATCTATTTCTCTTTGGGGCACCGTTCGTGGATGGCGATTCTCTACTCTTGCCGCTTGTCAATAGGATTACCCATTGAAGCCACCCCACGCCGTCGGGAAACCCACGGGCAGGTATGTGCTGCCGGTGGGAAAAGATAATCACAACGGCTGGAGAATTCCGTCCAGAATCTTTCATGGCTTCAAGAAGTCTCAAAGCACTGTACAGCTAATGAAGTATTTTTGGAAGTGCAGTGACTGTTGTAGGAAATACAACAACCAGTTTGCACACAGCAAGCCCCCATTAATTGTAAAGTGATGATGACCAGGTATTCTGTGTTTTAGTGATGATGATTGCAGGATATTCACTGGTCAGGGCCCTGCAATCATTTTCCTTCAAAGCCGTTCCATGAGGCCTTTATGTTCATCTGGGGAGGTAAACAGGGCTTCAGTTTAACGTGACCCCGAAAGATAGCACCTCTTAAGGTACAAAATTAGCGCACTGCCACATCCGCTGCCCAAGTCAACCCACAACCTTCTTAACGAAGAGGCTATAGTGCTGCCCATTGAACCACAGCTGGCACAGAAAGAAGAGAGCTCTTTCTTTTGTGATGGTCTCAGTTTGTTCCTCATTTTCAAGGATCTGCCAGTCTATGCTTCACCAACATTAACCTGCCTCTTCTTTTATTTAAAGTGGGATGTGGGCATCACTGGAAGGCCAGCATTTTGTTGGGGGCTTGTTCCTATTTGCCCTTGAGCCGGGCGTCTTGCTAGGCCACTTCAGAAGGCAACCACATTACTCTGGATTGAAGCACACGGAGGTCAGACCAGGTAAGGGGAGCAGATTCCTTCCCTTCACTGAATCAGATTGTCATGGGCGGCACAGTGATAACACTGCTGCCTCATGCTGTCGAGGACCCGGGTTCGATCCCAACCCTGGGTCACTGTCCGTGTGGAGTTTGCATGGCGGGATAACTTCCCTGTCTTTGAGATGGTGCCATGGGATCTCTCATGTCCACCTGAGAAGACTCATTGGGCCTTAGAGCATCATCTTCTTCAGAAGGAACGCATCTCTGACAGTACAGCATTCCCTCAGAACAGCTCTAGAGTGTCAGCCTAAATTTCTCTGGAGTGGGACTTACACCCACTATAACGTTCTGGGTTTGCACGAATGGCGAGGTCTTTGTAGTTGAAGTGATCAGAGAACATATGGCTTTGTAAATGAACAAAACTGTTTATTAATTAACTAAAACACTAAAGGGGTTCTATGATGTCTGCTACGAGTACAGTTGGATATGATGGCTAAATACAAACAACCATGATTAACTATTATTAATTATGTAATGATATGTATATGTGTAAGTAACTAAAGGGTTAATTATTAAATCTAGCTGTAACACTACCACTGGAGGGTACCACTAGATCCCAGTATAAGTATCAGCTCCTAGAGGATCTTGGTCTCTTTCAACCCAGGAGTGTTTAGTAAGCAGTAGTGTATGGGGGATAGCTCTCAGCATAGTTAGTATTTATAGTTGTGAATCAGTTAATACATCAATATTTAATTACTTGATTTCTAGAGACAGTTCTGTAGAGTGTTGAACGCAAATATAATTAATCGTTACTTAATAAATTAGTTTGCTTTAAGTTGAAGACTCGTGGTTTCTTCAGGATCACACCATCAGACCATCTGCATCAACAGCAACTAATAATGATACATATTACTAGACTCAGTAATATAACAAATTACTGTTGACTCAGGAGCTGCTCGATATGTGACTGCACTCTGTGCTTGCTGTCCAGGTTCTGTCTGCAGTCCAGGTTCTGTCTGCTGTCTAGGGTCTGTGTCCCATGTGGGTGTCTTCCAGTGACGTTCTCCTGTCGCCATGCCACCTGTGGTCGGATGCTAGAATACTTCCTGTCTCACCATGTGGATGTCTTCCAGTGACGTTCTCCTGCCGTCATGCAATCTGTGGTTGGATGCTAGAATACTTCCTGTCTCACCATGTGGGTGTCTTCCAGTGACGTTCTCCTGCCGTCATGCCACTTGTGATCGGAAGCTAGAGTACTAATCTATACATACAGGCACTAATGTTTACATACGGTTTGGTTATTATATTATGTACACAGATGATAGTTCACATATCATCACACCCATGACATTTTGGCTCAGAATTGAGAGCGCTGTCAGCTGAGTTGCAGCGTGTGAACTGAGGGAACAAGCCAAAAGTTAGATTCCTGGTCTCACCTCTCTTTCTCTCTCTCTCTCTCTCTCTCTCTCTCTCACACACACACTCCCCAACCTAACTAGAACATTTAAAATGTTAAGCTGGATCTGCATCTCTGCCTTTCCCCTTTTCTATTAATTGACCATGTCACAAATGCACAGTGTCTTCCAAAATCTCAACCAAGCGAGCATTCTTCATGCATGATCCGGGAACAAGTTCAGTTATTGCCCCGTGGGTGAGGGGTGTTGGGGGGTGGGGTGGGGTGGGGGGGGGGGGGGGGTGGCGGGTTGCCTTATGAGTCACACTACTTGCTGTTTTTTTTCAGGTTATTTGGGGGAATGAACATGGTGATTTTATAAATGACGGATGAAGGTTAATGTAATGACTTAGGCCAGGCCTTTGAGATTGGCCAATTAGAATACGAGTTCCCTGATTAGTGGCCCAATCAGGGAACCCCTTTCTGTGTATATAACAGGGAGTGTCAGATCCTCTGCGCTCCCGGTGTAGACAGCAGACGGAATGGTCATGGTTGTTCAGCTGTTGGGTTTGTAAATAAAAGGAGTTCTCGTGACGGGACTCCTGCCTCCGTGGACTTATTACAATGGCGACGAGGAAAACAGAACGACCCGAAGAAACCTGCTTGTCAGCAGCTGCCATATATTGAGGGTAAGCCACTGACAGGCAAACTGCCTTTATTCGGAAAGTTGGACTCTTTTGACCCTGCAGTGGAAGACTGGGCCCAATATGTAGAGCGGATGAAGCACTTCTTTGGAGCAAACGATATAATTCCAGATGAAAAGCAACGGGCCATTCTGCTGACCATTCTGCGTGTGGGCCAGCAGCCTTTGCCATTATGTCTCTTTTCTGGAGGCACCGGACACAAAAACTTTCCAGGAATTGACGGACTTAGTAAAAGAGTACTATGACCCTAAGCCACCTCTGATCCTGTGAAGGTACCGGTTTTACTCAGCATTCCGAGACACTGGGGAGTCAGTTACAAACTTTTTAACAAGTTCAAGGCGATTAGCAGAGGCTTGCGAATTTGGCCTGACGCTAAATGAGATGCTCCGAGACTGTTTGGTATGTGGAATAAATAATTTAGCAATACAAAAACATCGGTTAGCAGAAGCTGAGTTGGATTGCAAACAAGCATTGCAGCTGGCTTTGTCCTTAGAAAAAGCGGCAAGCGGAGTGCATGAGTTACAGGGTACTCTGATGGATGTAGACACTCAAACTAGTGAAACTGAGTTAAGGGATTACCGCTGGGGGGATAGGCAACTGCATAGCCACCCTTGGGAACGACGTGGATACTAAGTTAACCAGGCCCACTCGCAGAAGCCCTCCCAAGCAAGGGAAAATTAGGTCCAGACAGACGGCAGCCCCTGCAGCCTTTCGCCTGGCAAAATATTGTAGTTGTTGCCAGAGATTGGAGCCAGAAAGGAGAAATAGAAGCCCAAAACTATCATCTTGGAGAAGGTCATGTAGGGCGGGGTACAGGAGAATGCATACCCTAGAAGTCCCACCTACCTCCGATGAGGAACAACTAAATTGTGTGACGATGGTGAAATCAAAACCCATTAAATTAAACATAAGGTTGAATGGACGTCCCACACTGATGGAAGTTGACACTGGAGCAGCCGTATCAGTGATAGGGGAAACAGTATTCAGTAAAATTCGCACTGGACCCCAACCCTTATTCCTAACCAGGACCTCGGCAAAACTGAGGACATACACAGGGGAACCACTGAGAGTGTTGGGCACAACGCATGTCACTGTGGCTTATGGAGAGCAACTGGTTAGGCTGCCTTTAATGGTAGTGAAAGGTGTGGGGCCAAGCTTATTGGGACGAAACTGGCTAAAAGAGATCCAACTGGATTGGGTAAACATTTTCCATCTGGAAAATGGCTGCCTGAGCGAACTCCTGTGCAAATACCCAGAGGTTTTCCGAGAAGGACTCGGAACAATAAAGGGAGCAAAGGCGACATTACATGTAGATCCAGAGGCAGTCCCAAAATTCTACAAGGCCCGACCAGTACCCTTCGCATTAAGGCAGAAAGTCGATATGGAAATAAACCGGTTAGAGCGTGCGGGAATAATAAAACCGGTCCAGTTTGCAGAGTGGGTGGCACCCGTGGTACCTATCCTTAAGCCAGACGGCTCGGTCCGCCTCTGTGGAGATTTCAAACAAACGATTAATCGCTATTTACAACTGGACAAATACCCAATTCCCCGGATTGAGGATTTGTATGCAAAGCTGGTTGGAGGACTCCTATTCTCAAAGCTGGATATGAGCCACGCATATCTACAGCTGAAGCTGGACGAAGAGTCCCAAAGATTCTCAACGATAAACACCCTGAAGGGCCTTTTTCAGTCTGCAAGGTTACCCTTCGGGGTATCGTCCGCTTGTGCGATATTCCAGAGGACAATGGAGAATATATTGCAAGGCTATCACAAGTCGCCATTTACCTGGGCGACGTCCTCATTACAGGAAAAACAAAGGCAGAATACCTGCAAAACCTGTAGGAGGTCCTGAGGAGGTTTTCAGCAGCAGACGTGCGCCTAAAGAGGGAGAAATGTGTTTTCCCAGCACCTCAAGTAACCTATCTGGGGTACAAGGTTGACAAATCAGGGCTACATCCTTTGGAGGATCGGGTGAGGGCAATTGAAGGTGCCCCGGCCCCCACCACAATCCAGGAGTTAAGGTCTTTTTTAGGACTGTGACATATTCTGGAAAGTTCATACAGAACAGAGCTTCCATCTTGGACCCCCTACACCAATTACTAAAAAAGGTGTAAGCCTGGAAGTGGTCCGCCCGCAAGACAGGGTTTTTAAGAAGATAAAAGAACAGCTTTACTCAGAGAACGTCTTGGCACACTACGACCCCAGGAAAGAGTTGGTGCTCACGTGCGATGCGTCTCCATATGGGGTGGTGCAGTTTTGGCACACAGAGGGCAAAACAGACAGGAACGACCTATAACATTTGCTTCCAGGACGCTGGCAGCAGCAGAATGAAAGTACGCCCAAATCGAAAAGGAAGGACTGGCTGTGATCTTCGTGGTGAAGAAATTTCACCAGTACTTGTATGGGCGGAAATTTACTATAATTACAGACCACAAGCCATTGCTGGGTTTGTTGAAAGAAGAAAAAGCAATACCACCAATAACTTTGGCCCGGAGCCAACACTGGGCCCTACTACTGGTGGCGTAACAGTATCAACTGGAGCATCGGCCAGGAACCCCGGTGGCAAACGCCGATGCACTAAGCAGGCTGCCATTACCGGACGCCCCGCCAATAGTACCCAAAATAGAGGAAACGGTAATGACGTTACATTTCCTGGACACTCTTCCAGTGGCCGCACATAACATTCATTTATGGACCCAAAGGGACCCGGTTTTATCAAAAATAAAACATATATGGTGCTAACTGGGGAGATGGAAAGACTGGTCCAGGCGGATTTCCACCCTCCTGGAGCAGAAGAGAGCAGATCACCATGGACGATGGGATACTGCTATGGGGGGCTCGAATAATAGTTCCAAGTCAAGGCCGTCGAGCCATACTGGCTGAACTACATCATGGGCACACTGGAGTCTCAAATATGAAGCTGCTGGCCAGACGTTATGTCAGCTATGCAGGCCTGGACACAGACATAGTGGCATTGGTAGATCGGTGCCAAGAATGCTAACAAGGGCAGAAGGTGCCACGCAGCCCCGTTGCACCCATGGGAATGGCCAGGTAGACCATGGTCGCGACTTCATGTCGATTTTGCAGGCCCGTTTATGGGTTAAATGTTTTTATAATAGTAGACGCCCATTCCAAATGGCTGGACGTCTACAAAATGAACTCCGCAAATTCAACAACTACCATTGAAAAACTCCTCACCTCGTTCGCAACTCATGGTATCCCGGAGGTGTTAGTTTCGGATAATGGTTCGGTTTCCATGAGCCAGGACGTCACAAAATTTATGAAGTCAAATGGCATTCGGCACACAAGGACGGCACCATACCACCCAGCATCAAATGGTTTGGCAGAGAGAGCATCCAGACCTTAAGTCGGGCTGAAGAAACAGTCAGCAGTGTTGCTCTTTTTGGTGTTGTCTCTTAATTTGGCTCTGTTTAATTACGTTTGCTCAAGAGTCGCCAGGTATCTTTCGACACCGCCACAAGGTTCAGAACCGAATACTGATCAATGACTCAATACACCAGTTAGTAAATTCGAACGCAATGCTCATTTATTCACACACAGTCAAATCTATTCATGCATAAAACTCTACAAACTAAACTAACACTACTGCTAAAATCCTATACTTAACTTCGGGTGCCCACTCAGTCAGAGGAACAATGGCCGTTGCTCGGTTCTGAGGCTGCTGGGTTGAGCTGTTTACAGGGTAGCAACTAGGAGCGTCTATCTCGTAGCGTGCGTTGACTTGGAACTTACTTGGTCTGGTGTAGCTGCTCGGCTGGTCTCTCTCTCCACTGAGAGCCAAGGCCAAAGAAGAAAGATTCTCCCTTGGGGAATACCTTTTATACCTAAAAGGGCTTTGCGCCCTTTTGGGCGGGCCTTGAACCTGGCCTCAATTAATTGGGCCTTTCCCAATCATTCGTATCGATCTTCGTCCAATAGAGGGGTGGGTTCCCTGGTTGCTGGGTATGTCCTAGGTGGCCGTTGGTTTGCTTTGTTTGAGTCTCCTCTGGCGCCGGGGTGTCTGCCTTAACTTTGTTTATCTAAATGTTTCCCTTTGGTCCCCGGAGATGGCTCATTAGTATGTAGGTGGCTTAGCAGTTTCTGTCCAGTCTGAGGGCTAAGGCTCTAATCAACAGACAGACCTTGCACCTGCTTGTTTCTCAGTATTGTCCAATTTTCCCTGCATTCTTTGCAAGTGTACATTTTGTAATCGGGACGTGGTCATCCCAGATGGCTACAGCAGCATCATGGGACACCAAATTGTCGCGCTGGCTATTTGACTACAGAACAACCCCACACGCCACAATGAGAATAGCACTGGCAGAGCTACTCATGGGTAGACAACTCCGAGCCCGGCTGAGTCTACTATTCCCGAATTTAGGTGGCAGAATAGAGCGACACCAAGCGGCCCAATGCAGGGGCCACGACAACACTCGCCGAGAAAGGCAGTTCAACGCGGGTGAAAATGTATGGGTCACAAATTATGCGAATGGCCCCACATGGGTAGCAGGAACAGTCAATGGCAGAACAAGACCTGTGTCGTATGAGATATGTTTGGGAAAACATGTAATAAAGAAACACCTGGACCAGGTGCGGGCCTCAGATTCGTTTCCTTCTCCGGAGCTGACTCAGACCAGCATACCAAGGACCGTGGAGAGTCCTCCCCTACAAACTATTAACGCCCCTCCGACATCACTGGTGAGGACATTGGATATGGACAGCGTGGATGATGCAGCAGCTGTACCCCTGCCGCCGGAGGATAGGGGCGAACCGCCCCTCAGGTGCTCACATCGGAAAAGACGGGCGCCTAGCCGTTATACCCCCCCCCCCCTATGTCAGAGGCTGAAGTGAAGGAGCCGGACCCGGCGCAAAAACGAAGCAGGAGACCCCTGAGTCACGAAAACTATGGGGGCTCCTTGGACTTTGGGCGGGAAGGGTGCAATGACTTAGGCCAGGCCTTTGAGATTGGCCAATTAGAATACGAGTTCCCTGATTAGTGGCCCAATCAGGGAACCCCTTTTTGTGTAGAGAACAGGGAGTGTCAGATCCTCTGCACTCCCGGTGTAGACCGCAGACTGAATGGCCATGGTTGTTCAGCTGTTGGGTTTGTAAATAAAAGGAATTCTGGTGACGGGCCTCCGTGGACTTATTACAATTACATGGAGAGAACCCGTGATAAAATATCAAAACGTGGACTTTGAGTAGAGTTGTGCTCACCTGTACCCAGGAAATATTATCAATACAGAAGAAATAAGCACCCTTTATTTTGCATCTTAGCCCATCCCCAGAACATACATATGAACTAGGAGCAAGTTAGGCCACTCGGCCCTTCGAGCCTGCTCTGACAGTCAATCAGATCATGGCTGCTCTGCATGTAACTTCAACCCCATATTCCTGCCTAACCCCGATAACCTTTCACCCCCCCTTGTTAATCAAATATCTATCTCACCTTGCCTTAAAAATATTCAAAAACTCAGTGCGCCATCTTCCAGCTGTTCCTGCTGGCAGGATGTTCCCATTCCAGCAACGGCGCACTCCTGCCGTGGGTTTTGCGGAATTTAATCGGAAATCCTATTAACAGTGGTGGGACCAGAAGATACATGTCACGGGGAGGCCATAGAATCTCACCCGCTGGTTTTGTTGCCTTTTGAGGAAGAGAGTTCCAGAGTCTCATGACCCTCTGAGAGAAAAGATTTCTCCTCATGAATGACACCTTATTTTCAAACAGAGTTCTAGATTCACCAACAAGAGGAAACATCCTTTCTGCTTCCACCCCTCAGGATCACGAAGGCTTCGGCCAAGTTGCCTCTTAGTGTTCCAAAATCTCGTCAA
The DNA here is from genome assembly GCF_047496885.1 of Scyliorhinus torazame. Taxonomy (NCBI): domain Eukaryota; kingdom Metazoa; phylum Chordata; class Chondrichthyes; order Carcharhiniformes; family Scyliorhinidae; genus Scyliorhinus; species Scyliorhinus torazame. The sequence goes on from NC_092727.1 coordinate 55,989,611, forward strand.
TACAGACCTAACCTCATCAACCTTTCCTCGCAAGACAACCCACCATTCCTGGTATTAGTCTAGTAACCCTTCTCTAAGCTGCTTGTAATGCATTTACATCCCAAAGTGCTTCACAGACAATTCATGAGCCATTGAAACGTGGAGTTATGTTGATGAAAAACAGCCAGAGGTTAGGATGCAAGGTCCCAGAAATAGGGGATGAGCTGAATGATGGATTAATCTGTTTCTGGTTGAGGGCGGGCTGTTGGCTGAGACACAATGAATACTCTGGGCTTTTCCTCAACTGTGGCCTGTTTAATGTCTTTTCAAAAAGACAACAGCTCCAAGCTTGCAGCATTTCATCATTACCAGGCTGGTAATGTCAGTTTAAATTATTACATCCCCATATACTTCAGTGGGTTTCCTCTATTCATTCATGGTCACCTCTGGCAAGGTCAGCATTTATAAGTCACTCCTAGTTCTCCTTGAAGTGGCGTTTAACCTTCATCTTGAGCCACTGCAGTCCGTGTGGTGTAGGTACAGCTGCTATGTTGTTAGTGAAGGAGCTCCAGGATTTTTAACGAGTGCTGAGGAAAGAAGTCTGACTCAGAATGCAGCGTGGTTTGGAGGTAGACTTGGAGAAGATGGTGGTATAAGGTGCCTGTTATTACAAAATATTGCACTTCCAAAATAGGAACAAGCCCTCATCCCAACAAGTCCATGCTGGTCTTTATGTTCCACAGGAACTCCTCACTGTTCATCTTACTGTATCAACATATTATTTTATTCCTTCCTCCTATATGTGTTTATTTAGCTTTCCCTTGAGCGTAACTATGCTATTTTCTTCAAATGTACCCTGTGGAAGCAAGTTTCACATTTAGCCATAACATGGTAAAGAGGTTACCCCTACATGCCCTGTTAATACTGCCATTATTGGAAATTTTATATTACTGACATGCTAATCTTGACCACAAATGCATTCATCTGAGGAACAGAAGAAACAAAGAGCAGAAGTAGGCCATTTGGCCCCTCGAACCTGCCCTTTCATTCAACTAGATTCTGGCTAACCATCTAGCTCAATGCCATTTTCCTGCACAATTCCTGTATAGAATAGAATTCCTACAGTGCAGAAGGAGACCATTTGGCCTGTCGAGTCTGCACCAACCCTCCGAAAGAGCACCCTAATCTGGACATACTTCCCAACCCTATCCCCATAACCCCACACATTGATCATCGCCAATCCACCTTACCTACACATCTTTGGACACAAAGGGGCAATTTAACAGGGCCAATCCACATAACCTACACATTTTTGGACTGTGGGAAGAAACCAGAGCACCACACAGACACTGGGAGAACGTACAAATTCCTCACAGACAGTCACCCAAGGTCAGAATGGAACCCAGGTTCCTGGTGCTGTGAGGAAGAAGTACGAACCACTGTGTTACCCATAATATCCCTTGACGCCATTAGTATACAGAAATCTATCAATTTCTATCTTGAACATACTCTTTTAAAAAAAAAATGTTGATTCAAAATTTTCAACTATTTTCAACCAAACACTCCAGAAAGAAAGGAAAACAAATTTGTACATAGGAAGTCAAACAGAGATACATTATACATTAACGCCATTTAGCAAATAAATACAAAAGTGGGGGAAACGCTCCCTTTTACCAAAAACATAAACCAAACAACCCCCCCTCCCTCCCCTTGGGTTGCTGCTGTTTCAACATCCACCTAGCGTTCCGCGAGAAAGTCTAGGAACGGTTGCCACCGCCTGGAGAACCCCTGCACAGACCCTCGCAAGGCAAACTTTATCCTCTCCAGCTTAATAAACCCTGCCATGTCATTGATCCAAGCTTCCACGCTCGGGGGCTTCGCATCTCTCCACATTAGTAGGATCCTCCGCCAGGCTACCAGGGATGCAAAGGCCAGAACTCCGGCCTCTTTCGGTTCCTGCACTCCCGGCTCGTCCGATACCCCACATAGCGCTATCCCCCAGCTCGGCTTGACCCAGGTGTTCACAACTTTGGACATAGCCCTCGCAAAGCCCCTCCAGAACCCCTCCAGCGCCGGGCACATCCAGAACATATGGGCGTGATTTGCTGGGCTCCCCGAACACCTCACACATCTGTCCTCCACCCCAAAAAACCTACTCATCCTCACCCCCGTCATATGCGCCCTACGTACCACCTTGAATTGTATTAGACTGAGCCTGGCGCAAGAGGAGGAGGAATTGACCCTGCCCAGGGCATCAGCCCACAGACCCTCATCCAGCTTATCTTGAACATACTCAATGATTGAGCTTCTCCAGCTCTCTGGGCTGGAGAATTCAAAAGATTCACCACCCTCTGAGTGAAGAAATCCCCCCTCAACTCAGTCCTAAATGACCTTCCCCTTTTTCTGAGACTGTGGCCCCGGTTCTAAATCCCCTAGCCAGGGAGAACATCCTTCTGTATCTGTCGAACATTTAAAGAATTTTGTGAGTTTCATTGAGATCACCTCTCATTCTTCCAAAGTCAAGAGAATACAGACCCAGTCTCTTCGATCTCTCCTCATAAGACAATCCACTAATCGGCCTGGTGGACATCCACTGCATCCCTTCTGTTGCAAATATATCCTTCCTTAGATAAGGAGACTAAAATGGTAACACAATACTTCAGGTGCAGTCTCACCAAAGTTCCATACAACTGAAGCAAGACATTTTTGCTCCTGTACTCAATTCCTCTGGCAGTAATGACCATTTGCCTTCCGAATTGCTTGCTGCAGCTGCAAGCCTTCAGTAACTCCTGAATAAGGACACCAAAGTCCCTGTGGCAATCAACAACTCAGCTTTCTCTCACCATTTAACAAATGCTCTACACTTCTACGCCTCCGACAAAAATGATTAACCTCACACTTTTCCACATTCCATTCCATCTGCCACACTCCTGCCCATTCACTTAGCCTGTCCAAAATCCCCCAAAAGCCTCTTCACAACTCATGTTCCCACTCAGATTATGTCATCGCAAACTTGAAAATATTACATTTAGTCCCCACATTCAAATCATTCAGATATATTGTGAACAGCTGGGGGCACAAGTATCGATTCTTATGGTATCCCACTAGTCACAGCCTGCCAGCTTGAGAATGACCTATTGATTCCTACTCTCTACTTTCTGTCTGTTAACCAATCCTAAATCCATGCCGGAATATTGCTCCCGATTCAATGTGCTCCTATTTCTTTGCTAATCTCCTGTATCAGATCTTATCGAAAACCTTCTGAAAATCCAAATACACCATCCACTGGTTACCCCCTTACCTGATCTACTGAAATGGATTCAGAAATCCATGGGCACGGTCCAACGGCCACGCTGCACCCGAAAAGCAGCTCGCCAGGAAGCAGAATGGCCATTGAAAGCCGGGAGACAATGTGAATCCCGCCCACTCATTTTTTAGCAAATCTGCATATTAGAGCGAGGCAGTAACAAACGGGGACCAGACAGAACAGCACTTGTGGGGGTCTCCCAGGGGATCGGAGGCCCCCAGCTGCATGTCCTTTAAGGCAGGGTGGTTCCCTGGCACTAGTAGTGCCACCTGGATACCTGGCAGTGCTACTTGGGTGCCATCCTGGCACTGCCAGGATGGTAGTTTGGTACTACCAAGGTGCAAAGCTGGCATTTCTTTCGTGCTTGTGATCGGGCTGCGGTTGCCCGGTGTGGGTATTGGAAGTGTGTGAAGGGGGCTAGGGACACTTCCCATAGTGCGTTCAGGCTGGGGGAGGTCGGGGATTGTTTCGGGGGCCTCAGAGATCGGGATGCCATTTAAAAATGGCATCCGAATCTCTTGCTGCAAAGGGGATTTCTGGCGAGCAGAGCTCCCCATTGTGCAAAACGGGGGTATGTGTGGCCTCGGCTGCGAATTCCCTGGTCAGGCCTCTTATTCAGCACGAGCGCTGGGAAACACGCGGCTAAACCTGCTCGCTAGGGAATTTGTTCCCTTTTGGAGAATCGCACCCCATGTTTACTTTGCCCAATCCGACCATTTTTTCCAGGTGTCCAGTTACCACATCCTCTATAATGGATTCGATTATTTTCCCTTCTTCTGACGTTAGGGGAGCAGGTCTGAATTTCCTCATTTTCTCTCCCTCCTTTCTTAAGTACCGGGGTTACATTTGCAACCTGACAATCTGCAAGCGCCATTCCCGAATCTGTTGAATTTTGGATTGAAGTTAATTTGCCAATCGTAAACTCAGTGGTGTAAAGTGATGGCCCGTTGGGATTATGAGGATTTAAAGTGCACTTACCTGCTCTGCTGGCTGGAGCATTGCGAGGCCTGCAGCAAAAGAGACCCCAAGACCCCAGCACAGTGCACGACCAGTGAGCTCAGGGAGGCCACGAGCCATTTTCTGCCGATCCGGCTGCCGGAAACAGGTTGGTGTTGAGGGCTCTGTGATATAGGCAAGCCAGGGAGAAGGTCAATGACTAGTCAGGAGGAATGTGTCAGGTCATGGTGTGTGGGGGGTGGGAGGGAGAGGGACGAGGGTTGTGTATGGTAGGGTTGGGCTGGTGGTGACTTAGAATTGGGTCCACAAGACGGGTGGGGAATCCTGTGCAGCTGGGGGTTGGGGAGGTAGGCAGAATCCTACGGGGGGCGGTTAGGAATACTCTGGCCGGTGGATGGTGTGGTGGTGGTGGGGGGGGGTGATAATGTGGCGACGGGTGGGAGGTCTGGATTGGGGGGGGGGGGGGAGGTCCTGTGCGGGGCTCAATCTGGGTGCTTAAAATAGTTGCACTCAAGTTAGACTATATCAGACCCATCTGATTCACTCGCGTCCTTTTGAGAAGGAAATCTACCATAGAATTTACAGTGCAGAAGGAGGCCATTCGGCCCATCGAGTCTGCACCGGCCCTTACAAAGAGCAACCCACTCAAGCCCACGTATCTACCTTATCCCCGCAACCCAGCAACCCCCACTGGACCTGGGACCTGGGACCCTGTGAAGCAATTGTGCTAACCACTATGCTACCGTGCTGCCCATCCTTACCTGGTCTGGCCTACATCTGACTCCAGATCCATAGAAATGTGGTTGACTCTCAAATGCCCTCTGAAATGAAGGGCAGTTAAGGACAGGCAATAAATTTTTTTTTAAAAAGGGTAACTGTCAGCATATCACTGGCAGGACCATCTGAAGTTAGCAATTTAAATCGCTTTGTCGGGCGGTTCCCAGACCAGTGATATTGTCCAGGGGAAGTTAGCGCTTCTGGACAATTGCCAGGTAAACCCTTACCTGGGATGGTCCAAGGAGGATTACCCAGCACACCTTTGAGGTTTTCCCAAATCCGATGCAGTGGAGTCAGGAAGTTAAAAATGTCTTCCTGTATTGTTTCTTGTCCTTTGTGTTGACTACATTTCCCAAATTGGTGTCTTCTGCAAATTTTAAAATTGCACTTCCCATTCTTGAACCCAAATCATTTCTGTAAATAGTAAACAATAGTGTTCCTCGCCCTTGTGGAACACCACTTCCCACAATTTACCCAGCTACTAATTTGAGCAACACTCTTTTGAAACTTGTACTCTCTGTTTTCTATGTAGTAGCTGGCTTACTGTCCATTTTGCCAGTCCTGACTTCACATGTTCTTTTTTTTTTAATTTAGAGTACCCAATTATTTTTTTCCAATTAAGGGGCAATTTAGCATGACTGAGGGAAGGGTACCCTGTTTCTCCAACACAAAATTAGTGTTTGTACCGTTTGGCCTTGTATATATTTTTTTACTGTTTTAATAAAAAGATATGGCCAATCCACCGAACCTGCACATCATTTTTTGGGTTGTGGGGGTGAAACCCACACAGACACGGGGAGAATGTGCAAACTCCACACGGACAGTGACCCAGGTCTGGGATTCGAACCCGGGTCCTCAGCGCCGCAGTCCCAGTGCTAATCACTGCTCCACCGTGCTGCCCTCGACTTCACATGTTCTAACCGTAATCATAAGTCATGAGTATGATATGTGGTGTCATACTGAATCAAACGCTTCTTGTTGAAATATTCATATATTACATTGCCCTTGGAGGTTTTGTGGTGCAGTGGGCGGTGTCCCTGCCTCTAAGGCAGACACTGTGGCTTCTAGTCAAGCCTCAGGACCTGATGGACAAGCATGGTTTATTCATAACTTGGCCAAACAGCTTGAGTATCAACCAGCAAATCCTTACAACACATACCAATGGCAGATGGTAAGAATGGAAGATATTTCTGGTCAAGCAAATAATGCAGATAATGTTGGAGCCTTAAACGTCACTACCTGTGGCTCGAGACTGCAACATGCATGTAAACGTGTATGTTACTGTGGCAACTTGGAGTCTTTGAGTGAACAGTAGCACACCACTACGATGACATTACGCATCCCTACTTGTTCTCTTGTCCCTTCCAAGTATCCTTTGCATGATCTTCCCTCTTGAAATCTGCACTGGCTATTCTCGATTATATTTTCTGTTTCGAGATGCTTTTCAATTACAACTTTCAGACGAGGTCTCATTATCCTTCCTATCATTCATATCAACCTAGTTGGTCTATAGTTCCATCGACTTGGTCTATCTCCCTTCTTCCATAGAGAAATAGAATTAGAGCCCAACAGTCCTCAGGTACATTCCATTCTCTAATGAAGTTTATATATGCAAAAGCGCCTCTGCTCTTACTTCCGTCACTGCATTTAATATGCATGGATTCATTCTTTCCAGTTCTGGGGAACCAGCTGTCCCTGTCCTTCGAGGATGGCATGATGGCACAGTGGTTAGCACTGCTGCCTCACACTGCCAGGAACCCGGGTTTGATTCCAGCCTTGGTTGACTGTGTGCAGTTTGCACGCTGTCCCCTTGTCTGCATGGGTTTGTCTGGGTGCTTCGGTTCCCACCTTCATATGAGATCAGTCAATTTAGCACAATGCCTTGAGCTGTCCTGGTCTGTAAAGTTCAGTTTCAAATCAAGCAATGAATTAATGCCACCAATAGAGGAGATCTCCCAGGCCCTTGTTGGTACCCAAATTAAATTGGCTAACTGTATAATCTGAGTGTTCAGTCTTGTCAACAAAACCTGGTTTGGAGCAAGGGGTGGGGGTGTGGCAGGTGGGGGGAAGGCGGGGAGGGGGGGGGTAGGGGGTGAGGTGGGGGGGGAGGGGGGGGTTGGGGGAATTTGGGGTGGGGGAGTGTTGGTGAGGGGTTCAAGATATTAGTTGAGCTAAAATGTGTTGTAAATGCCAAATATATTTGCAAGATCGTTCAACAACAGCAAAGTGTCTGTGTAGCTCAGGTATTCGAGCAGGTGAAACTGCACTGTTGGACTTGTCCAACTTGAGATGAGACATAGGCCCAGAGCCCCCGATACTATCAGTGGTGAACATTGAGACATTTTCTGCTGTTACTCATTCGGACTCTTTGGGAGTCCTGACCCACACAAATGCACAGTGGAAGTTTACATGGATGATTTATGTTTGCAGGGCCCCTCCTGACTCAATCTGACGATTTGGGCCAATTGTGTGATATTTACCCGACACTTACCCTAGAATTGTCCCAATGTTAATTTCTGGTGTAGGTTGGTAATTAACAGTGAGGCCCACGCTGCCACCCTCCTCAACATCATACCTAATTAGCCACCGACTCTCCTGCTGCCAATTTACCCCTGAAATGACTACCTACCTCCTGACTATACCTTCAACCCAACCTCTCACTCCCCAACTACTCGCGTCCCAACTACTCACCCAATGATTACTCACCCCTGACTACCTGCATCAGACTATCTGCCCCCCCATTATCTGCCTCCCCCACCTGATTAACTACCCTCCAACCCTTCATGAGGTCAGAAAGATTTCTTGATGCAAAGGAATTCTGGGATTCTCTCCTGCAGAAATATGCTGAGACTATATTAAAGGGCGTGGAACCAATGTTGGCAAAGTGTTTTGAGCACAGATTCATCATGATCTAGTTGACTAGCAGAATGAGCTCCAAGGGCAGGATGGCTTGCTCCTGCAGTTATGGTTTATTCAATCTTCACAACCCCTGGACTTTGAGGGAGGTGGATGAACACACAAAGTTAATAATTTTCGACAGTGGCCAGGATGAAATGGAGCCAGTTGCATCAAATGGGTCTCGAGTTCAGTTGACCCCTGAGATGTTCGGTTATCGGCTAAAGTAGGCCGCATAATGCACCTGGATTGGGGGAGAAATATCAGCCCGGCATCCAATTACATTTTGGTACCTATGGGAAACCCTGTGGGTTCTATAACAAGTGTCTGATTTACACTGCAAGTTCTGCCTTTGAGTTCCATGCTGAAAACTCTACCTTCACGATTCATCATTTCCAGGCAGTTAAAGGAAGAGCATTGAAGGTCAAAAGTTTCAGTGTGCAGCAGTTTACATCTTGGAACACTTTGGTCCTCAAAGAGTTAAGAGAAGCTCAGGAAAGGTTTAGTGACGGTACGGTGCTCTCTGCAGTGAGGTGAGATTGAAGTGTTGGGTGAGGGAGTGCAGGCAATGAAGGCACTAATAACATGCAACTGTCTTCATTTCTCAGCCCCTGACAGGCTAATACCACATAGTTAGTCCTGTCAACAGCTCCTGTCTGTGACTGATCTGACAGAACCAGGCTGTCAGGATCAGACTAAATGACAGCTGAGTGTGGGGGCTGTCGGGTGGGATTTGGTTCAGGTGTAATGGGCTATAAGCGGTGAAACCATCTGCAGTCCATATGAGGTGGCAATCCAAGGTACAATCTGTCTATAAATGCACCCTAACTTGTCAATCTTGCTGATTGAAGTCAAAAGGGTATGGGAAATGGAAATTTCATTCTTGGTGCAAAACAAGGTGAATTAGTCAGGGCAGAGTGGAGAGGGCTTTACACTGTATCTAACCCATATCATCCCTGACCTGTGAGTGTTTGATAGGGCAGTCCCGAGGGAAGTTTAGATTTTACCAAGTCTGTGCTGCACCCGACCTGAGAATTTTAAAAACTATTCTTTCAAGGGATATGTGTTTTGCCTGCTAGGCTAGCATTTATTGCCGATCCCTAATTGCCCTCAAGAAGGTGATGTGTGCTGTCTTCTTCAACCGCTGCAGTGCATGTGGTGAAGGTACACCCATAGAGCTGTTAGGGAGGGAGTTCCAGGATTTTGACCAAGTGACAGTGAAGGAACGGCGATATATTTCCAAGTCAGAATTGATGAGTGGCTTGGAGGGGAAGTGGTGTTCCCATGAGTCTGCTCTCCTTGTCCTTCTAGGTGATAGTGGTTGAAGTGGATTTGGAAGCTACTGTCAAAATAACTTTGGTGAGTTGCAGCAGTTACAAGCAGTCTTGTAGAGACACTCCTGCCACTATGTCTTGGAGGGAGTGAATATTTCCGGGAATAAATGGGATTCCAATTTAGTGGGCTGCTCTGTCCTGGATGGTGTTGAGCTTCTTGAGTGTTGTTGGAGCTGCACTCATCCAGACGAGTGGGGAGTACTCCATCACACTCCTGACTTGTATCTTGTCGATGGACAGGATTTGGGGAGTCAGGAGGTGAATTACTCGTCACACAGTTCTCAGCCTCTGACCTGCTCTTGTCACCATTTATATGGCTGGTCCAATTTCGTTTCTTTCAATGGTAACCTCCAAGATGTTGATAGTGGGGGATTCAGCGGTGTCTTACAGATATGAGAGAGAGAGAGACAGGCAAACTGAATTTCTTAATTCTCACCAGCTGATCGTAAGCAGAAGGTGTTTCGGAATTATTTTTAATGTAGTCTGTGACGTGTTTTCTCAAGCCATCAGTTTGTGTGCTCTTATTTACTAAAACTCCACAGCAAAGTCGCATTATGATTAACTCAGACAGTCCCTTTATTCACTTTCAAAACCCGGGGAAGGAGTGTTTGCAATGTCTCACTCCACTACACACACAGATGAAGGGGATATCGCAAAAAGGAAAGTTTTACTACTATGGATAGTAAGAGTAAAAGAACCACAAAAATCAATATTAGCACATGTGGTTGTCAGATTCCAGAGCCAGAGTCAAGAGCTCTTTTACATAGGAGCTCGGGTTCAGCTGTATGAGACGGGGTCATTTCTGTAATCGATGTGAGGAAATCTTCCAGCAGCGATAGCTTCACGGAGCAGGTTTTTGTTCTGCCTGGAGTTCTGCTTCTCCACCAGTTAGATATTAAACAGCAGACTGAGGATTTCTCACTTCTCAAAATAATACAGGATTTCAAAATGGTCACTGATGTCATATGACCTTCTTTCTCGAGCAATGATTTCAAAAGCGATGTTTACCCAATATCTGGAACTGGCGTTGATTTCTGGACTGATAATGTACCAACCATTAGCTGTTGCAGCATCTACCATCCATATTGAGGGTCCAAGAGGGACAAGGTTATTAAGATCAAATGATGTCCATTGTCCCCATAATGGTTCGCTTTTGAAATGGACCTGGACAGGCCCAGATGTGAGCTAGTACCTGAGGAGATGCAGATTGTGCTGAACGTTGTGCAATCATCCCTACTTCTGACCTCATGATGAATCAGCAGAAGGCGGCTGGGCCTAGAACACTACCTGAGGAACACCTGCAGTGATGTACCGGGACAGAGATGATTAATGGGATGGTGTATCCAACCAAGGTACACATGAGCTGAAAACGTTTGATGGATTGTGTAGGGATAACTTTATATCTCTCCAAACTGTATTTTCTTGGGGAGCATTTGAGGGGATAGTGTAGATGGAGCGTTATCTTGTATCTAACCCTGACTGTATTGAGCTGCCCTGGGAGTGTTTGAGGGAACAGCGCAGTGGGAACTTTGCTTTGTATCTAACGTGTGCTGTCTCAGGACTGGAAGAGTTTAATAGAATTCTATACAGAGAGGCTTATGCTGCAACAAATCTGAACTACAGCTGCAGTGTATAGGGGACACTTTACTTTGTATCTAGCCCCATGTTGTACCTGCCTTGGGAGTGTTTGATGGTGATAGTATAGAGGGACCTTTAATCTGTATCTGACCCCAAGTTGTACCTGTCCTGGGAATGTTTGGTGGTAACATGTCGAGTCATAGAATTTACAGTGCGGAAGTAGGCCTTTCAGCCCATCGCGTCTGCATTGGCTGTTGGAAAGAGCACGCCACTTAAGCCCACACCTCCACCTTAACCCCGTAAACCGAAAGCCCACCGAACCTAAGGACAATTTAATATGGCCAATTAACCTAACCTGCAAATCTTTGGACTGTGGGAGGAAACCAGAGCACCCAATGGAAACCCAAGCTAACAAAGGGAGAATGTGCAGACTGCACAGACAGTGACCCAAGCTGGGAATTGAGTGCATGCCCTGGGAATGTTTGATGAAGACAGTGTAGAGGGAGCTTTACTCTGTATTGAACCCCGTTCTGCACCTGCCCTGGGTGTGTTTGAGGGGACAATGTAGAGGGAGCTTTACTCTGTTGCTCGCTGTGTCTTTACTTAATTTGCTCTGTTTTATAACCTTTGCTCTAGAGTCACCAGGTATCTTTATGATCCCACCACGAGGTTCAAGTTCAAGTGCTGATCAATAACTCAATACACCAGTTAGTAAGTTTCAAATCTATACACATTTATTATACACAGTCAATCACTACTCATGTATAAAACTCTACTTACTAGACTATCTCTAACACTAAGAGGCCGATATTTAGCTTTGGAACTGGCCCACCAGGTCAGGGGAACAAATGGCCTTCTGTTCGATTCTGAGTCTGCAGGATTCAAAGCTGGTATGGACTGGTAGCTAGGAGCGCCTATCTTGTAGCGTGCGTTGACTGGAGACTTACTTGGTTGGTGCAGCTGCTAGGCAGGTCACGGTCAAGGGTTGTTTCGAGCTGCTGAGAGGCCCTGTCAAGAAGGACGAATTGAACTTGGGGACTCTATTTTATAGTCCCCTGGGGCTTCGCGCCCTTTTGGGCGTACCCCGTACCTGGTTCCAAGTGATTGGACTAAGTTCTGATCACTTGGATCAATTTCTCCAATACCGGAGCTGTTCCCTGATCGCTGGGCGGTTCCTAAGTGTCCGTTGGCCTTCCTTTGTCTTGGCTCCTGCTGGCGCCGAGGAGTCTGGCTTGGCCTTGTTTATCTTAACTGCTTCCAATTGTTCCCAGGGATCGCTCATCAATATGTAGATGGTTGTTAGTTTCAGTGCTGTCTAGGTTCCTACAAGTTCGGATATACAAGAAACTTTGCACCTTCTTGTTTTTCCTGTGTTTGACTGAATTTTCCTGCATTCTTAGCAGGTCTCCATTTTAAACTCGGGAAGTGGCCATCCCAGGTAGCTACACACCCTCCTTGTGATCCCTAACGCGAAGCGTGAAGGATCACATAACTGCGTCGTCTTCACTCCCTGACCCAGAGAGCACTCTTCCATGGCCTCTACACTGACCATAACTATGCAAGAAAATTTTAACTGACAATTCTAAGTGCCGCTATGTCACAACAGGGACATGCAGTACAACATTTTTTTTTTAAATGTACCTCTAACTATCTTCAATAAACTACACTCACTTAAACATCCAATCATAATAACTTCCTAACAATACAAAAATAATAGCAGCATTCACATTTTCCTCTGGCTTGGAAGTCAAGCACAGAGTTGTACAATCTCTTAGTTGCAAATGAGACATATTTCTTTATTCACAAATGACGCAAAACAAATGTCCTTTATTGTAGATCAAGGGGTTTGGGGCCTGGTGAAAACCAAAAATAGGGGATCTTATCCTGTATACTGGGGCGCGAGAGCGGTAGGCTCTCCTTCGCCATTTTCTCATGCGGATAGTCTGCACGATGCTGCAGAATATCGCCAATGCTAAAAGGGATTCAATTACATATGAAAGGCAGTACCACGTTATAAACCTATCACACCATGATGGTGTGTTGTTACTTGTCACTGGGCTCTGGGTGCTATGGGGAAGTGAATCATTGACGGCCGGGGGGGGTTGGGGGTCAGGAGGTTCGCGTTCGCGCGTAACCGAATACAAATTATAATGATAACACGTATGATGTCTCCATTGTTTTCTTCTTTCTTCTCTTCCTTTTTGTCTCTTCTCTCTTCCTGGAGCTTCTGGAATTCTGTGGATCAAGCATAGTTTCTGTTACTATCTTGTTTAATATCTTGTACGTTAGCATGTCTGTCTTTTAGTTCCAATTTCCCTTTATAATTGGTCACCATGTGTGACCCCCTCATTTTTTTAAAAACCGAATATTTGGACTAGACAACTAAGAAAATACTGCTGTACTGCGAGCCGTCTCACAGCCTGTGATTTACCATCCCAGTGTTTGAGGATGTAAATAGCACAGGGAAGCAACCTAAGGGTTGCCAAAACCAAACAAAAGAATTTTGAACGTAACGAGCCAAAATGGGGTGCGTATGGCCGCGGCGGTAAGATTTGGATGGAATCCCCGGGTAGGACGGTGATCAATGCCGTATGTGCTCTACCCGAGCGTAGCTGACCAGAGGGGGGTCCTCAGGCAGGCCGGGGACCAATGCCGTTTCTCCACTGCCTGAGAAACCGGCAAGAACAGGTAAGAATGTGGTCGTCCTGGGGGGCTGCCTCTCGAATTTAGGAGAGCAACTATGAGTCGGGTTCTGTCGACAGACTAGTTCCTCTGAACTATTGTCTGGGACAAACTTGTACCTTTAACAATTTTCTGGGGACAAATTAGTTCCTGTAACAGCCATTGGGCGTCAAAGGGGGTGGTGACGTGGGGCCGTGAAAAACTTTCCGAGTTTACACACAACACTAAACGATAACACTAATCGAACAAACATTCAACAAACATGGTGCAAGTTCCATCAGAAAGGACACCGTTTCTCCCAAGCGGTTCCTTTTAAAACATCATCTGGACACCTCAGTTATCAGTTGCGAACAGGGTCGCAAAGGGGTTCTCGTTTTGGGAGTCAGACTCAATGTCATCATCTTCTCCCGGATGCCATACTCTTGAATGGATGAGGGTTGCTAAAGCTGCATGGTGTGACTTAGAGTCCATCTCGTTGTTTCGGACGAGCCTGTATGAATTGTCACGGTGCCAAATAGTCATGTCTAATTCTGTGGAGATGGAGTCGGAGTCGTCATCGTAGGGCGGTGGTCTTTGGTGAGGTTTGTTAAGGAATGTGATCAGGAAGGGATCAATCGAATCGTGTTCAGATTCGTTGGGTGTGGGGCCTGTTGTATGGGGATAGTAGGGAGGCGTGCTGTGGCTATCGTCTGTGCCACAGTCGCTGTCTCTGCTGCTGCTGTCTGTGGGCGTTCCGGTGCAGAGTCTAGAGTGCGGGGGTGGTGTGGGCGTGTTGGGGGAGGGTAGGGATACGTTGGCTGTGGCGGGGCGTAGTCTGCTGCGTCGAGCATGATGTGGTGTGCGTGGTTAGACTGCGAGCCATATGCCTTGAGCTGATTAATATGAAACCACGCGGTCTTCCCATTGGGGTACTTAATCTTATAAACGGAGGGGCTTATTTTGTCCGCAACGGAGTACGGACCCGAATACTTAGGTGACAGGAGCGTGCTGGGGTTGTTAATGGAGAGCATGACCTGCTGTCCTACATCAAACTCAGTCGCATGCACTGTCTTGTCGAAACAGGCCTTGCTCTGTTGCTTCCTGGTGCCTAATTTTACTGCGGCTGCTAGCTGAGCCGTTTTTACATTCTCTACTAATTGTTTCACTGCGTTCTCGTGTGTGAGGGCCGTCACCTCGGGGCTGGTCAAGTCACGTCCTAATAAAAATTCTATGCTTTTCATGGAGCATCCGGTCATGAGAGTGTGTGGGGTGTATCCTGTGGATGTCGAAACAGTGTTACACAAAAACATTAGTGCAAAAGGGAGGACTGAATCTCAAGTGGTGCTATTTTGTTGCACCATTTTCCTGAGGGTTGCTTTTATGGTCCGATTAATTCGCTCCACGATACCACTTGACTGGGGGTGGTATGCGATGTGGAACTTTTGGGTAATGCCAAATATCGTGAGGACGTTCTTCATGACACGTCCCGTAAAATGGGAAACTTGGTCGGATTCAATGCTGCGGGGGAGTCCCCATCTCGTAAAGATGTGGTGGGTTAAAATCTTAGCTGTAGTCTTTGCCGTGTTTGTTCTAGATGGGAATGCTTCTACCCATTACGTAAATGTGTCTACAACAACTGACACATACTTGTGACCATTCCTGCAAGGGGGCAGTGGTCCTATAAAATCAATCTGGAGGTTAGTCCAGGGGCCATTAACGGGGTGGGGGTGGCTAAGCTGAGCTTTCCTCGCATATTTGTCTGGATTGTTTTGGGCACAGATAAGGCAATTTTCTACATAGTGCGTGACGTCTTCCTTTAAATTCGGCCACCAACAGAGCTGCCTGAGGTGGGCTGTAGTGGGGTCAATTCCCTGATGCCCACGACTATCATGGAACAAACAAATAAGCTGATTCCTGTCCTGTTCAGGAACCACATAAAGGGTGTCTTTTAGGACCACACCGTCATGTGTGGTTAGTGCATTTTTAAACCTATCGTATGGGGCTGGAAATTTTCCTTTTAAAATTTCCCTGAGATTACTATCTTGCTTCTGGGCCTACACTAAGTCTTCGATATTTATCTGTGAGACCTGAGCTGCATTCACTGGGGAGCTTTCGGGGGGGGGTTCCAAAAATATCCATGTCTGGAACCTGCTTTAGCCAGTGCGTCGGCTTTTACATTTCCAGGTGGGGAGGAACGGTGGTGACTTCGTACTTTAGTAATACCAAACATCCTGTCCTGTGCTTTGTCCAAAATGTGCCGGAGCAATGGGGCTGAAGGGAGGGGTTTTCCGACCACGGAAACAAAATCCTCTTGCTTTCCACAGGGGTAGGAATTCTGTGAGGCTGTTACTGACATAGAGGCTGTCCGAGTATATGTCTGCTGGGCTGGGGAAGGAAGCTGGGTGATCTACAATGTATGTAATGGCTGCTAGTTCTGCCGCCTGCGCGCTTAAGTGGTCCTGGCAGTTTAAACAAGATTTCTTCTAGGGCGCGTCCCTGCGCGTCCTCAATATAGATGCCGCACCTGTAATGTGCTTCCCGTTTAATATATTGGAAGAACCATCCACATATATTCTCAAGGGTGCGCACGTGTCTGTGTGCTGGGGGCTCTGGGGTGAACTACCTATCTTTTTGGTGGGTGCTTTCGCGATGGGGCCTGTGTTGTGGTGCGGTGAGATGATTTCACATTCGTGGGGGATGCCTGGTTACTGAAGGTTGTCAGCTAGGAAAGTGTGGGTCTTGGTCCTTTTAACAGTGTTGTCTCGTCCCTGCAAAAGAAGGGTCCATCTGGCTGCTCTGATCTGGCTTACTGTACCGTCCTTAAGCCATCCGTCTAGTAAAAGCTGGGCGGGGGTGTGTTCCATGAGGATTGTGATGGGGTTTAGTCCGGTGATATATGAAAAGTATTGAACTGCCCAGAAAACTGCGAGCAGGTGCCTTTCACTGGCCGAAAATCCCTGCTCCACAGGATCTAAAACTCTGGAGGCATAAGCCACAGGTCTTAACTGTTCGTGCCGTTCCTGGAGGAGCACGGCCGAAAGGGTACGATCTAGCTATCTCTATAGCATAGGGGGAAAGCGGGTCTGGAACCTGTAGTGCGGGGGCTGCAATGAGTGCGTGTTTTAAAGCATCTACAGCATCCGTGTGCCGCGGAAGCCATTCCCAAGGGGCTCCTTTCTTTAGGAGGTCCGAGAGGGGCGCTGCTTTGGTGGCGAAACCGTCAATATGGTTTTGGCAGTAGTCAACCAGTCCTAAAAACGACCGGAGGGCGGAAACATTCTGGGGAAGGGGCAATTTGACAATCGAGTTAATTCTTTTGTGCTTGATCTCGCGTTTACCATGCGTGATAATCGTTCCCAAATATACCACTTTGTTTTCCAAAATTTGGGCCTTCTTGGGGTTCACTTTCCATACAATTTGCTGTATGAGTTCCAGAAGCGCGATATGCTCTGCCTTGGTGTCTGTCTGCAGGAATAGGTCGTCTACATACTGGACCAGACATTCGGGACAAGAACATATTGATAAACCATTGGGCAGCTGTCGGTGGAAAATGGAGGGCGAGTTGTGGAATCCTTGAGGAAGGCATGTCCACGTGTACTGCTGACCGTTAAAAGTTAAGGCAAATTTATACTGGCACGCTTTTGCCAATAGAATGGACCAGAATCCGTTACTGATGTCCAAAACCGTAAAATATTGTGAGTTGAGTCCCTGTTTGAGCATGGTCTCGGGACTTGTGGCTACTGTGGGGGCTGCTGCGGGGGTGACTT
This sequence comes from Scyliorhinus torazame, assembly GCF_047496885.1. NCBI lineage: Eukaryota > Metazoa > Chordata > Chondrichthyes > Carcharhiniformes > Scyliorhinidae > Scyliorhinus > Scyliorhinus torazame. The sequence goes on from NC_092727.1 coordinate 56,006,866, forward strand.
TGTTGAGTTCCCGGTAATCGATGGTCAATTGCCATGATCCATCGGGCTTTCTCACTGGCCAAATCGGGGCATTATTAGTAGAGGCTACTGATCTAAGTACGCCTTGTTCTAATAAACTATCAATAACTTTTGAGATTTCTCCCTCTGCCTCTTGGGGATATCCATATTGCTTCTGGGGTCTAGGGTCAGGTCCTGTTATTTGAGCCATTCTGCCGCAGTCATGTTTATGACTCGCAAATGCGGTCCTGTTTTTCTGGAGAACTGCCCTAACCTGTTTGTCTGCACTAATCGTGGTCGGGTCAAACCAAAAATCACTGACTCGCTAATCTTATTAGCATATTCACCGACTGTGAGCGTTGCGGGGGCTCTTGCTGACTTTGTCATTTTCCAGACACATTGATTTACTGGGTCAAATGACAGGTTATGGGAGTTCATGAAATTGATGCCCAAAATGTGTTCTGCTGTGTGGGGCAGATCGACCAAAACTATGGGGTGTTTTGTTGTAATGTTGCCAATTTGAATGGGTACAGAGGCTGTGATGTGTCCCTATTGTGAGTGGCCTGTGAAGCCGCTGAGGGTGATTGTGGCTGTAGTGGGCCACGTGTCTTTTTGGAACATGGTGGAGGAATTAATTGTGGTGCGGGACCCTCCTGTGTCCCAGAGAAATTCGATGGGCTGTCCCTGTATTTTCGCTGCAACTATTGGTCGGCCGGATCCATCCCAAAGGGTGTCGCAGAGCCAGTTGGGGGAGCACGAAGACCATCAGTCAGTCCGTTCATGTCTGTCTGGTCTGAACGGGTGCTTACACTATGTATGGGCTTTGTCCTGTTTCTATTCAGAGTGCCTGCCTGCTGGGCTCTCTGTGGCTTTCGTGGGGCATTGCACTCTCGTGCAAAGTGACCTAATTGTCCACAGTTGGAACACTCCTGTGGTTTCTGTGAGGGGCTGTTCATGCCTTTGTTCACCCATGCAAGGTTCTGGTGCGCTTTAACTGCTTGAATATCTGCCTCTGCCTGCTGTCCTTCGGGTTTTCTAATCGCGGGTTTGTTGTGGACAGATTGCTCCCAGGTGCGGGACAACCTTTTTAAAGCCCACTTTTCGTTGTGCATTTCTTCCGAGGGGTCATAATTAGTACAAGCTTTTTGTCTTGCCTCTGTGGTATGGGAGATAAGGGTACGGGTCCATTTTGCGAGGATCGCCGTGTGCATCTCTGCAAGGGTGCCTCCTCCTACATTCTGTGGGTCGGGAAGGGCTGCTACAACAGAGGGGTCTAAGCTTAAAACTGTGAGCTTCACTTGCTCATGCTCATCCAGGCCGTACATGGTCGCCTGCTGCTTCACTCTTGCAAAGAAGTGGTGGGGGTCTGAGGTGGGGAGGAACGGTGTGATCTTTTCGCACGCGCCCCGTAATTGGGTCACGGTTAAGGGGGTGGTGTAAAGGAATTCCGCATCTCCGTCTGATGTGACTGTGCGGTGGGTAGTTACTGGATTCATGGGTGCCTGATCTATCTGCTCTGTGGGGGGTTGGGGTGCTTTTCTCCTTTGGGGCTTTCCTTGCGCACATGTTCCCTGTACATATCTATGCGCGGTTTTGTTTAGTTCTTGCCAATCAGGGCCGTCTTCTTCATCTAATTGGGATCCAAAGGTGCTCTGAAACCCATTTTGCACTGAAAGCAAAGACTGCAGTTACGCAATCTGCTTCCGGCATTTTGCATGATCTACTGAGCTTTGTCTGTGCTCCATGGTGGCAGCATGGAGTGCTCTTAATGCTGCTTTTAGATTGCTGCACTGCCTTTGCAATGCCTCTGCCTGTTTCTCTGTCTCTTCTCTTACCAGGACTGCACGTTGCGTGTCCTGATAGGCCTTATCGTATTGGGTTTGGAAGCTGCTCAGATGCGCTAGACAAGACTGGTGTGCCCACTTGGCATCATCCACCTCTCCATCCTTTGCTGCCATCTTCCTTCTCAATTCTACATTCGCTCTCTCAATCTCACTAACATCGACCTTGCTCATTCGATGTCTCTCTTCTATCTCTTTGCGGAGTGTCCGAACGACCTCCTCTGTGCCTCGCAATTGTGCCAGACAGGACACGATTTCCATTGGCTTGCGAGCTTTCCCTAAGCTCTTCTTATGGATTTCGCTCAGGTTCTCCCACCAAGTATGTCCTATACTCCCGGGACCTGTTTCCTCATTTGAACAAAAGTCACTCCAAAGGGGCCATCCCTTCCCTTTGAGGTACCTTCTAATCTCAACTTCCCAAACGGGACACTGACCTACTCTGCTGCTGGTCGCTGCGACCACAAATTCTTGAGGCTTCATGAGGCGTTCCATTGCCTTCATTTCCATTTTTCCTCTCTGAATGCTCTTTTAAAATTTGGAACGAGGGATACTAAGGCGGTGCTGTAAACACGGGTACGGCATTCGCTATTTTCCGGAATACAAACTCCCGACAGTTTTTTGCAACAAAATCTATCAGTTTTACCTTATAGCCCTGTTAGTTACGCATGCATTAACACGCTTCCGAATTATGAGGATTGATCAGAACTGCTTGAACACTTGTGAATGTTTCTGTTCCCAATTGGATTCTCAATTCAAATTTTGGGTTCTCCTGGAGTGGTTAGGCCACTTCTAAGTCGGGTACCGTCAGATGTCGCCAGTAAATGTTGCTCGTTGTGGACTTACTTGGTGCAGCTGCTAGGCAGGTCACAGTCAAGGGTTGTTTCAAGCTGCTGAGAGGCCCTGCCAAGAAGGACGAATTGAACTTGGGGACTCTATTTTATAGTCCCCAGGGGCTTCGCGCCCTTTTGGGCGGACCCCGTACCTGGTTCCAAGTGGTTGGACTAAGTTCTGATCACTTGGATCGATTTCTCCAATACTGGAGCTGTTCCCAGATCACTGGGCTGTTCCAAGTGTCCGTTGGCCTTCCTTTGTCTTGGCTCCTGCTGGCGCCGAGGAGTCTGGCTTGGCCTTGTTTATCTTTACTGTTTCCAATTGTTCCCGGGGATCGTTCATCAATATGTAGATGGTTGTTAGTTTCAGTGCTGTCTGGGTTCCTGCAAGTTCTGATATACAGGAAACTTTGCACCTGCTTGTTTTTCCAGCGTTTGACTGAATGTTCCTGCATTCTTAGCGGATCTCCATTTTAAAGTCGGGAAGTGGCCAACACAGGTGGCTACAACTCTGTATATAACTCGTGTTGTACCTGCTCTGGGAGAGTTTGATAAAGAAGTGTGGAGAAGGCCTTCCTGTACCTATTCTTATATTCAACATATGGGAGCAGTGAGCTTCAAGGGCATTGTAACCCAGCTGGCCGGTTTGGTGAAGACAGCTGAAATGATTGAGGAAGGAAATGGAAAAAAGAGTTAACATAATAAATATAACTCCGCAGAGTGTCCATTCACAGACTGGGAAAAATTGTGGAACAGACATTAGAACAGCTGTAAGAGCCCATCAGTCACCCCCAGTCCTGCAGGAGGGGAAATTATCCTGAATTCCTGCTCCTGATTTGGTTAGCCACTGCTCCACCCTTCAGGAATGATGAGGTAGTGGAGGGCATGCATGGAACCATCTCCTGGTGAGAGTTAATATTTTCATGAGAGGAATTAGTAAAGAATTTGATACAGAAAAGATGAACTTTATTTGTTTTTCTTTCAACTTGGTGCAGTCTTCAAGGGCATGTCTGCAAGCTGCGAATTGTGCAGGTGGGAAACCCAGACACTTTGTGTTCTAATCTCAGCCCAGAAGTAAGCTGCACAATTGGTTTACAATCGACCGATCAATTGATCGCAGTGCCACGCAGGAAAGGAGCCTTGCACTCAGCTGCCTGTCGGCCTGACACATAAGCTGTAAATGGACCTGTCCTTTATGACGGGATATTGCACATTTCTTACTCCATTTCTCACCAAATCCGTCCCAAGCCTCGCATACAAAGATCTCTTGCTTGACCCCCATCACCAATTACTTGACAACCCTACTAATCAGCAGTAATGACAAAGTAATTATTCATGAACACTGGTGCTGGAATCATCGAAAGATCACTGCAGTGTGATGGACCTGGATCCATTATTGATCAGTGAGACAGGGTTGCTCCGTCAGGCCGAGATGAGTGCTCCACGGATGACGGGGAAATCAAAACTGACTTTTGGCATGAAGGTGCGATTAGAGTCAGGGAGATTATGAGTGACAGTCACAACCAATGACAATTGAAAGCACTGAGCAGTGAGATAACGTACTGTGTGCCACTGGAACAGTGAAAGAACTAAAGCCCTGGCTGTGTGCAGGAGGCATGATAGAAAGAAAGAGCTTCCATTTATATAGCGCTTTTTGCCATATCCCAAAGAGCTTCATAGTTAATTAAACACTTTTGAAATGCAGTCACTGTTGCAAAGTTGGGAAACATTGACAACCAAACTGTGCAGAACAAGCTCCCACAAACAACAATGAAATAAGTGATACAGCACAAACCTTTCCCCACCAGGAGGGTTCAATGTTCTGTAACTGAATCTGCTGATCTCAAAAGGGGCGATAGTTCGGAAAGTTACATTTAACCTCATAAAACCACAAGAAATAGGAACCAGGGGAGGTCATCCAATCCTTCGAGCCTGCTCCGCTATTTAATGATATCTTGGCTGATCTAACACTCACTAAGTCCTTCTCTCCGCTAGTTTTAATTTCCCAACTGATTTAAAAACCTATAATTCTCAGTCTTAAAAAATGTTCAACGTCTCAGCAGCCACAGCTTCCCGGGGTAAAGAATTCCAAAGATTCACCACTCTTTGAGAGGAGAAATTCACCCTCAAATCTGTCTTAATGAGCACCCCTTTATTCTGTGCCTATGCCTTCTGATCCTTCACGCTCCCATGAAACATCCTCCCAACATTTACCCCCTAAATGTCTTATATGTTTCAATCATATCACCTCTTATTCTTTTGAACGCCCAAGGAGCACAGACCCAACCTTTTTAATCTTTTTGTTGCTCCTGTACTTAGGAGAGGGGTAATCAGGAAGGGATCCAGTTCCTGCGATCACTATTTCATTAATCATTGCGGGGAAATGCATGTTTGTGGGCGCTCGGTGGGGGACAGAATTTGACACAGTTGTTGCGCCATCCATCGGTGAGTAATTGGGAATCAACAATAGGTTAGCAGGGTTAGTGGGAATTCTACCTCTAAGTGCCTGTAACTTTCTGGGAGTTAACCAGTGGAACATTTGACCTCTTCTTCCTCTTTTTCTTCCACCCTTCCCCACATCAAATCTGATTGGTGCCATCTTGGTTAGTTCTCCACTGGGATCAAGTGATGCTCCTCAACAAAGATTTGAGGGGAGTTGTAAACAAGCCAGTCCCATAGTTTCCTGTTTAGAGTTTGTACAGGAAAGGGAGTAGGCAGCAGCCACTCTGACAGTTTATAATATATTTGTTTGGATAGTTTGGCACTGGGGATGCCACAGTGGCCAACTGTTGAACATTGAAGGTCTGCAGCAGCAGACTAACCACACTCTGGGGGAGAGAGTGATGCCTGAGATCCAGAAGCATGAGGAAGGGATGGAAAGCTGACAATTGGGTGTTGAAGAGTGAGCAACTCAGAGCAGGGAGAAAAGGAGCAGGACCCCACGGCTTCATCGATGGCTCACATCCCCTCCCGCTCCCAGCTCCTTAGGTGTCCCAAGAAAAGGGGATAACCCCTGCAAACTGAGGAAGAGGCTCAGGCTCCAGACTCAGGTGCAGCCTCGGACTGGGAGTTGGCCAGAGCCTTGGGTTGTTGCGTCACTGCTCTGGTCTGGCTTGGGGATGAGACAGGTTGGGAAATGAAACTGAGAGTGGTAGAGGGATTTAATAGAGATTTAACGGTCTCACTGAAAGCAGCCCGCTGTGACGGGTGCCCCGGCAGCAGGACAGACGAACCACACAAAACGTTTGGAAGTCCGCCTCCTCCACCAGAAAAAAAGCCTCAGGGTGTGGAGCGGGCAGAGAATCCCACCAGAGGGGGGAGGGGGTGGAAAATCACACCAGAGGGGGGAGGGGGTGAAAAATCACACCAAAGGGGGGAGGGGGTGGAAAATCCCACCAGAGGGGGAAGGGGCGAAAAATCACACCGGCGGCGGGAGGTGGTGGAAAATCCCACCAGAGGGGGGGAAGGGGTGGTAAATCCTACCAGAGGGGGGAGGGGGGGCGGAAAATCACAGCAGAGGGGGGAGGAAAATCCAACCAGAGGAGGAACAGAAAATATCACCTGGGTGGAGGGGGGATGGATAATTCCACCAGAGAGGGGAGGGGGGTTTGGAAAATACCACCAGAGAGGGGAGGCAAAAAAATCCCACCGGGGAAAATTCTGTCAGAGGGCGAGGCGGAAAATCCCTTCGGAGGGAGATGGAAAATGCTGCTGGGGGTGGGAAACCCTGCCGGGGGTGGTGGAAAATCCTGCTGGGGGGGAAGGGGAGAAACCCGCCTGGGGGGAGGCGGAAAATCCTGCTGGAGGGGAGGTGGAAAATCCTGCTGGGGGAGGCGGAAAATCCCGCCCGGAGGGAGGTGTAAAATCCTGCTGGGGGCGGGGGGGTGGGGTGGGGGTGGGGGTAAAAGCCTGCTGGGGAGAGATGCAAACTCCCGCCTGGGGGAGGTGGAAAATCCTGCTGGGGGGGAGGTGGAAAATCCCACCGGGGGGAGGCGGAAAGTGCTGCTGTTTCCCTATTTGTTTTAGAAAAAAAAAGTTACGTTGGTTTTACATGTGTATGGCCCGCGATTGATTTTGTCCGAGAGTGACTGGCCTTTAAAAAGAAAAACCCTGCCTCCATGTGTACATGGAGCATTGCGCTGTTTTCTGAAAGAGAAGCAGCACGGTCATAAAGTGGCTGAGCAGCTGAGCAGCGTATAGAATTTTCAATTGATGCACAGTAAACCTTGTCCACACCGTCTCTCATGTTCTGATGCATTGAGCAAATCTGAGCCCGTGACTCACATCTCGATCCGATGCAGATGCTCCACGGCAAAGACAAGGGTTCCGACTGTGATTTTTATTCTTGTGTCCTGGGGGAGGTTTTGTTGACTTGTGAAAATGGCTTTTGGAAGACTCAGCCTTAGGATAACAAGCTTTATTACTACAAAACTCTTGTTTGAACAACTGCTATCCAAAGGCCCCTGTGCAGCTCCATCGCAGAGCAGCTGAAATGTTCTGAAGAGAAAAAGAAAGATGAAGCTTGTATCAATGTCGCGACATCTTTCACATCCCCAGATTATCCGAAAGCACTTCCTAGCTAATGAATTTGTTTTGATGTTTCGTCACTTGTTGTTAAGTAACTAGCGTTCGGAGCATTGCTCCTTCCTCAGGTGAAGGAGCTGTGCTCCAAAAGCTAGTGATTTGAAACAAACCTTTTTAACCTGGACTTTAACCTGGTGTTGTAAGACTTCTTACTGTGCTCATCCCAGTCCAACGCCGGCATCTCCACATTGTTGTTAAGTAAGCAATTCATGCTGAGTGTCATGTGAGAGTACCTTTAAGAAATGGGTGTATTTTATCGAATAACTGTAGTCGGTGTACCTTTAAGAAATGGGTGTTTTTTATCGAATAACTGTAGTCGGTGTACCTTTAAGAAATGGGTGTTTTTTATCGAATAACTGTAGTCGGTGTACCTTTAAGAAATCTCAAGGGCAGCACGGTAGCATTGTGGATAGCACAATTGCTTCACAGCTCCAGGGCCCCAGGTTCGAATCCCGGCTTGGGCCACTGTCTGTGCGGAGTCTGCACATCCTCCCCGTGTGTGCGTGGGTTTCCTCCGGGTGCTCCGGTTTCCTCCCACAGTCCAAAGGAGTGCAGGTTAGGTGGATTGGCCATGATAAATTGCCCTTAGTGTCCAAAATTGCCCTTAGTATTGGGTGGGGTTACTGGGTTATGGGGATAGGTCTTGATCTTGGGTAGGGTGCTCTTTCCAAGAGCCGGTGCAGACTCGATGGGCCAAATGGCCTCCTTCTGCACTGCAAATTCTATGATAAATTCTATGAAATGGGTGTTTATTAATGCAGTGATGTCAGAGAGTGGGTGGAGCTGGGCTGTCTGTCTGCTTTACATTCGTTTTGAGCAGGCTGCTATGGAGTGAGGTTTTAGTTTCATTTTCAGAGAGAAGAGCTGCAGTGAAAGCCAGCAGATGTGCATGGATCTCTCTACAAGCTAAAGAGTGTTCATTTGGGTGATTTCAAAGGGATAACTGCTCTTATTAGAGAATTTAAACCTGATCTCTGTGTTAAAAGGCTCTTTTGTCTTCTGGATGGTGTTTGGGAATTTATTAAGGATTACTTAGTGTTGTATTCTTTGGGGTTGTATTTGAATTAATGGTTGCTAAGATGTTCACTGTATGTTTTAAAAAGGTGAACTTGAGTTCATAGAATAAACATTGTTTTGCTTTAAAAAATACTTTTTGATTTCTGCTGTACCACACCTGTAGAGTGGGCCATGTGCTCCCCATACCACAATCTATTAAAAGTTGTGGGTCAGGTGGACTCCATGATACACTTTGGGGTTCTCTAAACCCTGTCCCATAACACTGAGCAAAGTTTCAAAAACAGTACATGAGATTCCTAAGTAGTTCCTTTGCTTCTAGTCGTGTAACTTGAAGGAGGAATGTTGGCCAGGGCACCAGGGGGTCTTCCTATCTGCTCTTTCCTGATTAGCAGCATGGAATCCTTTACATTTACCTTATCAGTATCTTGGCTTAAGATCTCAACCACGGTACAGAGGAGGCGATGGAGTTGTGGTATTGTCTGCGGACCCTGGTTCAAATCCCACCAGATGGTGAAATTTGAATTCAATAATTAAAAGCTGCTTGTTGTAAAAAAACATCTGCTCCCTTTAGGGAAGGAAAGCTGCTGCTGCCATCCTCATCTACACGTGACTCCAAACCCACAGCAATAGTGTCTGCCCTCTGAATTATGCAAGATGCTCAAGGGCAATTAGGGATGGGCAATAAATGCTGGCCCAGCCAGTGGTGCCCACATCTCATGGATGACTTTTAAAAAAGAAATGCTTTGACAACGAGTCATCCAGCCCCCAAACGTTCTCTCACCACAGATGCCATCAGTCCTGCTGAGATTGTCCAGCATTTTCTGTTTTTGTTTCATGTTCCAGCATCAGCAGTCATTGACTTTAATGCCAGGGCTGTAGACTGGAACCTGCAATTATTTGATTCCGAGGAGAGAGCACTACCTATTGGACCATGGCTGACACACCTGTGATCAACTGAGTCAAAGTCGTGACAAATTTGCTGCTTCTTTCTCCTGAACCCCACCCCAATCAAATTAGTTTGTCCAAACCATAAATTTTTACCAAAACCCACCCCCTCCTGCTCCACCAGCAGTAATGGGATGTGTTTCAGGCCAATTTGCACCTTGCCTAATTTTACTTTCCATTCACTTTAAAGGAGTGGAAAATCATTGCCGTATGCAGTAGGTGATTCTGAACCCACTGGGCGCTTAGTTTACAAATAGGTTCAAGCGGCAGATACTCTTCTTAGAAAATATTTCAGATAAAGTTCTCCAAAAAATACAGGAATTCAGTAACTGCATTTTTGAACATGTTAATGAGCCCTGACATTTGGCCATGGTTATCATAGATACAGGCCTGGCAACCAGCGTTCGGACCAACAATGTGCTTCTTGCTCCAGTCGAGTGCTGCGATGTTGACTCACTGCATTACCTGGGCCTGAGGCCTGGTGTGTTCCTGTAGTGTGCAGGGCAGTCTAACACAGTCGGAGATGAGCAGGTGCATCAGACCCAGGCAATCTTCCCAGATTTCAGCAAAAATGTTTAAGCGAGCACAGATCTCCATGCTGGCTGGCTGTACATTTCTCCCTCAGCGCCCATTATGACTTGAAGCAAAGGAAGCTCTTAACAAACTGAAGCTTTATTTTTTAATTTTTACAGTGACTTTTTGTGAAATGCTCTTGTATTGCCAGAACTTTCCAAGGTTTTAATACCTATTGAGACCAATTTCTCAAGAGAGGCAATTATTTGAAAACTTTTGTGTCTCAAAATACAGTTTTCCGTGGACCATGGGCGGGATTCTCCAGACCCCAGTTGTTTGTTTCTCGGCAGAACGCCATTCGCTGGCAGCTAGATTCTCTCTTCCCGTTGTTTGTCAATGGGATTTCCCAGGAAACCCAAGGGCGGGGGTGTGCTGGCAGCGGGAAAAGAGAATCCCACGACTGGAGAATTCCAGCCCATATCACATCAGGCCCTCAGTCACCTGTGCAGACCTTGGGACACTTACTCACCAATGACCGAGATATACCTTGGGCTGGATTCTCTATCTGTTCAGCCAGCTGGTCAATGTGGTTTTCCATTGTGCGGCAGCCCCATGCCGTTGGGAAACCTCCGGGCTGCCGACAAAATGGGGCATCCCACCGGATCCCAGATCAACCAATAAGGTAATGCATTGGCCAGCATGACCTAGACTTTCAATTTCTCTTCCTAATGAATAGCAGCTACCCAATGCCCTACCCTGCCCTTCTTCCAGAGCACAGAGAGCCAGTGATGGCTCAAATCCACGTGACTACCAGTAAGTAGCTATGTTACAGTTAGAACATAGAACATAGAAAATACAGCACAGAACAGGCCCTTCGGCCCACGATGTTGTGCCGAACCTTTGTCCTAGATCAATCATAGATTATCATTGAATTTACAGTGCAGAAGGAGGCCATTCGGCCCTTCGAGTCTGCACCGGCTCTTGGAAAGAGCACCCTACCCAAACTCAACACCTTCACCCAACACCAAGGGCAATTTGGACATTAAGGGCAATCTATCATTGGCCAATTCACCCAACCCGCACATCCTTGGACCGTGGGAGGAAACCGGAGCACCCGGAGGAAACCCACACAGACACGGGGAGGACGTGCAGACTCCGCACAGTCAGTGACCCAAGCCGGAATCGAACCTGGGACCCCGGAGCCGTGAAGCAACTGTGCTATCCACAATGCCACCGTGCTGCCCTTGAGAACAAATAAATCTACACTATATCATTTAACCGTAATCCATGTACCTATCCAATAGCTGCTTGAAGGTCCCTAATGTTTCCGACTCAACTACTTCCACAGGCAGTGCATTCCATGCCCCCACTACTCTCTGGGTAAAGAACCTACCTCTGATATCCCTCCTATATCTTCCACCTTTCACCTTAAATTTATGTCCCCTTGTAATGGTTTGTTCCACCCGGGGAAAAAGTCTCTGACTGTCTACTCTATCTATTCCCCTGATCATCTTATAAACCTCTATCAAGTCACCCCTCATCCTTCTCCGTTCTAATGAGAAAAGGCCTAGCACCCTCAACCTTTCCTCGTAAGACCTACTCTCCATTCCAGGCAACATCCTGGTAAATCTTCTTTGCACCTTTTCCAAAGCTTCCACATCCTTCCTAAAATGAGGCGACCAGAACTGTACACAGTACTCCAAATATGGCCCTACCAAAGTTTTGTACAGCTGCATCATCACCTCACGGCTCTTAAATTCAATCCCTCTGTTAATGAACGCGAGCACACCATAGGCCTTCTTCACAGCTCTATCCACTTGAGTGGCAACTTTCAAAGATGTATGAACATAGACCCCAAGATCTCTCTGCTCCTCCACATTGCCAAGAACTCTACCGTTAACCCTGTATTCCGCATTCATATTTGTTCTTCCAAAATGGACAACCTCACACTTTTCAGGGTTAAACTCCATCTGCCACTTCTCAGCCCAGCTCTGCATCCTATCTATGTCTCTTTGCAGCCGACAACAGCCCTCCTTCCTATCCACAACTCCACCAATCTTCGTATCGTCTGCAAATTTACTGACCCACCCTTCAACTCCCTCATCCAAGTCAACAGGGGTGGTACCAGGGGATTGGAGAGTGGCGAATGTCGTGCCCCTGTTCAAAAAAGGGACTAGGGATAACCCTGGGAATTACAGGCCAGTTAGTCTTACTTCGGTGGTAGGCAAAGTAATGGAAAGGGTACTGAAGGATAGGATTTCTGAGCATCTGGAAAGACACTGCTTGATTAGGGATAGTCAGCACGGATTTGTGAGGGGTAGGTCTTGCCTTACAAATCTTATTGAATTCTTTGAGGAGGTGACCAAGCATGTGGATGAAGGTAAAGCAGTGGATGTAGTGTACATGGATTTTAGTAAGGCATTTGATAAAGTTCCCCATGGTAGGCTTATGCAGAAAGTAAGGAGGCATGGGATAGTGGGAAATTTGGCTAGTTGGATAACGAACTGGCTAACCGATAGAAGTCAGAGAGTGGTGGTGGATGGCAAATATTCAGCCTGGATCCCAGTTACCAGTGGCGTACCGCAGGGATCAGTTCTGGGTCCTCTGCTGTTTGTGATTTTCATTATTAGTTGTTTGATGTTTGAAGCCCTGTGAGAGTCTGAATGTGCCAAGGCTCTCAATTGTATGTTACAGCTTCGGTAGATTCCCTGTTATTGTATTGACATCTACAGTATAAGATGCAGTGAGAATGGTTATGTCGGAAAGGTTAGTATAGGCCAGCAGTAAATGTATGTTCGGTCAATGGGTGACATTCTGTAGCAATGATATATAAGTACCTTATTATTTTTTTTTTAAATTCCAATTAAGGGAAACTTAGGGTGGCCAATCTACCTACCCTGCACATCTTTGGGTTGTGGGGCTGAGACCCACGAAGATACGGGGATAATGTGCAGACTCCACATGGACAGTGACCCAGGGCCGGGATCGAACCCGGGCCCTAGGTGCGTGAGGCAGTAGTGCTAACCACTGTGGCACCGTGCCGCCCTCACCGTTCTTATTTTTAACAATTTCTACAACCTCGTAAGAATATTTGCTTCAGTCTGAACTCAAGGGCTCTGGACCTAAAGCTATTGGGTGGGATTTTCCAGTCTGCCAGCCACGTTTTGTTGCCGCCGGAACAGGATCCTCCATTCCCGCAGCCGGCCAATGGAGTTTCCCATTGTGGCCACCTCACGCTGTCGGGAAACCGCCGGTGCGTGGATGCACTGTCGGTGGACCGGAGGAACCCCCAAATGCAGAATTCCCCTGATTGTTTTTAAAAACACAGAATAAGCTTTAATTTTCAACAAAGGAAAATTTGAAGGAACAACATAATTGACAATGAAAATGAGCACCAAACCATCTGAAGGGGGCCGTGAGAAAGGCACTGAGTTCAGCACTAAAAGCATACATTCATAATTAGGGTTTGCTCTTTTCTGTGAGAAAAGAGACACTTGGAGATCATCTGGAGGTTTAGAACTCTTTTTGGGCACTGAGATTTTGTAGTGCAGTCACGAGGCAGCAGTGGGAATATCTATGTAGTGGAGGGTTCCAGAAACATTTATGTACCTCATCTACCTCATACGCTGCAGGAAAGGATGTCCCGAAGCGTGGTACATTGGTGAGACCATGCAGTCACTGCGACAACGGATGAACGGACATCGCGCGACAATCGCCAGGCAGGAATGTTGGCTTCCAGTCGGGGAACACTTCAGCAGTCAAAGGCATTCAGCCTCTGATCTTCGGGTAAGCGTTCTCTAAGGCGGCCTTCAGGACGCACGACAACGCAGAATCACCAAGCAGAAACTTCCACACACATGAGTACGGCCCCAATCGGGACCTTGGATTCATGTCGCATTACATTCATCCCCCACTATCTGGCCTGCAAAAATCCTACCAACTGTCTGGCTTGAGACAATTCACACCTCTTTAACCTGTGATTATCCCTTTCTCCAGTTGCTCCGCCTGGACCTGTCGACTTAATTACCTGGAAAGACTTGCATTCTAAGTATTGCATTGCATCTTTGGCTTTGTCTATATAAATGTTTCTGGAACCCACCTATTCACTCACCTGAGGAAGGAGGAGTGCTCCGAAAGCTAGTGATTCGAAACAAACCAGTTGGTCTTTAACCTGGTGTTGTAAGACTTCGTAAAATATCTATGAAAGCAGTGGGTACACTTGAGGCCAGGAGTGGATATACCTGGGCCAGCAGTGGGTATACCTGGGCCAGCAGTGGGAATGCCTACGTAAGTAGTAGATACACCTGGGTCAGCAGTGGGTACACCCGGGCCAGCAGCGGGTATACTTGGGCCAGCAGTGGGAATGCCTACGTAAGCAGTGGGTACACCTGAGGCCAGGAGTGGGTACACCTGGGCCAACGGTGTGTGTACCTGGGCCAACAGTGGTTATGTCTGAGCCGGAAGTGGGTATGTTTGGGCCGGCAGTGGGTAAATCTGGGCCGACAGTAGATATACGTGGGCCAACAGTGGGTATATCTAGGCCCACAGTGTGTCTATCTGAGCCGGCAGTGAGTATGTCTGGGCCAACAGTGGGTATATCTGGGCCGGCAGTGGGTATGTCAGAGTTGACAGTGGGTTTGTCTGAGCCGGCGGTGGGTTTATCCGAGCCGGCAGTGGGTATGTCTGGGTCAGCAGTGGGTATGTCAGGGAAGGCAGTGGGTATGTCAGGGAAGGCAGTGGGTATGTCAGGGAAGGCAGTGGGTATGTCAGGGAAGGCAGTGGGTATGTCAGGGAAGGCAGTGGGTCTATCTGAGCCGGCAGTGGGTAGGTCCGTGCTGGCAGTGGGTCTATCTGAGCCGGCAATGTGTCTATCTGAGCTGGCAGTGGGTATGTCCAAGCCGGCAGTGTGTCTATCTGAGCCGGCAGTGTGTCTATCTGAGCCGGCAGTGGGTATGTCCAAGCCGGCAGTGTGTCTATCTGAGCCGGCAGTGTGTCTATCTGAGCCGGCAGTGGGTCTATCTGAGCTGGCAGTGGGTATGTCCAAGCCGGCAGTGTGTCTATCTGAGCTGGCAGTGGGTCTATCTGACCCGGCAGTGGGTATGTCCAAGCCGGCAGTGTGCCTATCTGAGCCGGCAGTGGGTCTATCTGAGCTGGCAGTGGGTCTATCTGAGCCGGCAGTGGGTCTATCTGAGCCGGCAGTGGGTATGTCCAAGCCGGCAGTGTGTCTATCTGGGCCGGCAGTGGGTCTATCTGAGCCGGCAGTGGGTATGTCTGGGCCGGCAGTGGGAATGCCTGAGCCGGCAGTGGGTCTATCTGAGCCGGCAGTGTGTCTATCTGAGCCGGCAGTGGGTCTATCTGAGCTGGCAGTGGGTCTATCTAAGCTGGCAGTGGGTCTATCTGAGCCGGCAGATGGTCGATCTAAGCTGGCAGTGGGTCTATCTGAGCCGGCAGTGGGCCTATCTGAGCCGGCAGTGTGTCTATCTGAGCCAGCAGTGGGTCTATCTGAGCCGGCAGTGGGTCTATCTGACTGGCAGTGGGTCTATCTGAGCCGGCAGTGGGTCTATCTGACTGGCAGTGGGTCTATCTGAGCCGGCAGTGGGTATGTCCGATCTGGCAGTGGGTCTATCTGAGCTGGCAGTGGGTCTATCTGAGCCGGCAGTGGGTCTATCTGAGCCGGCAGTAGGTATGTCCGATCTGGCAGTGGGTCTATCTGAGCTGGCAGTGGGTATATCTGGGCCAGCAGTGGGTCTATCTGAGCCAGCAGTGGGTATGTCTGGGCCAGCAGTGGGTCTATCTGAGCTGTCAGTGGGTATGTCCGAGCTGGCAGTGGGTCTATCTGAGCTGGCAGTGGGTATATCTGAGCCGGCAATGGGTCTATCTGAGCTGACAGTGGGTCTATCTGAGCTGACAGTGGGTCTATCTGAGCCGGCAGTGGGCCTGTCTGAGTCGGCAGTGGGAATGCCTGAGCCGGCAGTGGGTCTATCTGAGCCGGCAGTGGGTCTATCTGAGCCGACAGTGGGTATGTCTGGGCCGACGGTGGGTATGTCTGAGCCGACAGTGGGTATATCTGAGCCGACAGTGGGTCTATCTGAGCCGACAGTGGGTATGTCTGGGCCGACGGTGGGTATGTCTGAGCCGACAGTGGGTATGTCTGGGCCGACGGTGGGTATGTCTGAGCCGACAGTGGGTATATCTGAGCCGACAGTGGGTCTATCAGAGCCGGCAGTGGGTATGTCTGGGCCGGCAGTGGGTCTATCTGAGCCGGCAGTGGGTATGTCCGAGCCGGCAGTGGGTCTATCTGAGCCGGCAGTGGGTCTATCTGAGCCGACAGTGGGGCTATCTGAGCCGGCAGTGGGTCTATCTGAGCCGGCAGTGGGGCTATCTGAGCCGGCAGTGGGTCTATCTGAGCCGGCAGTGGGTCTATCTGAGCCGACAGTGGGTCTATATGAGCCGACAGTGGGTCTATCTGAGCCGGCAGTGGGTATGTCTGGGCCGGCAGTGGGTATGTCCAAGCCGGCAGTGTGTCTATCTGGGCCGGCAGTGGGTCTATCTGAGCCGACAGTGGGTATGTCCAAGCCGGCAGTGTGTCTATCTGGGCCGGCAGTGGGTCTATCTGAGCCGGCAGTGGGTATGTCTGGGCCGGCAGTGGGTATGTCCAAGCCGGCAGTGTGTCTATCTGGGCCGGCAGTGGGTCTATCTGAGCCAGCACAATTCAGTTAGTTTTAAAGTGCTGGTGGACAAGGATAAGAGTGGTCCTAGGGTGAATGTGCTAAATTGGGGGAAGGCTAATTATAACAATATTAGGCGGGAACTGAAGAACCTAGATTGGGGGCGGATGTTTGAGGGCAAATCAACATCTGACATGTGGGAGGCTTTCAAGTGTCAGTTGAAAGGAATTCAGGACCGGCATGTTCCTGTGAGGAAGAGGATAAATACGGCAATTTTCGGGAACCTTGGATAACGAGAGATATTGTAGGCCTCGTCAAAAAGAAAAAGGAGGCATTTGTCAGGGCTAAAAGGCTGGGAACAGACAAAGCCTTTGTGGAATATAAGGAAAGTAGGAAGGAACTTAAGCAAGGAGTCAGGAGGGCTAGAAGGGGTCACGAAAAGTCATTGGCAAATAGGGTTAAGGAAAATCCCAAGGCTTTTTACACGTACATAAAAAGCAAGAGGGTAGCCAGGGAAAGGGTTGGCCCACTGAATGATAGGCAAGGGAATCTATGTGTGGAGCCAGAGGAAATGGGCGAGGTACTAAATGAATACTTTGCATCAGTATTCACCAAAGAGAAGGAATTGGTAGATGCTGAGTCTGGAGAAGGGTGTGTAGATAGCCTGGATCACATTGAGATCCAAAAGGACGAGGTGCTGGGCGTCTTAAAAAATATTAAGGTAGATAAGTCCCCAGGGCCTGATGGGATCTACCCCAGAATACTGAAGGAGGCAAGAGAGGAAATTGCTGAGGCCTTGACAGAAATCTTTGGATCCTCACTGTCTTCAGGTGATGTCTCGGAGGACTGGAGAATAGCCAATGTTGTTCCTCTGTTTAAGAAGGGTAGCAAGGATAATCCAGGGAACTACAGGCCGGTGAGCCTTACTTCAGTGGTAGGGAAATTATTGGAGAGAATTCTTCAAGACAGGATCTACTCCCATTTGGAGGCAAATGGACGTATTAGTGAGAGGCAGCATGGTTTTGTGAAGGGGCGGTCGTGTCTCGCTAACTTGATCGAGTTTTTTGAGGAGGTCACAAAGATGATTGATGCAGGTAGGGCAGTGGATGTTGTCTATGTGGACTTCAGTAAGGCCTTTGACAAGGTCCCTCATGGTAGACTGGTACAAAAGGTGAAGTCACACGGGATCAGGGGTGAGCTGGCAAGGTGGATACAGAACTGGCTAGGTCATAGAAGGCAGAGAGTTGCAATGGAAAGATGTTTTTCTAATTGGAGCGCTGTGATCAGTGGTGTTCCACAGGGATCAGTGCTGGGACCTTTGCTGTTCATAGTATATATAAATGATTTGGAGGAAAATGTAACTGGTCTGATTCGTAAGTTTGCAGACGACACAAAGGTTGGTGGAATTGCGGATAGCGATGAGGACTGTCAGAGGATACAGCAGGATTTAGATTGTTTGGAGACTTGGGCGGAAAGATGGCAGATGGAGTTTAATCCGGACAAATGTGAGGTAATGCATTTTGGAAGGTCTAATGCAGGTAGGGAATACACAGTGAATGGTAGAACCCTCGAGTATTGAAAGTCAGAGAGATCTCGGAGTACAGGTCCACAGGTCACTGAAAGGGACAACACAGGTGGAGAAGGTAGTCAAGAAGGCAAACGGCATGCTTGCCTTCATTGGCCGGGGCATTAAGTATAAGAATTGGCAAGTCATGTTGCAGCTGTATAGAACCTTCGTTAGGCCACACTTGGAGTATAGTGTTCAATTCTGGTCGCCACACTACCAGAAGGATGTGGAGGCTTTAGAGAGGGTGCAGAAGAGATTTACCAGAATGTTTCCTGGTATGGAGGGCATCAGCTATGAGGAGCGGTTGAATAAACTCGGTTTGTTCTCACTGGAACGACGGAGGTTGAGGGGCGACCTGATAGAGGTCTACAAAATTATGAGGGGCATAGACAGAGTGGATAGTCAGAGGCTTTTCCCCAGGGTAGAGGGGTCAATTACTAGGGGGCATAGGTTTAAGGTCAGAGGGTCAAGGTTTAGAGTAGATGTACGAGGCAAGTTTTTTACACAGAGGGTAGTGGGTGCCAGGAACTCGCTACCGGAGGAGGTGGTGGAAGCAGGGCCGATAGTGACATTTAAGGGGTATCTTGACAAATACATGAATCGGATAGGAAAAGAGGGATACGGACCCAGGAAGTGTAGAGGATTGTAGTTTAGTCGGGCAGCATGGTTGACACGGGCTTGGAGGGCCGAAGGGCCTGTTCCTGTGCTGTACATTTCTTTGTTCTTTGTTCTTTGTTCTATGTCTGTGCTGGCAGTGGGTGTCTGGGCCGGCAGTGGGTCTATCTGAGCTGGCAGTGGGTATGTCTGGGCCGGCAGTGGGTAAGTCTGGGCTGGCAGAGGGTCTATCTGAGCCAGCAGTGTGTCTATCTGAGCCGGCAGTGTGTCTATTTGAGCCGGCAGTGGGTATGTCTGGGCCAGCAGTGGGTATGTCTGGGTCGGCAGTGTGTATGTCTGGGCCGGCAGTGTGTATGTCTGGGCCGACAGTGTGTATGTCTGGGCCGACAGTGTGTATGTCTGGGCCGGCAGTGGGTATGTCTGGGCCAGCAGTGGGTATGTCTGGGCCGGCAGTGGGTATGTCTGGGCCGGCAGTGGGTATGTCTGGGCCGGCAGTGGGTAAGTCTGGGCTGGCAGTGGGTCTATCTGAGCCGGCAGTGGGTCTATCTGGACCGGCAGTGGGTATGTCTGGGCTGGCAGTGGGTCTATCTGGACCGGCAGTGGGTATGTCTGGGCCGGCAGTGGGTATGTCTGGACCGGCAATGGGTAAGTCTGGGCTGGCAGTGGGTATGTCTGGACCGGCAATGGGTAAGTCTGGGCTGGCAGTGGGTATGTCTGGGCCGGCAGTGGGTATGTCTGGGCCGGCAGTGGGTATGTCTGGGCCGGCAGTGGGTAAGTCTGGGCTGGCAGTGGGTCTATCTGAGCCGGCAGTGGGTCTATCTGGACCGGCAGTGGGTATGTCTGGGCTGGCAGTGGGTCTATCTGGACCGGCAGTGGGTATGTCTGGGCCGGCAGTGGGTATGTCTGGACCGGCAATGGGTAAGTCTGGGCTGGCAGTGGGTATGTCTGGACCGGCAATGGGTAAGTCTGGGCTGGCAGTGGGTATGTCTGGGCCGGCAGTGGGTATGTCTGGGCCGGCAGTGGGTATGTCTGGGCCGGCAGTGGGTATGTCTGGGCCGGCAGTGGGTATGTCTGGGCCGGCAGTGGGTCTAGCTGGGCCGGCAGTGGGTATATCTGAGTTGACAGTGGGTATATCTTGGCTGGCAGTGGGGATGTCTGGGCCGGCAGTGGGTATATCTCAGTTGACAGTGGGTATATCTGAGTTGACAGTGGGTATATCTGAGTTGGCAGTGGGTATGTATGGGCTGGCAGTGGTCTATCTGGGCCGGCAGTGGGTATATCTGATCTGACAGTGGGTATATCTGAGTTGACAGTGGGTATATCTGAGTTGACAGTGGGTATGTATGGGCCGGCAGTGGGTCTAGCTGGGTCGGCAGTGGGTATATCTGAGTTGACAGTGGGTATATCTTGGCTGGCAGTGGGTATGTCTGGGCCGGCAGTGGGTATATTTCAGTTGACAGTGGGTATATCTGAGTTGACAGTGGGTATATCTGAGATGGCAGTGGGTATGTATGGGCTGGCAGTGGTCTATCTGGGCCGGCAGTGGGTATATCTGATCTGACAGTGGGTATATCTGAGTTGACAGTGGGTATATCTGAGTTGACAGTGGGTATATTTGTTCCAACTGTGGGCATGTCTGAGGTGGCAGTGGGTATGTATGGGCCGGCAGTGGGCATACCTGGCCGACAGTGGGTCTAACTGGGCTGGCAGTGGGTCTATCTGGGCTGGCAGTGGGTATACCAGGGTCGACCGTGAATATACCTGGGACAGCAGTGGGTATGTCTGATCTAACAATGGGCATACCTGGGTTGACAGTGGGTATATTTAGATTCCAATCGACATTGTAAGGTTATTCCCTCTTACTATTACAAGAGATTTTTAGTAACGAGAAAATATGGTCTGTTTGATCTAAGCTCAGCAAATAACTATATCAAAAAATGTAGGAATATTGTTATAAAGATTGGGAAACAAATTAAGGTTAACCACCTGTACATTGAGATTTCCTAATATAAGGGAAGGATTTCATTGAAATACGTCTACGTTTTGTCATGTAAGCATGACATTTAGAATGGAAAGACAGTTTGAAGAATCTATCGGTAATCCAGTGGTTATGGTAGTTGCCCAGCAACCCAACACTAGCAGTTTATAAACCAACAATGACTATTGAATTTAATAAATCAAAGAATTTATGGGTTAGCAACTGAATCAATGCAGGTGATAGCTTTCATATTGTAATTTAAAAAATGGTGGGTGTGTCCAGAACTAGGGGTTGCAGTCTGAGCATACGGGGTAGACTATTTGTGACAGAGATGGGGAGAAATGTCTTCCCCTAGAGCGTGGTGAGCCTGTGAAATTCATTAACACAGGATGTCGTTGAAGCCAAAACTTTGTATGTTTTCTGTTCTATTACTTGTTAGTAATATGTTGTTACTCTTTGCTTTATACTTCCAGAATGGTCAGATGGTGTGATTCTCAAGAAACCACCAATCTTTAACTCAAAGCAAAATAGGTTTAATGAATAACGAATTAAATAATGTTGAGCTCGTTCACTCTTACAGAACTGCAACTGGTGAATAAGTAATTCAGAATAAAGTATTAACTATATTTAACTATCCATGCTAACCATTCTATTACCTATCTCTCTCACACACTGCTGTCTAGTCACTCCTGGTTCGAAGAGACCCAAGGGCCGGGATTCCCCGATCCTGAGCCGGGTCGGAGAATGGCCGGGGGACACGGGAATCGCGACACGCCGCTCTGACGCCGGGCTGCCGATTCTCCGGCGACCGGAGAATTGGTGGCAAACGCGCCCGCGGAGTTCAGCCGAGTCACGCCGAGTCCCACCGGCGTGGGTTACGTATGGTCCTACTCAGCGGGACCTCGGAGTTCTGGCTGCGGGGGCCGTCCTGGTGGGGGGACGGGGCGATCCGACTCTGGGGGGGGCCACCACGGTGGCCAGGCCCACGATCAGGGCCTACCGATCGGCGGGCGGGCTAATTCCGTGGGGGGCCTATGTTACTCCACGCCGGGCCCCTGTGGGGCACTGGCATATTGCCTGGGGGCCGGCATGGAGACGGCAACCCACGGGCATGAGCGGACCTGCGCCGGCTGTGGCACGCCGGCTTTCGAGCGCCGGAGCAGCAGACATTTCTCCGGTGCCGTACTAGCCCCCTAGGAAGGGGTGAATGCCTGGGCCTGGAGACCCGTTGACGCCGGAGTCGCTCACACCGCTTTTGACGGCGGCGTCAGAACTTGGCCTCGGATGGGAGAATCCCGGCCAAGATCCTTTGAGTTCTCTTATTTATACATGTATCTAATGCTGCCATCTAGTGGTTGGCTTACACTATGATGTAGGCATTAACCCTTTATATATCTCTATATATACATATCCTACATTTTCAAGAAGCAGTTAGATATAGCACTTGGTGCAAAGGGGATGGGGGGAAGGCAGGATTATACTTTTGAATTGGATGATCAGCAATGACCATAAGGAATGACACAGCAGGCTCGAAGGGCCGAATGGCCTCCACCTGTTCCTATTTTTGATGTTTCTAAATTGTTTTAGTTAGAGATAGCGGCAACAAGGTAGCACAAGTGGCTCGCACTGTGGCTTCACAGCGCCAGGGTCCCGGGTTCAATTTCCTGCTGGGTCACTGTCTGTGCGGAGTCTGCACATTCTCCCCGTGTCTGCGTAGGTTTCCTCCGGGTGCTCCGGCTTCCTCCCACAGTCCAAAGACGTGCAGGTTAGGTGGACTGGCCATGCTAAATTGCCCTTAGTGTCCAAAATGGTTAGGAGGGGTTATTGGGTTACGGGGATAGGGTGGAAGTGAGGGCTTAAGTGGGTCGGTGCAGACTCGATGGGCTGAATATCCTCCTCCTGCACTGTATGTTCTATGTTCTATGTTTCCACTGGTGGGAAGGTTGGCAACCAGAGGACATCGATCTAAGATGACAGACAAACCAGGGAAGTGCGTTGTTATGTTCTGGACGTAAGACTGCTGCCAGCAGACCTGAAAACGAAAACAAAATTGCAGGGAATTGGGGAATATCGGGCAAGTGGAACTCATGGGGTTCCTCTTTAAAAGAGCCAGCACAGATACGATGGCACGAATGGCTTGCCTTTTGGGGTGTCCATTTTATTTTGACGAAGGCAGTGTCAAGGATGGATGTCATTTGAACTGAAATTCCAGCATGGTTCATATTAGCATAAATCTCCTTTCCGAGGAGGCTGATGCAGACCAATTCTCCAAGACTCCTGTTCAATTGAATTTTGTGAGGATGTGACCAGGAGTAGATTAGGGTAGTGCAGTTGATGTAGTTTACAGGAATTTCAGCAAAGCATTTGACAAGGTCCCACAGAGGAGACTTATAATGAAGACAAATACACATGGAATAAAGGGTAATTTGATCAGGTGGATTCAAAATTGGCTTAGTTGTAGGAGGCACAGAGTGATGACAGAAGGTGGCTTTAGTGACGGGAAGCCAGTGTCCAGTGGTATTCCACAGGGATCTGTGCTGGGTCCACTATTCTTCATCATTTATATAAACAACATAGATGATTATGTGTGTGTGTGTGTGTGGGGGGGGGGGGGGGGCAGGGCTGTAGAATCAGTAAGTTTGAGGATGATGCAAAGATTGGCTGGGTGGTTAGCACTGAGGTGGAGTGTCTTGAGTTACAAGAAGATTTAGATGGTACGGTCAAGTGAGCAGATAAGTGGCAGATAGAACTTAACCCTGAAAAGTGTGAGGTGATACACTTTGGAGGGAGTAATTTGAGAAGGAAGTATTCAATGAATATCCTGACACTGGGAAGTCCGGAGGAACAAAGGGACCTTGACGTCTTTGTCCATAAATCTCTGAAGGCGGAAGGACAGGTTAATATGCCGGTGAAAAATGCACATGGGTCAATTGCCTTTGTCAATCATAGATTACAAAAGCAGGAAGGTCATGTTGGCGTTGTATAGAACTTTGGTGAGGCCACAGCTGGAGTACTATGTGGAGTTCTGGTCGCCACATTATAGGAAGGATATAATTGCACTGGAGGAGGTGCAGAGAAGATTCACCCGAATGTTGCCTGGAATGGAACAGTTAAGTTATGAAGAGTGGTTGGACAGGCTTGAGCTGTTTTCACTGGAGCAGAGAAGACTGAGGGGTTTGAGGAAAAACATTTTTACTCAAAGGGTGTGACAGTCTGGAATGCACTGCCTGGGAGGGTGGTAGAGGCGGGTTGCCACACATCCCTTAAATAGTATCTGGATGAACACTTGGCACATCATAGCATTCAAGGCTATAGGCCAAGTGCTGGTAAAAGGGATTAGATATAGGTCAAGTGTTTGTTATGTGTCAGTGCAGACTCGATGGGCCGAAGGGCCTCTTCTACACTGTGTGGTTCTGTGATTCGGATTCTGTGAACTGCTGAGATACCCCAAATTCCAGCACAACATTGACATTTTGGACCATTATTAATAGATGATGAAAGTCTTTACATGGCTTTCCAGTGCCTTTGTTTTTCCTCCATATGGATGCAGTTATGTGATCGGTAACAGGGACAATGAGAAGATGAAGCAATAACTGAGATCCCAGGAGTCAAAGGAGGACCTATAATTTTATGAGTTACTTGGGATATTCCACAACTTCCATTCCAGTCCCACTAACATTGCTTCCCCACCCCCTCCCCCGCAGATGTGCTATTTCTTTTGACCTCAGGACACCCCCGGTGCCAGTGCTATTATGTCTGGCCCAGTGATGACATATTTTGATAGTTTTGGCTAGCAGCCAATCGGGTACTTTGATTCCACAGGACTTGACTGACTCTTGATGATGATTGGTGCTGGTGTTCTAGAATGTTCTGCCAAACTCAGATGGGCTGTATTTTGTAGAATGAAGTTCCCTTTTGATTAAGAGGCTTGGAGAGCCTCAGTAGTCATCTCTCTCTCTCTCTTGATGACCTTTCTAAGGTCCTGAAGAAAAGGGTGTTCTCTCTTTCTCTCCAGACCAGCATCAGGCAGGCTGGGTTATTTGAAAACCTCCTTTTAAAATCTGATAATTGGAGAACTCCAATTTTACCTCAGCGAGGCTGATAATTATGAGTTCTGACTGAATGCACATGCCAGAAGATCCAGTCCAATTGCTGGTTTTCAACACTCCATGACCTGGGAAGATAGCCGACTACAAATACTATAACATCAGCAATAAGGAACTTCCATATTTATACCCCTATCATTTTACCCCTTTCCCTTCCTCTGTGTGTGCCTGTCTTGTGTGTTTTTGGGTAGAGTGTGGAACAGTCAGAGGGGAAAGTAATAGATTAATTCTAGTTTCATTATTGCATGTTTTTAATTTGTTATAAATAAACAATTATTGTGTTTCTACTTACCAATCTAGTGCCTGTAAGTATTTGGAGCAGTTAAGGTCAAAAATCTCAAAAATTTGCTGCTTAATTCACTTATGTTGTGAATTTTAGGTCAAGGGGGAATTGACCACGCCCTAGCCCAGGGTGTCGTAACACTCCCACCTTGCTGTATTTCTAGATGTAAATTTTCACATTGCTTTCATGCCCTCCACTAATGCCCTAGACCCCTTCCTCCCATCAGAGGTCAGCTACACTGCTCCCATATTGCCAATTTCAGTAGTTGTATATTTCCATTCTTATAACCTCACTCCCCTTCCATGTAGCTTTCTGTTAATCTCCAAAACTCCATCCCAAACTTCAACACTAAAACTCCTCCCAAAGCTCACAGCCCACTGACTCCCACTTGCCAAACACAATGCCAGCCGCACCATCCCCATCTATCTGCATGCATCCCCCCACCCTCGGTTTAGCACCAATGAGATTCCTTTTGCACATTGGTAAACCCTGCCTTGGAGTTATCACTTTTATCCTGAAGTCTGGCCTAGATATGCAGCCACATACTCTGAAATAAACCGATTTGTCATTATTACTATGTTGATAACATCCCTCCCATACACGCACCCCCCCCCCCTCATAATGGGCAGGGAAGGAGGAGAGAAGCTATGAATGGGTGAGGAGATGGAGAAGTGGGCAGAAGATTGTGTTGGTATCGCTGTTGAAGTGCTAGGGGAATGATGTTACTATTCTGCCACTAATCTCATACTGATAATTTGCTATTCAGTTTGTCATTGCACATCGCCTTTGGAGGGTAGGATGCTGGTGCAGTGGTAATGTCCCTGGACTCATAAGCCCGAGGTCCAGGGCGTTCTCCTGGAGGACATGGGTTCGTATCCCACTATGGCAGCTGGTGGAATTTAAATGGAATTAATATAATCCAGAATTAGAAACTAATCTCAGTAATGGTGACCATGAAATTTTTTTTTTTTAAATGTCTTTGAAATAATTTTCCAATTCAGGGGCAATTTAGCATGGCTAAACCACCTACCCTGCACATCTTTGTGTTGCGGGGGTGAGACCCATGCAGACAACCATGAAACTAATACGTATTGTCATAAAATCCCATCTGGCTCACGATGTCATTTACTGAAAGGAATCTGCCTTACCGTCCTTACCTGGTCTGGCCAACATGTGAGTCCAGACCCACAGCAACGTGGTTGTCTCTTAACTGCCCCATTTTCATTTTAACGCTTAACGGCCAAACAAGCATCTCAGTTTAAGGGTAATTAGGGATGGAAGAGGAATGCTGGCCTTGTCAATGATATCCACAACCTATAACAGAATAGATAAAACAGCAAAAGCAGAGTGCCTCCCCATGGCTGCCACAACCATATGCCCAAAGTGCATTGGCTGTTAATAGATGGGAGTACCACTTCTGGAGGTCTGCCTCTTATAGACATCAAGCCTCAATTTCTCCTGCAATAAGAGGTTGGGGTGGGAGGAAGGTTAGCACCTGATGAGTGTGTGTCAGGGACATGGCACAACCATGGGAATCTGATCCATATAAAAAGGGAAGAGCTTTTAGGGTATGCTTGTAATTAAAGCTGGGACGCCACATTGCTGGATGCTGAGTTAGAGCTGACCTTAATCAAACGGCTTTGTGGAATGTTAATTATGCTTTAAGAGGGTGAAGAGTGTGTTGGTACGCAAGTTGACGAGGATGCAAAGGAAGGGCATTGTGTTAGCCTGCCGGTCCTGGTACAGACATTGAACCTTTTGGACAATGGATGACAGTTATGAGGTTAGAGAGCTGGCATTCACTACCTCCATTCAGGTGGCACTGGAGCTATTCCTGGCAGGACACCCAGGAGTTTGTGCTTCATTAATTCAATTTCTTCAGGGAAAACATAAAGGGACGCGTGAGAAAAATTCTGTGTTCGTCTTCTGCACCCAGTGTCTCGCTCTGTTGCCTTGTTTGGCTACTTGTTCCATTGATTCCTGCTGTAGGTGTTCTTGAAAAGTATGAGAAGAATATCAATGAGGAATTTCACTCTCAAAATCGGTTTCTGTTGTGCAGTTGAAATAGCCCCAGAATTCAAACCGCCCATGACCACACCACTTGAAAGATCGAAGAAATAGGAAAAGGCTTACACTGAATCCAGCACATTTCTTTTTTTTCAGATATTTTTATTGAAGTTTTTCACTTTAACAAATAACTCAACAAAACCACAGGAACGGTGCAAATCAGCACAAAACAAAATTCTCGACATACATGGATGCAGAGGGGAACAGGAGAACAGCAATATCATTGGCTGAGTGCAATGATTTGACTCAACTCGTTGTCTCCATCTGCACCATCAGAGAACAAGGGAGAGAAGGATAAGGCCATTAAAACATAGTAAACTGGTGCACACCATCCCACACGGCGATTGCTCACAATACCGCAAAAGTTCAGGATGAGCTTGCCATGCCACGTTCGGGCGCATACTAGAACATATTTCCCTCAATTCCAGCAACACTAGAGGCACCAATGACATGTCGTAACCTATTCCTCTCCGATACAGACCCATCTGTACCCCTGCAGGAACCAATCATGGATTCTTAAACCCAACCATAACAAAAATAGAAAGATACAAAAGAGAATTTGCAAGAATCCCAGTTCTAGGAGGATATTTTACATATACCACACAGCACAACATAATCCCAATCCCAGGCACAGTACAGAATGATCATCATTCCACAAAGTTATACAGAGAGGGTCAGCAGTTACAGATTCGGATTACGGTCAGTGCAGTTAGCGTCGCCCAACACACTAAACGTAACAGGATGAAAAAGGGAGAGGTACCAGAAGCAAAGCGTCTAATGATAAAAGAGGACCAATAGGCAAGCATCTGTATTCCTCTGGCGCATGCCCACCATCAAATGAAGAAGAGAAAAAGTTGCTCATTCAGACAGAGGATTGTCCCAACCATACAACATAACCACCACAGTACAGGACCCAGCTCAACCCCATGCCTTCTTGCACATGGGAGTCAATAAACCAAGGATATTCAAAACAGATCAAACAACCCAGTCTCCCAGGATGTTCCCAATAGGTGCCTTCGAAATGGGAATTCCCAAGCATAAGGGGGCAACAGGATACCTACCGCAGTTCTGGGGACCTGGCCTAGTCCAGCTCACTCTGGCACAAGGGAGCCAGTACCCCCAGGACAAAAGGACCCACCACCCATCCGGCTCCAGTCCTCA
Organism: Scyliorhinus torazame; assembly: GCF_047496885.1. NCBI lineage: Eukaryota > Metazoa > Chordata > Chondrichthyes > Carcharhiniformes > Scyliorhinidae > Scyliorhinus > Scyliorhinus torazame. The sequence continues at coordinate 56,035,038 of NC_092727.1, forward strand.
CTAATCACATCCAGGGCAGCGCACCAGCCCCTCCGACACCAGAAAAAAAATCACTTCAGTCTCAACCTGGGAGACCGCACCACCGAATAGAAGGGGAATTGTCAAGGCACCCAAAAGTTGTAGGGCATGTAGCAGCACGCTGCTCAACCAAGTGAAGAAAAAAAAATCCTAAAGGAGGGACATCCAAATAAACCCCAGAATGTTAGACACAGACCAGCATCTCTCTTACACTTCCAATAAATGCTGTATAGTCACTGTTATTTTGTGGATAAGCACAGTAGCCATCTTTCCTCTGGCGAGGTCCAATCAAAGGCACCATGATGGATAACCAGCAGTTTCATTCAATTACAGGATTTGGACATTGCTGGCTACAACAGCATCTATTGTGTGGTGATATGCATCACTGTAAATACACAAGGGATTAATGTAGATACACGAGAACTAAATAAACACTAGAGGGAGCACCAGAGACATCATGACACACAGACATTCAACCAATAGGTCAGTAAGATAGGACATGACCAATGGGCAGTCAAGACACCCAAAGGTGACACTACCACAAGGGCCTACCATTTCAAAGGACAGGGAACACACGCTCTTGCTCTTTCCACAGGCGACTCAGGGGCAGATCGGAAGCATCACACCCACATGTGGATTAGAGCAGACTGGTTAGTTAGATTGAGTTACTATAGCAAGATTAGCAGGAGAGTCAAACTCAAGTAGGAGAATTGTTAACTGTTCAATAAATGTGTGAAACCTATCTCCAAGTCTGAACCTTCCTTTGTCAGAGTATACATCAAGGAAGCAGCTTATGGTACATGAAGAAGCATAACACAACATATTGCTCACTCTTAATTACCCTTGAGAAAGTGGGCGTGAGCTGCCTTCTTGAACCATTGCAGTCTCTGAGGTGTAGGTACACCCACAGTGCAGTTAAGGAGGGAACTCCAGGATTTTGACCCAGTGACAGTGAAGGAATGGCAACATATTTCCTAGGCAGGATGCTGTGTGATCTTGCAGGTGGTGGTGTTCCCATGTGTCTGCTGCCCGTTCTTCTGGGCGATAGAGGTCCCTGTTTTGGAATTACTGATGAAGAAGCCTTGACAAGTTCCTGCAGTGCATGTTTGGGATGATACACAATGCGGCCATTGGCAATTGGAGATGGAGGGAGTGAATATTTAAGGTGGTGAATTAGGTGCTAATCAAGAGGGCTGATTTTTCCTGGATGGTATCTAACATCTTGAGTGTTGTTGGAGCTGCACTCATCCAGGCAAGCGGAGAGTATCCAGGCAGGTGGAGAGCATTCCATCACACTTCTGTAATGTGTTATAAACAATTTATTAATACTAACTGGGAGTAAACTATATACAAGACAACAGATGAACAACAGCAAACTCATGCACATGCAAACTCTCTCCTTTACTTCCTCCAGCCAGTGTGAGGGGTCACCTGACTTTACATTCACTTATATACTGATGAGACTAAGCGGTCAGTGTATGGAAGTGTGGTACGCAACCTTCTATTCATGAGTAACTCTGCTGGTGACCTACCATGTGACAATGGTGACGCTCTGCAGTTCAATAGTGCAATATATGGATCAGATTGGCTGTCCATTGCTTTCTTCAACAATTGCTTGACAATATGTACACCTTTTTCGGTTTTTCTATTGGCTTGAGGGTACAACAGACTCGACATGTTGTGATTGAAATCATACGTGACTGCAAAGTGTTGCCACTCTTTACAGCTAAAACAAGGACTGTTGTCACTCGCGACGACTTGTGGAATTCCATGTCTGGCAAAAATTGACTTGGTATGCAGTATTCCACAGCTTATCGTTATGCTTGACAGTAGAGCCATTTCGGGAAAGTTTGAAAAATAGTCTGTGATCATTAAACAACCTTTCCCTTGTAGATGAAAGAGATCAACAGCTACTTTCTACCATGGTGTCGTAGGTAAATCAGATATTTGCATATGTTCTCTTGTTTGCTTGCAACGATGCATCTGGCATGTGTCACAACAACTGACCATCCTGTCAATATCCTAGTTTATACCTGGCAAGTAAATATAGTCATGAGTTCTCCATTTACAAGTTTCAATCCCAAGATGTCCTTTGTGTATCCTCTTTAATACATCCTTGTGAAGAGATTGAGGTATGACTATAGTGTTCAAACGAAGTACCACTCCATTCGTGATACTAAGGTCAGATCTTATATTGTAGAACTCCATACATTGACCTCTGGGCCAGTGTGAGTTGATGTTCCTCATCACCACTTGAAGAGTTTGATACTGCCTGGTCTCTTGGACCTCACTGCTACTGGCAGTAGTGTGGAAATAAGACTGACATGCAGATTCACATCCTCAGCAATCTTACCACCAATACTTTGCATTGGCACTCTCGATAATGCATCTGCTCAGAACAAATATTTGCCTGGCGTATAGATGAGATTGAAGTCATAGCGTTGTAGCTTCATCATCAACCTCTGAATGCGCGGAGACATCTGGTTGAGATTGCTTTTGATGATATTAACCAAAGGACGATGATCTGTCGCAACTGTTGGAAGCCCATACATGTAGTGGTGAAATTTCTTCAAGCCTACAACTAAACCCAAGAATTCTTTTTCGATTTGAACATACCTCCGCTCTGTTGGCATCATGCATCGTGATGCATATGTGACTGGTTTCCAATCGCCATGCACGAGTTGCAGAAGAACTGCTCCCAGACCATCTTTGGACACGTCTGTTGACACTTTAATATGCTTAGATGGGTCAAAACATGAGACCTGGCGTGGTGGTTCGTGAAGTCTTGAGCTTCTTCCACTCTTCCTCATGTTGCTCAGTCCAAGTGAAATTTGTTGTCTTATGTAGGAGGTCACATAGATGTATTGTTTTTGCTGACAGGTTTGGAATGAATTTCCCAAAACAATTGATCGTACCCATCACTCTGAAGATGGCTTTCTTTTGTGTGGTTTTGGCATATTGAGAATTGCCAGGATTTTGTCCTTGTCAGGTTCAATGCCATGTGATGAGAGCTTGTCACCTAGGAATGCGACCGCAGTTACTCTAAATCGGCACTTTTGCTTGATGAGCTACAGCCCATTTCTCCTGACGCTCATTGGAACTTTAAGCAACCTCATATAGAATTTACAGTGCAGAAAGAGGCCATTTGGCCCATCGAGACTGCAACGGTCCTTGGAAAGAGCACCCCACCCAAGCCCTGTAACCCAGTAACCCCACCCAATCTTTTTGTACACTAAGGGAAATTTAGCATGGCCAATCCACCTAACCTGCACATCTTTGGACTGTGAGACGAAACCGGAGCACCCGGGGAGAATGCAGACATGGGCGAACGTGTAGACTCTGCACAGACAGTGAACCAAGCCGGGGATCGAACCTGGGACCCTGGAGCTGTGAAACAACTATGCTAACCACTGTGCTACCGTGCTGCCCAACTATTTTGCCATTCTATGGTTGAGCCCCAAACGATGAGATACACAAACAGCTTTGATGCCTTTGATTATGTACTCCATGGCACGGTGAAAAATGTCTGATGTCGAAATTATGCCAAACGGCATTCTCAGAAAGCAGTACCATCCAATTGTTGAAAGTGCGGTATTTTGTATTTTGCTCCTCCAGCTTTAGTTGCCAGAAACCCTGAGATGCGGCAAGTTCATAAAGAATTGTGCACCAGCCATCTCAGATGTGATTTCCTCATGCTTTGGTGTCCGGTAATGTTTTGTTTTGATCTTGTTAAGATCATTAGATCCATGTATATGCAAATATCGCCATTCTTTTTCTTGACACAAACCATGGAGTTCACACAGCCGGCAGGTTCTTTAATGTTTCTGGTTACTTTTAATTTTATCATTCTGTCTAGCTCTTTTTTCAGGTAATCCTGAAGAGGTGCAGGCACACTTCTGGGTGCCTGTATCATAGGTTTTGCATCCTCTTTGAGTTATATCTTGTAGGTGAATGGTAGTGTACCAAAACCTGTGAACATATCAGAACTGTTGGAGTATTGATCCAATCCATTGTGAATATTATATACCAACTGCACCAGACCTAATTCTTCACAGGACTGATCACCGAATAATGAATCCAAGCCCTCAGATACAATATAGAATGGGACGGAATAAACTGTGTTCTTCACCACCACACTGAAGTCACAACCCCATAACATTTAATGCTTGAACCATTATAATCTCTCAGAGATGTTTTGTGATTTCTTCTAATTGGCTGAATTTTTAGATTTCTGAAATCAGTCATGCTGATTAAATTGGTTTTGGCACCAATGTCTAACTTCAATCGGACCACTGTACTCATTATTTGACCTCATCAACCTCATTTATTTTAAATGGAGTATCAGTTTTGTATTTTATTCAGTGCTGGAGCATTTTTTGATGTCTCCAAAAATGTATTCTTCTGTGTTATAACGCTGACAAACAATGATATTTCTTCAGTGGAGACTGTGGGTGGGATTCCCTGGTTGCCGACGCTGAAATCACTTTCGGTGCTCAGCCGGAGAATCCCAATTTGCGCCGCAATCGGGAGCAGCGCCGCTTTTGCCATGCTCTGCCCCCTCAAAATCGGCGTACTTGAGGAGTACGCCACACACCATCGAGACGGCCTCAGGAGGTCACCTGAGGCCTTCCTCCAATGTTCTGCCCCCCATGGGCCGAGTTCCCGATGGCGTTTGTCACTCATGGTATTTTTTTCGTGGACCCCGCATGAGTCCAGCGCCGCCAAAGTTAGGAGGAGCCGTTCTGCGGCCAGGGAGGGCTTTGGGGGCATTGTTGGGGGGTGGTCAGGGGGTGGCGAGGCTGGCTACAGGGAGACATTATTTGGCAGACTGGGTCCCCGCGGGCCGGCACCATGTTGCACGGCGCGGCTGCCGCCGTGCGCTTGCGCGGCCACGGACCCAGCCATTCTCCAGCTGTTTTTGGCATGGGAGCCGGGAGCTTTACCCGGCGAGGCTGCAATCCCCCCCGCCAACGGTCCCAAAATTGGTGCAGCTATTGTGCCATTTTTACTGGAGTAAAACGCCACTGTTCCCGTGCCGGCCTCAGCACTTAGTCTGCAAATCGGAGAATACAGCCCCAGAGTCTTCCACTGGGCTGACTGGTCTGGGATTGAGCTTCAAGAAACAATTCTGAGCAAAGTGATTTTTTTCCTTTGCATCTGGAACAAAACTTGCCAATGGCTGGACACTACCTTAATTTGTGCCTTTGACCACATCTTTTACACATAAATACTTTGTCCTGATCTTTAACAGTCCAAAGATGTGCAGGTTAGGTGGATTGGCCCATAGTGTCCAAAATTGCCCTTAGTGTTGGGTGGGTGACTGGGTTATGGGGTTAGGGTGGAGGTGTGGATCTTGGGTAGGGTGCTCTTTCCAAGAGCCAGTGCAGACTCGATGGTCCGAATGGCCTCCTTCTTCACTGTAAATTCTATGATTCTATGATTTAACTTGTTTGTTGGTGTGCGAGGAGATACAGGAACTTTCCCGTCTTTTCTTTTAAGTTTCCTGCCTTTTTGGAAAAAGGGTCGCTACTGGAGTGCTTTCCTCCAAGAAGATGCCGCCATTACTGAGAAACATTTTAGAATGCTGTGCTAGCTTGTGAGCCTGACACATTAAAAAAAAATAATTTAGCGCATCATGTTCATTTTTTCCAATTAAGGGGTAATTTAGCGTGGCCAATCCACCTACCTGCACATCTTTGGGTTGTGGGGGCGAAACCCACGCAAACACGGGGAGAATGTGCAAACTCCACACAGACAGTGACCCAGGGCCGGGATCGAACCCGGGACCTCGGCCCCATGAGGCAGCTGTGTTAACCACCAGGCCACCGTGCTGCCCCAGCCTGACAAATCTTAACTGTTTGTTCCAAAGACAGCTCCGCTTCCCTTAGCAACTGTTCCCTCAGCTTATTTTCATTCACACCACACACAAACTGGTCCAGAATCATGGAAGATTCCACCGCAGAAAAATTACAGGTTTTAGCTTTTAACTTTAAATCAGTGATGAAATGATCGATTGACTTTCCTGTCTTCTGTAAACGGGATTTAACCACATAGCGTTCATAAATTTCATTCATTCTGGCGCTGCAATGGGCATCAACTCTTCAAATTACTTCGTTAAAATTTTTACTGTCTTCATTGTTTGCAAATTTAAACATATTAAACACAGCAATTGCTTCTCGCCCTGCCGCTGTTAGGTGCATCGCTACCTTATGTGAATCTGATTGATCTTCTAAATTTACAGCAAGAAGAAACAGATTGAATTGTTGTTTTTACCCTTGCCAATTATTGTATACATTACCATGAAAGCTGAGACTCTTTGGTGGCTTCGACTCCATGGTGTTAATTCTGCAGTCTGAAAAATCTTCAAATCTCTGTGGCAGGCTGATAGTATTTTTCCCAGTGTTTCGAACCTTCCCACTCTGGTACCATGTAATGTTCTTAAGAACACTTGTAGTTATAGTTATAAATTATTTATTAACATTAACTGGGGGTAAACTATATACAAGACAACAGATGAACAACAGAAAACTCATCCACATGCAAGCTCTCTCCATAACCTCCTCCTGCCAGTGTGAGGGGTCACCTGATTTTACATTCACTTATATTTAAGGGGCAACTTGACAAACACATGAATAGGATGGGAATAGAGGGATACGGACCCAGGAAGTGTAGAAGATTGTAGTTTAGTCAGGCAGCATGGTCGGCACGGGCTTGGAGGGCCGAAGGGCCTGTTCCTGTGCTGTACAATTCTTTGTTCTTTGTTTATATACTAGTGAGACCCCTAGTGGTCAGTCAGTGAATTACAACACAACCATGATATCACTACAACTCCTAAATTGTGTAGATGGTGGTGTGTTATTCACTAACGAATTCCCACCTTCTGACCTGGTATTACGGCCACAGTATTTATATGGCCAGTTTCTGGTCAATTGTAACCTCCAGGGTGTCGCTGGAGGTCTCAAAAATTGTAGTATTGTTGAATGTCAAGAGGTTACTTCCTCTTTTGTTGGGGATGCTCATTTTCTGACAGTTGTGTAGCGTAAATGTTGCTTGCCACTTATCAGCCCAAGCCCTGCTTTTGTCCAGGTCTTGCTGCATTTGGGCATGGACTGCTTCAATGTCTAATGAGTCGTGAATGGTGCTAAACATTGTGCAGACATCAGCGAACATCCCCACTTCTGATGGCAGGAAGATCATTAATGAAGTAGCAGAAGATGGTGAGGACACTATCCTAAGAAACTCCTCCAGCAATGTCTCAGGACTGAATTCATGAGCCACCAACAGCCACAAACATCCTCCATTGTGCTATATGACTTCAACCAGCAGAGCGTTTTCTCCCAGATTCCCACTAATTTCAAATTTGTGGGGCTCTTTGATGCCATAGTGAGTCAATTGTTGCCTTGATATCAAGGGGAGCTATTTTCAGCTCACCTCTGGAATCCAGCTCTTTTATCCGTGTTGAACCAAGGCTGTAATGATTCAGGAGCTGAGTGGTAATGGAAGCACTCAGTGAACACGTTCTGGGTGGTGTTGGCTCAAGGGGGAACATAGTTCAGTTCTTCTTCAGATCCTGCCATGTAGTTAAAAATGGCCATCTGAACCAGCTGGGTCAACAGATGGGCCTTGTTTTCATGTCTCTTGTGAAACATGGAACCTCTGACAGTGCAGTTCTCCTTCTGTATCCCACTGAGGAAAGAAGCAAGAGCAGAAATCAAACAAATGGAATAATAAGGAGAGCTGAAGGATTTACAGATTTTGGATGCAGATTCCAACTGCCTTAGATTCACAAATCATGCAACATGGGAAGGGGGCCATTGTGTCCATGCCAATTCTTTAAAACAGGTATCCAATTAGTCCACAGCACCTGCACTTTCCCCACAGTCCTGAGGACATTCCCCTTTTCAAGTGCGCATCCAATTCTATATTGAATAGAGTCATAGTGTCAGTTTTCCGGCACAGAAAGAGACCCTTCAGCCCATCATGCCTGTACCGACCATCAAGATTCTAATCCCATTTTCCAGCACTAGGCCTGCAAACTTGTATACAATGGCATTTCAAGTGCTCATCTAAATGCTTTTTAAATGTTGTGACAGCTTCTGCCTCCACCAGAACTCCACCAGATTCCCACCACCCTCAGGGTGAAAATGTTTTCCTTAAATCCCCTCTAAATCTCCTGTTCTTTCCTTAAGTCTATTTCCCCTGGTTAATGACCCCTCTACTAAGGGGAAAGGTTTCTTTCCATCCACCCTATCTCTGTTCCTCATAATTTTGTACACCTCAGTGAGGTTCCCCCCTCAGATTTCTCTGCTCGAAGGAAAACAACCCCAGCCGAACCAGCCTCTCTTCATAGCTGAGACGCTCCAGCCCAGGTAACATCCTGGTGAATCTTTTCTGCATGCACCCTCTCTCATGCAATCACTATGAATGTCACTATTGAATCTGCTTTCACTGTCCTTCGGGCAAGGCATCCAGATTATAGTAACTCATTGCCTAAAGCTAATTCTACTCATCTCGCTGCCAATTATTTTAAACCTGTGCCCTCCTAAGGAGCCTTTAGAAACTCTTTCTCCATATCTAACCTATTGAAACCCTTCGTGATTTTGAAGTTCTCCATTAAACCTTCCCTTAACCGTCTTTGCCTTAAGAGAAACAATCTCAGATATTCCAACCTCTCCACAGCGCTAAATTCCATCATTCGAACTTTAACTTCAATGGTGGAGCCCTTTTTCCCCATTTTGGTGCAGTGCAGGGGAGAGAGATTATTATTGTCTGCATTCATGGGATGTGGCGTTGGTGGCAATTGGGACAGCATTTGTTATCCAACTCTAATTGCCCTTGAGAAGGAGGTGGTGAAGACGCTTCTCAAATACAATTGGGCAGCCAGCTGAGCGATTCCAGAGGACAGTGAAAAGTCAAATGCCTTGGATCTGGAGTCAAATATTATCTAGACTGGGCCAGGATGACAGAATCCTTTCCCAAATATTAGTGGACCAGATGGGCATTTATCACAATTTGGTAGACACTGGATTTTTAATTTCAGGTTTATTTGACTAACTGAATTAAATTTCCCTGACTACCTCACGGGATCATTAGTCCAAGGCCACTGGATTACCAATTTGCTAACATAATCACGACACAACGACGTCCAGTGACATCTTCTGATTTATAATAATAATTGTTATTATTGTCACAAGTAGGCATACATTAACACTGCAATGACGTTACTGTGAAAATCCCCCAGTCCAACATTCTGGCGCCTGTTCGGGTACACTGAGGGAGAATTCAGAATGTCCAAATTACCTAACAGCACATCTTTCGGGACTTGTGGGAGGAAACCCAAGCACCCGGAAGAAACCCACGCAGACACGGGGAAAACGTGCAGACTTTGCACAGACAATGACCCAAGCCAGGAATTGAACCTTGGACCCTGGAGCTGTGAAGCAACAGTACAAACCACTGTGATACCGTGCTGTCCTACTTGGTGCGTCACTGTCCTGCTACCAAACAAACCAACAGATCGTGGAGCCTCAGCTGTTGAAGAACCACGAGGGTACTTGCATATGTAGAACTCATCTGATGTCCATTGCTTTCCTGTTCTGAATCAAGCTCTGAACACAAGGAGCCAAGTGTTAGCAACCAGTATCTGACAACTAATAACCTCTCTTTGTGGGTTTGTGAAACTAATGGCAACAGGGCAAATGTTCAAAATACAAAGCAGGTCGTGTGTGTGCGTGTGCATACATGTTGTGTACATGTGTGTGTATATGAGTGTGTTTGCGTGTATAAAAGCATGTGCATGTGTGTGTGTATATGCATGTTGATGCGCATGTGTGTGTCTGTGTATATTCTATATATCCTTTACTGATCCTAGTTAGGCTGCAATGTGTTTCTAAAGAGTAAGCTTCCATTTATATAGCATCTGTCCTAACCTTAGAATGTCCCAGGATGCTTGACAGACAATGTGATACTTTTGCAGTGCCGCTGTTGTGTTGTACAAGACAGCAGTCAATCTGCACACAGTAAGATCCCAGAAACACGAACTAAATTAATCACCAGATCATTTGGTTTGGTGTTGGATGAGCGATTTGGTCAGGCCAGGCCAGCAGTAGAATTCAAGATCTTCTTCGAAGAGGGCAATGATATCATAGAATTTCATAGAATTTACAGTGCAGAAGGAGGCCATTCGGCCCATCGAGTCTGCACCGGCTCTTGGAAAGAGATCCTACCCAAGGTCAACACCTCCACCCTATGCCCACAACACAGTAACCCCACCCAACACTAAGGGCAATTTTGGACACTGAAGGGCAATTTATCATGGCCAATCCACCTAACCTGCACATCTTTGGACTGTGGGAGGAAACCGGAGCACCCGGAGGAAACTCAAGCATTTCTTTCACATTCACCTGTGAGGGCAAATGAGCCTCAGTTTAAAATCACATCCAAAAGACAGCAGACCTGACAGTCGGAGATGATACTCCCTCATTATTCCTCTGAAGTGTCAGCCTAGCTTATGGGCTCAATTCTCTAAAGTGAGTCTGACTCCACAACATTCTGACTAGGCAAGAGTGCAACTATTCATGGCGTCATAGAATCATAGAATCCCTACAATGCAGAAGGAGGACATTCGGCCCATCGAGTCTTCACCTACCCCCTGAAAGAACACCCTAGCTAGGTCCACTCCTCTGCCCTATCCCCGTAACCTAGTAACCCCACCTAACCTTTGGACACCAAGAGGCAATTTAGCACAGTCAAACACCTAACCTGTACAGCTTTGGACTATGGGAGGAAACGGAAGCACCCAGAATTAATCCACGCAGACTCGGGGAGAACGTGCAAACTCCACACAAACAGCCACCCAAGATCGGAATCGAACTGGGGTCCCTTGCGCTGTGAGACATCAGTGCTAACCACTGTGCCACCATGCCACCCCAAACTACATCTGACACTTGCACATTTTCTGTTCCTTTTTCCTTTTTATCACCAGGGCATCACGGTAGCACAAGTACTGTGAGCAATTTTGGGCCCCACACCTCAGGAAGGACATACTGGCACTGGAGCGGGTCCAGCGGAGATTCACATGGATGATCCCAGGAATGGTAGGCCTAACATACGATGAACGTCTGAGGATCCTGGGATTATATTCATTGGAGTTTAGGAGGTTGAGGGGAGATCTAATAGAAACTTACAAGATAATGAATGGCTTAGATAGGGTGGATGTAGGGAAGTTGTTTCCATTAGCAGGGGAGACTAGGACCCGGGGGCACAGCCTTAGAATAAAAGGGAGTCACTTTAGAACAGAGATGAGGAGAAATGTCTTCAGCCAGAGAGTGGTGGGCTTGTGGAATTCATTGCCACAGAGGGCGGTGGAGGCCAGGACGTTGAGTGTCTTTAAGACAGAAGTTGATAAATTCTTGATTTCTCGAGGAATTAAGGGCTATGGAGAGAGAGCGGGTAAATGGAGTTTAAATCAGCCATGATTGAATGGTGGAGTGGACTCGATGGGCCGAATGGCCTTACTTCCACTCCTATGTCTTATGGTCTTATGTTCTTAAGTGGATAGCACTGTGGCTTCTCAGCGCCAGGGTCCCAGGTTTGATTCCCCGCTGGGTCACTGTCTGTGCTGAGTCTGCACGTTCTCCCTGTGTCTGCATGTATTTCCTCCGGGTGCTCCGGTTTCCTCCCACAGTCCAAAGACGTGCAGGTTAGGTGGATTGACCATGATAAATTGCCCTCAGTGACCAAAAAGGTTAGGAGGGTTTATTGGGTTACGGGGATAGGGCGAAAGTGAGGGCTTAAGTGGGTCGGTGCAGACTCGATGGGCTGAAATGGACTCCATCTGCACTGTATGTTCTATGTTTCTGTGTTTCAGTGCCAAAGACAATTATATCCAGAGGAGTTTGCACTGTGCAGGTCCCTCCGTGAGGCAGAGACCGAGCAAGTGCATTTGGGAATTTGGTTCAAGGTGGGAGTTTGGTGCATTGGGAGAAAGACTTGCTTTAGGTAAGGTTTACTGTCAGTAGTAAACTATGCTGAGTGAGGAGTTTGATGAAGGGCGGGTAGGAGGTGCTTTTTTTCAAGCCTCCAGCAGAAGGAGCAGGTAAATCAGTAACTGATATTATTAGAAACTGTAAGTTTCATCAGTATTGTAAGTACTGTATTGTTTTGCTAATATTGTAAAGTTTACTGACAGTGTCCAAATCTATTCATTATAAATTAATTAATTAGCAATTATGAGGTAATTAACACATATTGGAGATGGCATGCAGTAAATGTTTGTGACTGCAGGACCTTCAGCTCAGAGCTATTGAATTGGAGGCCGAGTTGCAAGTACAACGCCACATCAGGGAGTGGGGGTCAGGGAGGGCAGGGTGTGACTGCAAGTGAGAGAGAGAAGGAACCCAGTGGACACATTGCATGAGCCTTGGTTCTTGCAGTCGTCCAATAGGTTTGCAGATTTTTCAGCTTGTTTGGATGAGAGTGAGGGCTGCAGGGTGTTTGCGCAAACTGGCCATGGCACCGTGGTACAGGAAGCATGCAAGTGGGGGGAGTTACAAGGAATTTAATGATAATGAGGGACAGTACAGTCAGAGGGATTGACTCTGCAGCAAAGAGCGTGAGTCCATGGGCTGTGTTACCTGCCCAGTGCCATGATTCAGGGCATCGGCTTGGGGCTGGAGAAGAACTTGCAATGGCAGAGGGAGGATCCAGTCATGGTCGATGGAGGCACCAATGATCTCGTCAAGGCAAATAAGGCAGTTCAGCATAGTCAGTATGAGGAACTTGACACCAAATTAAGAAGCCCTATTGAAAAGGTCATCATCTCTGCATTATTACCTGTGCCATGTGCAAATTGCATAGGGCAAATGAGATAAGGGGGATAAATGCATGGCTCCAATACTACTGTGGAGCAAGTGGGCTCCAGTTCATGGAGCACAGGTACTAATACTGGGGAAAGTGGGAACTGTACCATTGGGACGGTCTCCAGCCAAACCGCTGGGACCAGTGTTCTTGCAAGCTCCGTAACTAGGGAAGTAGAGAGGGTTTTAGGCTAATTTAGTGGGGGAGAAAGAATCAATTTTGGGTCGATGTGGTAAATCAAAGAGGAGAGACAAGGCAAAAAAGAAGGTATTATTACAGGGAATGAAAACCAGACTGTGACAGGAAGTGATAGAGAGCAGAAATGTAACAGTAAATCAATGAGACTTCTGTATCTGAATGCACAAAGCATTCAAAGCAAAACAGATGAACTGAGAGTGCACATTAAAAAAAATAAGTATGATTCGATAGCCATTACATGGCTGCTGGAGGACATAGTTTGGGACCTGAACACTAAGGGTACAGGACATTTGGGGAGGGCAGGAAGTGAGGAAAAGGTGGAGGGGTGGAAGATGCATGGCATTAAGGGGAAAGTAGTAGCATGGATAGAGGATTGGTTAATTAATAGAAAGCAAAGAGTGGGGATTAATAGGTGTTTCTCTGGTTGGCAATCAGTAGCTAGTGGTGTCCCTCAGGGATCAGTGTTGGGCCCACAACTATTCACAATTTACATAGATGATTTGGAGTTGGGGACCAAGGGCAATGTGTCCAAGCTTGCAGACGACACTAAGATAAGTGGTAAAGCAAAAAGTGCAGAGGATACTGGAAGTCTGCAGAGGGATTTGGATAGGCTAAGTGAATGGGCTAGGGTCTGGCAGATGGAATACAATGTTGACAAATGTGAGGTTATCCATTTTGGTAGGAATAACAGCAAAAGGGATTATTATTTAAATGATAAAATATTAAAACATGCTGCTGTGCAGAGACACCTGGGTGTGCTAGTGCATGAGTCGCAAAAAGTTGGTTTTCAGGTGCAACAGGTGATTAAGAAGGCAAATGGAATTTTGTCCTTCATTGCTAGAGGGATGGAGTTTAAGACTAGGGAGGTTCAGCTGCAATTGCATCAGGTGTTAGTGAGGCCACACCTGGAGTATTGTGTTCAGTTTTGGTCTCCTTACTTGAGAAAGGACGTACTGGCACTGGAGGGTGTGCAGAGGAGATTCACTAGGTTAATCCCAGAGCTGAACGGGTTGGATTACGAGGAGAGGTTGAGTAGACTGGGACTGTACTCATTGGAGTTTAGAAGGATGCGGGGGGGATCTTATTGAAACATATAAAATTATGAAGGGAATAGATAGGATAGATGCGGGCAGGTTGTTTCCACTGGCGGGTGAAAGCAGAACTAGGGGTCATAGCCTCAAAATAAGGGGAAGTAGATTTAGGACTGAGTTTAGGAGGAACTTCTTCACCCAAAGGGTTGTGAATCTATGGAATTCCCTGCCCAGTGAAGCAGTAGAGGCTCATTCATTAAATGTTTTTAAGATAAAGATAGATAGTTTATTGAAGAATAAAGGGATTAAGGGTTATTGTGTTCGGGCCGGAAAGTGGAGCTGAGTCCACAAAAGATCAGCCATGATCTCATTGAATGGTGGAGCAGGCTCAAGGGGCCAGATGGCCTACTCCTGCTCCTAGTTCTTATGTTCTTATGTTCTTATTATTTGCGAGCTAATGATGGAAATAACACAATGATGACCTCAGTTAACAAAACAGAATGTGGAAATGGTTTGGGTAGAGATTAAAAATGATAAAGGCAACACGTCACTTGTGGGAATCATGTACAGGCCCCCTTATGTAGGATGGAGCATAAAGGAATAAATAATTGGAGCTCATCAGAAAAGCACAGCGATAATCATGGGGTATTTCAATCTACAAATAGACTGGAAAAGTCAGATGGGCAAAGGTAGCCTAGACCCGGAATGTGGCGACTGGGGGCTTTTCACAGTAACTTCATTGCAGTGTTAATCTAAGCCTACTTGTGACAATAAAGATTATTATTATTGTTATTACACGGAGGGAGAGTTCAGAATGTCCAATTCACCTAACAGCACGTCTTTCTGACTTGTGGGAGGAAACCGGAGCACCCGGAGGAAGCCCATGCAGACATGAGGAGAACGTGCCGATTCCGCACAGACAGTGACCCAAGCCGGGAATCGAACCTGGGACCCTGGCGCTGAGAAGCAACAGTGCTAGCCACTGTTATGTTTCAGTCCTACAGAGCACTAGTGAGACCACAGGAGTACTGCGTACAGTATTGGTCACCTTATTTAAGGAAGGATTTGAATGCATTGGAAGCAGTTAAAAGACATTTTACCAGGCTAATACCTGAAATGGGTGGGTTGTCTTATGAAGAAATGTTGGGCAGGCTAGGTTTGTATCCAGTGGTGTTTAGAAGAGTAAGAGGCGACTTCATTGAGACATAAAAGATCCTGAGCATTATTAATAGGGTGGATGTGGAGAGGATGTTTCCTCTTGTCGGAGAATCTAGAACTACGGGGTTGAGGTTTCAAAATAAGAGGTCGCCCATTTCAAATACTGATGAGGTAAATTTCTTTCTCTGAGGGCCATGAGTCTTTCGAACTCTCTTCCTGAAACAGAGTCTATGAATATTTTTAAAGTTATGTGAAAGATTCTTGGTAAACAAGGGGGTGATAAGTTATTGAGAGTAGATGGGGTGCAGATCTGAGGTTACTATCAGATTAGCCATGATCTTACAAATGGTAGAGCAGGCTCGAGGGCCAAATGGTGTACTCCTTGTTCATATGTTCTTAATTGACAAATGGACAGAGTCTGAACCCATAGCACCTAATGAAAAATGAAGAACCTTCAGTTCTGTAATTGGGTTGAATTTCAAACCAGTTTCTGAATGCCTAATAAATAACATTGGAAAGTACCACTCCATTCTACCTGAAGGAAATTTCTCATCC
Source organism: Scyliorhinus torazame (assembly GCF_047496885.1). Classification (NCBI taxonomy): domain Eukaryota; kingdom Metazoa; phylum Chordata; class Chondrichthyes; order Carcharhiniformes; family Scyliorhinidae; genus Scyliorhinus; species Scyliorhinus torazame. The sequence continues at coordinate 56,050,856 of NC_092727.1, forward strand.
AACTGGATGGCAAAGTGGTTAGCACTGCTGCCTCACAACGCCAGGGAACTAGGTTCGATTCTGACCTCAGGTGACTGTATAGAGTTTGCATGTTTACCCCATGTCTGCGTGGGTTTCATCCAGGTGCCCCAGTTTCGTCCCACAATCGAAAGATGTGCAGGTTAGGTGGATTGGCATGCTAAATTGCCCCTTGGTGTCCAAGGTTTACTTGGGGTTACATGGATAGGGCATGGCATTGGGCCCTCCTTCGGAGGGTAGGTGCAGACTCAATGGGCCGAATGGCCTCCTTCTGCATATGATTCTATCTGTGAATCTGGATTTAAATGTAAATTCAGTCAATTTGCTACTATCAAAGGAAAATTGTAGGCTGCATTAAACCCAGAATTCCAATATGAAATGAAATATTTCTGGGAGCACCCAACCCCATGAGTCTCGACCTTTGCAGTAAGTCTCCAATCTCAGCTGAACTCCAGGTTAACCCAGTGTAGGATTTCTCTATGGGAGTAAGAGTGCCAATCGGCTGTGGAGCTGATCTTCACCAAGGATAGACCGGCTGTCACAAGCTCATGAATTAATCGGGGATTATGAGGGAATCATGCCTGTAAGGGACTTAAGAAAAGAAATATATCTTGATTTCCAGACAGAAGGAATCCTTTCATCAGTCTTCGGAAGGAAAGAGTCAGGAAAGCTTTCGAGGGTTATGAGTCGGGTGCTTAATTAAACGCTGTTCAAGACAATTGCTTATTTGTCTCTAGCCCAGGCTCAGAACGCCCACTGATCCTTGAGGAGCTAATACAATAGACAGTGCAACAGTGATTCATAACCCAGACAACAGTGATGATCAACCTAGAGCCTTTAAGAATAGAGAGCCACAGATTATTCTGTTTTTACATTTGCTCTTATCTGTGTTGGTTGTGTGAAGTCTGTTATACAACTAGCTCTGACCAACTCACTGGATAACAGTTCCATCTGCTGAATTTTCTGGGATCTATGAGAGGATGGTGAGTGAACACAGCATGAGAAGTGTGTTACATAAGCATCTGGCACATTGAGGGTTAATGTGGGAATGAGCACAGAATGGCTCAGACAGTGATGTGAGAGAACACATGACCCACCTCGGGGTCAGTGTAGTGCTGGACAGAGCTGTGTGTAGAAGTAAGCTTGGAGACAGCTCTTAACTTCGTCCTTATTGTATTTATGTGTTGAATCATAGAATCCCTACAGTGCAGAATAAGGTCATTTGGCCCATTGAGTCTGCACCAACCCCATGAAAGAGCACCCTACCTAGGCTCACTCCCCCGTCCTATCCCCGTAACTCCATAACCCCACCGAATTTTCACATCTTTGGACGCTAAGGGGCAATTTAGCATGGTCAATCCACCTATCCTGTAAATCTTTTGACTGTGGGAGGAAACTTGAGATCCCAAAGGAAACCCACATAGACAACCGGAGAATGTGCAAACTCCACACAGTCATCCAATGTCGGAATTGAACTTGGGTCTCTGGTACTATGAGGCCGCTAGCCAAACCCCCCATCTGACAACCGGCCCCCAGCCCTGTCAGCCCCCCCCACCCCCCTCAGTCACCTCCATCAGAGACCCACAACAATGATCCACATCAGGGAACCCATTAGACACCCCATCAGAGACCTCCATCAGTCACCCCTGCCTGAAAATTGTCCAGGCAGTACTGTGAAAGATCACTGCAATTTAATTTCTCCTTCCCTAATGTTGCTGATTTTCTCCTTGGTTCAATTGCTCTGTTTTATTACCTTTGCTCTCGAGTCGCCAGGTATCTTTATGATACCGCCACGAGGTTCAAGTCCAAGTAATGATCAATAATCCAATACACCGATTAGTATACACAGTAATCGCTACTCATGCACAAATTCTACGTCTAAGCTACTTCTACAACTAACAGGCCTATACTTAACTTTGAACTGGCCCACCAGGTCAGGGGAACAAATGGCCTTTCATTCGGGTTCTGAGTCTGCGGGATTCGAAGTTGGTACGGGTTGGTAGCTAGGAGCGCCTATCTAGTAGCGAGTGTTGAATTAAGACTTACGATTTCGATCATCACTGGAGTCACTGCACCGGTCACGGTCAATGTTGGTTCCTTTTGCTGGGTGACCTGGGCAGGAAGAAGGGAGCGGTGAAGAGAGTGAAGAGAGAGCGATTTGAACTTGGGGCTCAACTCTTATAGTCCGCAGGGGCTTCCCGCCTTTTGGGGCGGACCCTGTACCTGGTTCCAAGTGATTGGACTTTGTCCCAATCGCTTGGTTCGATTTTCTCCAATACTGGAGCGGTTCCCTGATCGATGGGCGGTCTTGAGGTGTTCGTTCACCTCCTTTGTGTTGGCTCCTGCTGGCGCCGAGCTTTGCTTTGTGTGTCCAAAATGTTACTTATTGTTCCCGGGGATTGCTCATCAGTATGCAGATGGCTGTTTACTTTGTTATGCTGATGGTCGCTGGTATCGATGTTGTCTGGTTTTTGCAGAGGTAAATACACAGCAAACCTGCAGCCGCTGGTTTTTGTCTTGTTGGCTGACTTTCCCATCAGCCTTTGCCGTCCGTCATTTTGAATCGGGAGTTGGCCAATTTAGGTGGCTACACTAACATCTGTGCCTCAGACAAAAGCGTTTAAAGTAGCAGCTGTTACAAGTGTCAGAGGTTTCCTTGAAAGTCAAGTATATTTGAAAAGGCTTCAAATCCCTTGACAACCTTTGAAATGCAATTCAATTTTACACAGCAATACATTTCACTAGCCAGTGATTGATGGTTTTATTAGTCCAGAGACAGGTATTTGGTGGATTATTTCTCTATCTTTCCCCTCATACTTAACTGCATCTCAAGTATCCTGCTTTGATGCTTACCACAATATTTATAAGCACTGTTGCTATGATTGACAGCTCCTCACCACATCAAAAGGAGCTAAGTGGTTTCACTTCCTCATATTCACAGCAGAAAGCACTGTGCGTGCCTGTAATTGGGGGGGGGGACCCATTATTCTTGTGATTGGGAGGGGGGAGGATGCCCTTACATGTCAGTGGGGGCAGGATTTGCATTGTGAGGAGGAGGGGACTTTACGATATACTTTGGGTGGCATCTCAGTTGTGCACTGACCCCCTTAACCCACTTTGGTGTCCACCGTGTCAGGGCCATGCTTGGGCAAACCTGTCCCAAAGCTCCCCTAATGAATTTCTTGCTGTGGTGACCGGTACATAACGGGGGTGGTGGTGAATTGGGCTTCCAGCCCGTCAATTATATTAAAATGGATGTAAATTGGTGGTCCCGCCAATGCGGGGCGGGTAGCATGCTCAGGTCACTGGCGGGGTGTCAGAGCATCACAACGGGTTTGTGCCCAGCTCGGATCCCGCTCTTCAGGCGACCCGCCATTCTCCGCCCGATACCGGTGTCGGGTAATGGAGAATCCACTCCGTAATGCTGAATCAGCAAAGACCACAAATACCTTAATAAGACCAATTATACCCAACACCTTCCATCAAAGGTTGTTTGTGGGAAATCAGGCCCCACATTAACTTGTTGAAAATGGCTTTGCAACCACTTGCTTAAACTGTGCACCAGCTCTTGCTTAAATGTCCAAGATTGTCAAGTAAAATGTTGCTAGGCTAGCACTGCAGTGAAGGAAGTCAGAGGTGCCATCCCTTGGAGCAGATATAAATTGAGGTCCTATTTTCCCAAACTGGTAATTCTGTCAATAAAAATTGACCCAATGAGAAAAGAGTGCTGCCAATGTCAGAGTATTGCTGGCTTGCACAACCTTGTGGAAAGCAAATTAAACTTCATCTATCCCATTGACGTTTGTGGCATATTGTTAGCCTCCTGCTTTTGCCTGTACAAAAACAGTGACAGCAGTCCAAAGTAGTGTGTTCTGTGCAAAGAAATTGGAGACATTTTTGAGAGACATGCAAAGGTGTTTTATAAATTAAAACCTTTCTTTGAGGGATTAAAGTTCAGCTGTAACCAACAAGCCAGCTGGCAGCAAACCTCTCTCCTGGCCCAAAGCCTTGTCGCTTTTTCTGTGGCCAAGAATCTCTCATTGTAATTAACTGGAACCTTGGCCGACTGCAGTCCCAAGTGAAATGAAACAGTTTCAGGGGCTGTTTTCCTTTTCGAGCCAATGTCAGCTCCATTTCTGCAGGAAGGTCTCAACTGGAGGACCAAAGTGTTCTCAGAGGGAAAGAGAGGAAGATATTGATCCAGACATCCTCCTTCACCACTTGTTGCCAATTTTAGGGGCTCTTTAGTAACAATAGATGCTTAGTGAGAGAGACTGACGGAAATCAATATTAGGAGGGAAATGATGTTGAAGAAATTGAAAAGGATTTAAGGCTGATAAATCCCCAGGCCCTGATCATGTACATCCCAGAGTACTTAAGGAAGTGACCGTAGAAATAGTGCAAGCCATTGTTGCCATCTTCCAAGGTTCTATTGACTCTGGAACAGTTCCTCCAGATTGGAGCGTAGCTAATATAACCCCACTATTTAAAATGGGAGGGAGAAAGAAAACAGGGAGTGAGAGACCAGACAGCCTGAAGCCAGGAGGGGTTGGATTGGATTTGTTTATTGTCACGTGTACCGAGGTACAGTGAAAAGTATTTTTCTGCGAGCAGCTCAACAGATCATTAAGTACATGAAAAGAAAAGGAAATAAAAGAAAATACATAATAGGGCAACACAAGGTACACAATGTAACTACGTAAGCACCGACATCGGACGAAGCATACAGGGGTGTAGTCTTAATGAGGTCAGTCCATAAGAGGGTCATTTAGGAGTCAGGTAACAGTGGGGAAGAAACTGTTTTTGAGTCTGTTCGTGCGTGTTCTCAGACTTCTGTATCTCCTGCCCGATGGAAGGAATTGGAAGAGTGAGTAAGCCGGGTAGGAGGAGTCTTTGATTATGCTGCCCACTTTCCCCAGGCAGCGAGAGGTGTAGATGGAGTCAATGGATGGGAGGCAGGTTCGTGTGATGGACTGGGCTGTGTTCACAACTCTCTGAAGTTTCTTGCGGTCCTGGGCCGAGCAATTGCCATACTAGGCTGTGATGCAGCCCGATAGGATGCATTCTATGGTGCATCTGTAAAAGTTGGTCAGGGTTAATGTGGACATGCCGAATTTCCTTAGTTTCCTGAGGAAGTATCGGCACTGTTGTGCTTTCTTGGTGGTAGCGTTGACGTGGGTGGACCAGGACAGATTTTTGGAGATGTGCACCCCTAGGAATTTGAAACTGCTAACCATCACCTCTCGGCCCAGTTGATGCTGACAGGGGTGTGTACAGTACTTTGCTTCCTGAAGTCAATGACCAGCTCTTTAGTTTTGCTGGCATTGAGGGAGAGATTGTTGTCGCTGCACCACTCCACTAGGTTTTCTATCTCCCGCCTGTATTCTGACTTGTCGCTATTCGAGATCCGGCCCACTATAGTTGTATTGTCAGCAAACTTGTAGATGGAGTTGGAACCAAATTTTGCCACACAGTCGTGTGTGTACAGGGAGTAGAGTAGGGGGCTAGGTATGCAGCCTTGCGGGGCCCCGGTATTGAGGACTATTGTGGAGGAGGTGTTGTTGTTTATTCTTACTGATTATGGTCTGTTGGTCAGAAAATCGAGGATCCAGTTGCAGAGTGGGGAGCCAAGTCCTAGGTTTTGGAGCTTTGATATGAGCTTGGCTGGGATTATGGTGTTGAAGGCGGAGCTGTAGTCAATAAATAGGAGTCTGATGTAGGAGTCCTTGTGGTCAAGATGCTCCAGGGATGAGTGTAGGGCCATGGAGATGGCGTCTGCTGTGGACCGGTTACGGCGGTATGCGAATTGCAGTGGATCAAGGCGTTCTGGGAGTATGGAGGTGATGCGCTTCATGACCAACCTCTCGACACACTTCATTACGACTGAAGTCAGGGCCACTGGTTGGTAGTCATTGAGGCACGTCGCCTGGTTCTTCTTTGGCACCGGTATGATGGTGGTCTTCTTGAAGCAGGTGGGGACTTCGGAGTGGAGTGGAGACAGGTTAAAGATGTCTGCAAACACATCTGCCAGCTGGTCCGCGCAGGCTCTGAGTGCACGACCAGGGATCCAGTCCGGGCCCGTCGCCTTCCGAGGGTTCACTTGCAGGAAGGCCGATCTGACTTCGGTAGCTGTGATGGTGGGTGTGGGTGAGTTATGGGCTGCTGGGGCACGCGACATCGGATTGTTGGTTTCCTGCTCGAACCGAGCGTAGAATGCATTGAGTTCATTAGAGAGGGGTGCGCTGCCACCGGAGATACTGCTCGGCTTCACTTTGTAGCCCGTTATGTTGTTTAGGCCTTGCCACAACCGCCGAGTCTGTCTGTGACTCTAGATTGGTTTGATATTCTGTCTTGGCATCTCGGATGGCTTTACGGAGGTCGTACCTGGATTTCTTGTACAGGTAAGGGTCATCTGACTTGAACGCCCCAGACCTGTCCTTCAGTAGGGAGTCAATCTCGTGATTGAGCCATGGTTTACGGTTGGATTATATTTGTTGGCGTTCAGAAGAAATGAGGTGCAATCTCACAGAAACCTTACAATTATAACTGGACTAGACAGGGTCGATGTAGGAGGGATGTTCCCGATGGTGAGGGAGTTCAGAACCAGGAGTCACAGTCTAAGGCTATGGAGTAAACCATTTAGGACTGGTGTTACACTCTGCTTAAGAAAAGGCAAGCGGATAAGTCAAAAAATTTGGAGGCCATTCCGCACTTTCTCCCGCAGACACACCTTCCAGGTCCCGCCGTGTGGAACCTGAGTATCCTACGCCAGCGGGACTCGGCCGAACTCGGCGGCCACTCGGCCCGTCGGGGCCCGGAGAATCGCCGGGGGGGCCGCTTTCAACGGCCCCCAACCGGCACGCCGGTGATCCCGCGGGCGCCCACGAATCGGCGAGCCAGCGGCAGGCCCCCGGGGATTCTCCGGCGCGGGGTCGGTGTATCCCGGCCCATATATTTGGACTGTGGGACAAAACCCGAGCACCCAAAGCAAACCCCTACAGAAACGGGAGAAAGTGCAAATTCCACACAGTCACCGAAGGCCATAATTGAACCAGGCTCCCTGGCACTGAGAAGCAGCAGTGCTATCTACAGTGCCACAAAGTCTTTTGGAAGTTGCTGCAGTACATCCTGCAGATAGTACACACTGCAGTCACCATGCAGCATTGATGGGGAAGAGGATGTTTCGGATGGGATATAATTTGGGTCTTAGATACTGTTTCCTTTTGAATATTTATCTGCAGTAGAGACTAGTTGACATTCTCCACACTTTAGCCTTGTTCCAGCCTTTGTGTTGATGACCATTCTTCTTCCCCCTCAAACTCCCTCTTACTCTTCTTCAGTGGCATTTCTGAATCAGTTAAGTTTGTGAAAGTTCGAAGGCTGGTCGGGGAACCATGGGAAAATATGTCCCCCCAGGATGTTGAGGCTGACGGGGGTTTAAGGTAAACCATGCAATATTCCATTGTTTGCATGGTTCGCCCAGGAAATGGACGGCACTTCGAGGGAGAAAGGGAACTGTTTAAACTAGGATCGGAATTGAACAGAATATTGAGCTTCACAGCGCTGGCTGCAGCCTTAGTGGAGCCAATAGGTGCTGAATCTCTTTGAGTAAGCTCATGTTTGCTGCAACTTAACCAGAAGTGCAGCGTATATCACATTTGTGTGCAGAAATGGGATTCCTTGATATTGTTATCTGTGAAAATGTAACATTTCTTCAGTCTGTGGAAAGATTGAGATTTCTTATGTTTTCATGGTCTTTTTTTACCTAATGAACATTTTCACTGTCTCATCCCCTTTGAAAAAGCATCTCCTGCTGCTGCACAGTATTCCCTGTGGTGGCTTGTCCAAATGCAGGAAAATTCTCCCAGTGATGTCGAGTGAGTTTTGATCAAAGTGCATGAGAATTTTGAGCCCTCCACCTATATGTCCATCAAGCCTTGAATCTCTCGCTGGTCAAACTGTGAGAGTATCAATCGTCATCTATTAGTTGGATCTCGGTTCCAAAACTTCCTCTTTTACACTGTTCTGCAGCAAAAGTAGGAGGATGTAGGTCAAGTTGACATTGAGATGAGAGGTATAGATTGGAAATAGAAACTCAGTCCTGATTTTTGTGAATAGCATTTTTTGTCAAGATGTAATGATATAGTTTAACGATTATACAATCAAGGACTGTCAAATAATTAGTCTCTCGTGTACGTCAACATGTCAATTATCACTTGATTTGTTTAGACTCGTCTTCAGTTCTATTGTGCTTTAGGTTATCATTAACATTTGCCAGTTTGTGCTTTAATTGCTGATTTATGGGTTGACAGATGAGTTTTGATGCTTAATGTTGGGTCTTTGATCAGGAAAGTCACTGCCTCAAGGCTATTGCCGATGAGGCTACTGTAAAAATGACTTTGAAATAGATTTCCGCGGATGCCTTAGAATACAAAATGACAACTTCATGCTGTTCTTTAACTTCACTTGCCTTTAAAACGAGTATCAACATATTGTACTTTTGCCTTGACATGGAAAAATCTCACCTAATTATTGTTTAGATATTCTCTCCAAGTTATGTACCGTAGCATTTTATTACAGAGGGAGGACAAAGGAGATTCACACTGTATGATTTGCGTCAACTGTAAGTGCCAATATTTGGGGGAAGCCAAAACTAAACACAGATGCTTCACACTTTCTCATGTATCGAGTCAAATAGATGAGAGCACAGAAGGAGGACGTACAATACAAACTGCTCCTACCCCACAACTAGCTAACTGGAGCACACAGAAAACGAAGGCCATGAACTCTGTTTCCCTCCCCACAGATGCTGCCTGACCTACTGAATAATCTCGGCATTTTCTTTTTTCATTTTGGGAAGCAAGACCTCCTGGTTAACAGCCTTTATATAGGGGAAAAAAAGACCTGCATTTATATAGCGCCGCTCAGATGTCCCGAAGTGCTTTACAGCCAAGGTAATACTTTTTGAGGTGTAGTCACTGTTGTAATGTTGGAAAGGTGACAGCTAATTTCCACACAACAAGTTCTTACAAACAACTAAGACCAGATTATGATTGAGGGATAAATACTGGTCAGGACGCGAGGAATATCTCCTCTGCTCTTCTTCAAAATAGAATCATCCCCTCGCAACTGGTCAGAAAGGGCCTCAGATACGTGTCTCGTTTGAAAGACGGTCTCCAACAGTGCAGTGCCCCTTCAGTACTGAACCGGGTTGTCAACCTGGATTACATGCTCAAGGCACAGTGTGACTTTAAATCTCGTGATTCAGAGGTGAGAGCATCACCAACTGAGCCATGGCTGGCACAGTAAATGGCGACGCTTATGTGGTCAAGTTGAACATATCTTTTCCTGAAGGTGCTGATGTACCATCAATGACCATGCGACGAATGGTGAACTATTGTGGCTTTATTTCATAGATTTCATAGAATTTACAGTGCAGAAGGAGGCCATTCGGCCCATCGAGTCTGCACCGGCTCTTGGAAAGAGCACCCTACCCAAGGTCAACACCGCCACCCTATCCCCATAACCCAGCAACCCCACCCAACACTAAGGGCAATTTTGGACACTAAGGGCAATTTATCATGGCCAATCCACCTAACCTGCACATCTTTGGACTGTGGGAGGAAACCGGAGCACCCGGAGGAAACCCACGCACACACGGGGAGGATGTGCAGACTCCGCACAGACAGTGACCCAAGCTGGAATCGAACCTGGGACCCTGGAGCTGTGAAGCAATTGTGCTATCCACAAGGCTACCGTGCTGCCCCTATTGTGCTAGATGTGAAGCCTCCTGCAGCTGGAACCAAGCATGGGGGCCGGGATATACCGTAATAACTGGAGTACAACGGCAGTGTACCGTAATACATGTAATGTATGTTCAGTGGTTTACTACATTCACCCCCTGTTTAAAAAAGAGTCCAGCGGGGGTGAAGTGAAGTTACAGGTTGAGTCTGTCGGGGACTTTGACCTCCTGCCGCGATCGCCACAGCTCCGGCTGTGGTGTGGGCACGATGTGAGCACCTGCAACTCCGGGAGCGTGTTGTCCTCTCCTTCTTCATCCAGTAGTTGAGCCGGCGGGGGGGATGATTCCAAAGGGCCCCTCCCCTCCACTGACCGCAACGTGTACTTCCTCAACATCATTGATGAGTACTCCCGTTTCCCTATCGCCATCCCATGCCCCCGGGGCGGGGGTGGCGGTGATCATCGCTGGTGGGGGGGGGGGAAACGGTGCAGGGGCGGGGGTGGCGGTGGTCACCACCAGAAGGGGAGGAGACGGTACCAGGTCAGGGGTGGCGGTGACCAGCGGGTGCCACGTCCCGGAGGGAGACAGTGTCCTGCCGCCCGTCATGTGCCACGGAGACATACTGTGGGTTCACATGGAGGAGGAGGACTTTTCCGATGAGGGGGTCTGATTTACGGCTCCTCGCATGCTTCCGGAGGAGGACGGGCCCAGGAACTGTCAGCCAGGTCGGGAGCGAGACTCCGGAGGTGGATTTCCTGGGGAAAGCAAACACACGTTCATGAGGGGTCTCATTGGTGGTGGTTCACAGGAGCGACCGGATGGAGTGGAGCGCATCGGGGATGACCTCCTGCCGGCGGGAGACTGGGAGACGTCTAGACCGTAGGGCCAGGAGGACGGCCTTCCAGACCGTTGTGTTCTCCCTCTCCACCTGTCCATTTCCCCGGGGGTTGTAGCTGGTCGTCCTGCTCGAGGCGATGCCTTTGTTGAGCAGGAATTGACGCAGCTCATCACTCATGAATGAAGAGCCCCGATCACTGTGGATGTAGGTGGGAAACCGAACAAAGTGAAGAGACTGGGTAGGGCCTTGATGACTGTGGCAGAAGTCATGTCAGGGCATGGGATGGCAAAAGGGAAACGGGAGTACTCATCAATGATGTTGAGGAAGTACACATTGCGGTCAATGGACGGGAGGGGCCCTTTGAAATCGATGCCTTCACCAGATGCGCTCTGTCCGGTTGGTAGAAGTGCGGTTTGCACTCCGCGCAGACCTGGCAGTCCCTGGTCACGGTCCTGACCTCCTTGATGGAGTAAGGCAGGCTGCGGGCCTTGATAAGGTGGAAGAACCGGGTGACCCCCGGGTGGCAGAGGTCATTGTGGAGAGTCCGAAGTCGGTCTATTTGTGCGCTGGCACATGTACCACGGGACAGGGCATCTGGGGGCTCATTGAGCTTCCCAGGGCGATACAAGATCTCGTAGTTATAGGTGGAGAGTTCGATCCTCCACCTCAAGATCTTGTCGTTCTTAATCTTGCCCCGATGTGTGTTACTAAACATGAAGGCAACCGACCGTTGGTCAGTGAGGAGAGTACTGGTCAACCATTCGGTCCATCTCCCGCTGGAGGACCGAGACCCCATTGGTGACGCCGAAGGGAACCTTAAGGAAATGACAGAGGCGGTCATCTGCTTCGAATGCAGTGTCTTGGCGGTCCTCCGGGCGGATAGGGAGCTGGTGGTACGCGAATTTCAAGTCAACGGTGGAGAAGACTTGACACTGCGCAATCTGGCTGACCATGTCAGATATGCGGGGGAGGGGGTACGCATCGAGTTGCGTGTACCGGTTGATTGTCTGACTGTAGTCGATGACCATCCGGTGCGTCTCCCCAGTTTTAATGACCACCACTTGAGCTCTCCAGGGGCTGTTACTGGCCTCAATGACCCCCCTCTCGCAGAAGTCGCTGGACCTCCGACCTGATAAAGGTCCTGTCCTGGGCACTGTACCGCCTGCTCCTCATGGCGACGGGCTTACAGTCCGGGGTGAGATTCGCGAAGAGCGAGGGTGGATCGACCTTAAGGGTCGTGAGGCCACAGACGGTGAGGAGGGGCAGGAGTCTGCCGAACTTTAGGGTGATGCTCTGCAGGTGGCACTGGAAATCGAGATCCAGTAACAAGGCAGCGCAGAGATGGGGGAGGACGTAGAGTCTGAAGTCACTGTACTCTACGCCCTGTACCGAGAGGGTCGCGACGCAGTACCCCCGTACGGATCTATGGGCACGAGATGACCTGCCTCTTCGATTCCGGGAGCACGGAGATGAAACTCTCCGTGCTCCCGTAATCGAAGAGGCAGGTCGTCTCGTGCCCATTGATCCGTACGGTCGTTGTAGCGATTGCGAGGCAGAGACTGGTCGAGGGTAATGGAGACGAGCTGCGAAAGGTGGTGGGATGGCCAGTCGGCGGTGGCGGAGGTATCAGCGGCTAGCATATGGTCAGGCGAGCAGGGGTCCTGGGGTGCGTTCCAAGATGGCGCAAAAGATGGCGGCACTCACAGGGCGCACATGGTGGGCGACATCCAAGATGGCGGCGCCCACGGGCCACACGTGGCGAGCGGCGGCGAGGATTTTGGCACCCCTTGATCGCACATGGGAGATGTTGTGGTAGCGATACTGGGCCTAGAAATGGCAGCGACCGATCAGGCCTGGAAAACGGTGACGAAGTGGCCCTTCTTGCCATACCCGTTGCAGGTCGCGCTCCGTGCTGGGCAGCGTTGTCTGGGGTGCTTGTTCTAGTCACAAAAGTAGCATTTGGGGCCTCCGGAGTTAGCTGGCTGCCACGCGGCACAGGCGTGTGGTGCACCCGGGTCGGATGATGGCGGGGCCCACGATGCCCACGAGGGTGCCGCGCGGTCGGATGTGTAGGACTCCAGGTTGCGGGAGGCCACTTCTAAGGAGTTCGCGAGCTGTACTGTCTCTGTGAGGCCGAGTGTAGCCCCTTCTAATAAGCGCTGGCGGATGTAGTTGGACTTAATGCCCGCGACATAGGCGTCCCTGAACAGCAGCTCCGTGTGTTGGACAACCGACACCGCCTGGCAACTACAGTTTCTGCCAATTAGCCGCAAGGCACGCAGGAAATCGTCCTGAGACTCCCCCGGGAGTTGCCGTCTCGTGGCCAGGATGTGCCTGGCGAACCCCTGATTTACAGTCCTGATATACTGTCCTTTCAGTAGTTCTATCACCTCCGTGTACTTGGGAGCGTCTCGAATGAGGAGGAAGACTTGTGGGCTTACCCGTGCGTAGAGTAGTTGGAGCTTCTGTGGGTCTGAGAAGACTTCAGTGGATGCTCCGAGATATCCTTCAAAGCAGGCTAGCCAGTGCTCGAAAGTCGCTGTGGTGTCGGCTGCGTGTGGGTTCAGCTCCAGGCGATCCGGCTTGAGTAAGACGTTCATCTTCAAAATTCTAGCACAATAAATTGATGTACCATTGATGACCACGCGACGAATGGTGAACTATTGTGGCATTAATGTGCTGGATGTAAAGCCTCCAGCAGTTGGACCTGAGAATGGGGGCCGTGCAGGAGAGCATACACTGTTATACAGAGCCTGATGGGCGGAGCCAGCAGGCCGGGATTTACCGTAATAACTGGGGTACAATGGCAGCGTACCGTAATACATGTAATGTATGTTCAGTGGTTTACCACAGGTGCTTGGTTGCTATGACGACTCTGGGTTCTCAGGCCTTACATCCTGTCCAGTTGTTGCACCCTTTTCATCGGGGAAATGGCAACATTTTTCCAGGCACCATGATTATCACTTTCCTGGGATGTGCGCACATTGCAGACTGGCGGGACAAGCCTCCTGGAATATAATGGGACAGACAGTGGCGTGAAACCATTTTGCAGCAGTAAACCTCATCTGGAGGATGAACTAGGGTCTAATCCAAATATTTTGTGGTGGCAAAGGGTGCAACTTAATAACAGCCTGTTATGAAGAGCATCCGGAATAAGGTGGGTGAACTTGCAGCATGGGTTGGTACCTGGGACTTCGATGTTGTGGCCATTTCGGAGACATGGATAGAGCAGGGACAGGAATGGTTGTTGCAGGTGCCGGGGTTTAGATATTTCAGTAAGCTCAGGGAAGGTGGTAAAAGAGGGGGAGGGGTGGCATTGTTAGTCAAGGAGAGTATTACGGTGGCAGAAAGGACGTTTGATGAGGACTCGTCTACTGAAGTAGTATGGGCTGAGGTTAGAAACAGGAAAGGAGAGGTCACCCTGTTAGGGGTTTTCTATAGGCCTCCGAAAAGTTCCAGAGATGTAGAGGAAAGGATTTTAATGATGATTCTGGATAGGGACAAAAGCGACAGGGTAGTTGTTATGGGGGACTTTAACTTTCCAAATATTGACTGGAAACGTTATAGTTCGAGTACTTTAGATGGGTCCATTTTTGTCCAATGTGTGCAGGAGTGTTTCCTGACAGTATGTAGATAGGCCAACGAGAGGCGAGGCCATATTGGATTTGGTAATGAACTAGGACAGGTGTTAGATTTGGAGGTAGGTGAGCACTTTGGTGATAGTGACCACAATTCGATTACGTTTACTTTAGTGATGGAAAGGGATAGGTATATACCGCAGGGCAAGAGTTATATCTGGGGGAAAGGCAATTATGATGCGATGAGGCAAGACTTAGGATGCATCGGATGGAGAGGAAAACTGCAGGGGATGGGCACAATGGAAATGTGCAGCTTGTTCAAGGAACAGCTACTGCATGTCCTTGATAAGTATGTACCTGTCAGGCAGGGAGGAAGTGGTCGAGCAAGGGTACCGTGGTTTACTAAAGCAGTCGAAACACTTGTCAAGAGGAAGAAGGAGGCTTATGTAAAGATGAGACATGAAGGTTCAATTAGGGCGCTCAAGAGTTACAAGTTAGCTAGGAAGGACCTAAAGAGAGAGCTAAGAAGAGCCAGGAGGGGACATGAGAAGTCTTTGGCAGGTAGGATCAAGGATAACCCTAAGGATTTTTACAGATATGTCGGGAATAAAAGAATGACTCGGGTAAGAGTAGGGCCAGTCAAGGACAGTAGTGGGAAGTTGTGCGTGGAGTTCGAGGAGATAGGAGTGGTGCTAAATGAATATTTTTTGTCAGTATTCACACAGGAAAAAGACAATGTTGTCGAGGAGAATCCTGAGATTCAGGCTACTAGACGAGTAGGGCTTGAGGTTCATAAGGAGGAGGTATTCGCAATTCTGGAAAGTGTAAAAATAGATAAGTCCCTTGGGCCGGATGGGATTTATCCTAGGATTCACTGGGAAGCTAGGGAGGAGATTGCTGAGCCTTTTGCTTTGATCTTTAAGTCATCTTTGTCTACAGGAATAGTGCCAGAAGACTGGAGGATAGCAAATGTTGTCCCCTTGTTCAAAGAGGGGAGTAGAGACAACCCCGGTAACTATAGATCAGTGAGCCTTACTTCTGTTGTGAGAAAAATCTTGGAAAGGTTTATAAGAGATAGGATGTATAATCATCTGGAAAGGAATAATTTGATTCGAGATAGTCAACACGGTTTTGTGAAGGGTAGGTCGTGCCTCACAAACCTTATTGAGTTCTTTGAGAAGGTGACCAAACAGGTGGATGAGGGTAAAGCAGTTGATGTGGTGTATATGGATTTCAGTAAAGCGTTTGATAAGGTTCCCCATGGTAGGCTACTGCAGAAAATACGGAGTCATCGGATTCAGGGTGATTTAGCAGTTTGGATCAGAAATTGGCTAGCTGGAAGAAGACAAAGGGTGGTGGTTGATGGGAATTGTTCAGCTTGGAGTCCAGTTACTAGTGGCGTACCACAAGGATCTGTTTTGGGGCCACTGCTGTTTGTTATTTTTATAAATGACCTGGAGGAGGGAGTAGAAGGTTGGGTGAGTAAATTTGCAGATGACACTAAAGTTGGTGGAGTTGTGGACAGTGCGGAAGGATGTTACAAGTTACAGAGGGACATAGATAAGCTGCAATGCTGGGCTGAGAGGTGGCAAATGGAGTTTAATGCTGAAAAGTGTGAGGCGATTCATTTTGGAAGGAATAACAGGAAGACAGAGTACTGGGCTAATGGTAAGATTCTTGACAGTGTGGATGAGCAGAGAGATCTCGGTGTCCATGTACATAGATCCCTGAAAGTTGCCACCCAGGTTGAGAGGGTTGTTAAGAAGGCGTATGGTGTGTTAGCTTTTATTGGCAGAGGGATTGAGTTTCGGACCCATGAGGTCATGTTGCAGCTGTACAAAACTCTGGTGCGGCCGCATTTGGAGTATTGCGTGCAATTCTGGTCGCCGCATTATAGGAAGGATGTGGAAGCATTGGAAAGGGTGCAGAGGAGATTTACCAGAATGTTGCCTGGTATGGAGGGAAGATCTGATGAGGAAAGGTTGAGGGACTTGAGGCTGTCTTCATTAGAGAGAAGAAGGTTAAGAGGTGACTTAATTGAGGCATACAAGATGATCAGAGGATTGGATCGGGTGGACAGTGAGAGCCTTTTTCCTCGGATGGTGATGTCTAGCATGAGGGGACATAGCTTTAAATTGAGGCGAGATAGATCTAGGACAGATGTCAGAGGTAGGTTCTTTACTCAGAGAGTAGTAAGGGTGTGGAATGCCCTGCCTGCAACAGTAGTGGATTCGCCAACACTAAGGGCATTCAAATGGTCATTGGGTAGACATATGGACGATAAGGGAATAGTGTAGATGGGCTATAGAGTGATTTCACAGGTCGGCGCAACATCGAGGGCCGAAGGGCCTGTACTGCGCTGTAATGTTCTACGTTCTATGTCTGGTGAAGTGGAGGGAGCAGTCTACTGCGCTTTTCATTTGGAACTCCTCCCACCTCTCAAACATTACAGAATAAAGAGTAAAATACAAACAAAATTCAGTGGATGCTGGAAATCTGAAATAAGGAGAGAAAATGCTGGAGCCACTCAGCAGGTCAGGCAGCATTTGGAGAGAGAGAAGCAGCGTTGATGGCCGAAACTCTAAGTGGAGACAGTGGACCCCCCACCTCCCAGCTGTAGGGTTGTGGGCCAGCCTGCCCCCTTTTGCTGTGGAAGCCTAGCTGTTGGTCCAGTATTTGGATCAGGGCGAGGCTTCCGCACCGATCTGGGAGGAGGACCTGCCTCCGTGAGCTGCTGGCACAAGGTCACGGGGAGTGGTAGCTACTTTTGGAATAACAGGCGGTTCCCAACGCCCAGCATCTGCATAGCAAAGTAAGTCCAAAGGTTCGTTTGGGGGCAGGCTTCAGTTAGGGGCTGTTGGGTCAGCTTCAGGAAGGGAGGTGGGTGACATTGGGAGAGGCGAATGGTTAGAATCAGCAATCTGCATTTACAGTGCAGAAGAAGGCCATTTGGTCCATCGCGTCTGCAACGGCCCTCGGAAAGAGCACCCCACTTAAGTAACTCAGTAACCCCACCTAACCTCCAAATCTACGAGCAATTTAGCATGGCCAATCCACCTAACCTGTATATCTTTGGACTGTGGGAGGAAACCTGAGCATCCGGAGGAAACCCACGCAGACACGGGGAGAACGTGCAGACTCCGCACAGACAGTGATCCAAGCCGGAAATCAAACCTGGGACCCAGGAGCTGTGAAGGAACTGTGCTAACCACTGTACTACCGTGCTTCCCACTGCTGCCATGCTGCCCATGCTTGGTGAGTGCCGTGATTTGGGGTGATTCTTTTTTGGGAACAAGGCACCCAAACATGAGGGACCCCTACCTCTCAGTCTGCCAAAAATTCCTGGAGGCCACACTATGTGGCATCAGCAATTGACACCATTGGTAAAATGGCTGAAGCAGAAGGAGTCCATTAATTAGTCACTTAAGGGACTCAAATGTCCCACGGGCGAGTGGGCTACCATGCCCCCACACGACTAGTAAAAGACCCGTGGAGGCAGGTAAGCAACAGGCACAACATTCTTTGAATGGCACCCAAATTTACAGACCCAGCCTGCCATCCTGCTGTTTTAGGCCTATGCTTAGCACCACTGCCACATAGCGCCAAGGACCCAGGTTCATTTTCGGCCTTGGGTGACTGTCTAGGTGGAGTTTTCCTTGTGCACATTTTCCCTGTGTCTGCGTGGGTTTCCTCCGGGTGCTACGGTTTCCTCTCACAGTCCCTGCTGGCTGTGTGGGGATACTGGGATGAGAGCCGAGGTAGGGTTGCTCTTTCAGCGGGTTGGTGTATACTCGATAAGTCGAATGGGCTCCTTCAGCACTGTCGGGATTCTATGGACTTGGTGGAAGGTCACGAACCATAACTCTGTTTCTCTTTCCACAAATACTGCTAGGCCTGCCGAGTATTTTCTGCATTTTTCTGTACCTACTCTACTAAAACTTTAAATCATCATGTTCACAACAGCTGATCTGCACAAATGGGAGGACTGTCAAACAATTGCTATGTCCTTCTTGAAGCTAGTTCCACAAGCCTTCAGGCAAAACTCCTGCAATATTATCTTTGATGGACTGTGTTCGGGTGACCGTAAAGCATCTCTCCCAACCCACTCTCCCACACCCCCAGGTCTCGTTTTCTGAACTCTCAGACAATAAGCATTCCGGGACGGAAAAGAACATACTTAAAAGAGACTTGGAAGCTCTCGTTGATGCCCAGAGGCCTTGACATTAGTGGCTGGGAGTAGCTTGGTTCAAAATGGTCAGATTTTATCCATCAAGCTAGATCAGGTCACAACGTCCGAATGCTGAGGTAGTGCGGCAGCACAGGAAATAAAAAAAGAAAGCAGATACTGCACTCCAGATGCCACCAGCTTGTGGGACGTCCTGCCCCATGTTCACGGCGACAGGGTGGCACAGTGGTTAGCACTGCTGCCTCACAGCGCCAGGGATCCGGGTTCAATTCTGACTTTGGGTAATGGTCTGTGTGGAGTTTGTACTTTCTCTGCGTGTCTGCGTGGGCTACTTTCGGGTGCTCCAGTTTCCCCCCACTGTCCAATGATGTGTAGGTTAGGTTGATTGGCAGCCTAATTTGTCCCTTGGTGGCCAAAAAGGTTAGTTGGGGTTAAGGGGATATGGTCTGAGATAGGGTGCTCCTTCAGAGATTCAGTGTAGACCTGATGGGCTGAATGGCCTCCTTCTGCAATGTAAGGATTCTATGACTTCTACCCAAAGATCTGCATGGGAGAAGTGCTGATGGATTGGCAAGTGGACTCTGATTGGTAGAGGCATTGCAATCGATTAATGCATCTGGTAACTGACAGTTAACTGCCAAGCAATGTTTAAAATTTAAACCAGGCAGTTTGACCCTCATTGGTGAATTGAGTCAGTGAATAGCTGTCACTTATTTTGTTTAGCTGAAACGGGTGCAATGTGTGTACATTTTCTTTCTGTCTGAAAAGAACAGGGCCCTGTGTATTGATATATGTAGCTTCCAGTACTGTGAGCCCGACTGACAATATTAAATTGGTTGTCAGCGTAATGCTCAGCACACCGAGGATTATTCAGCAAATGTTGTCCTATTGCAGAATTACATCTAACGCTGGATACTGTGTTTTGAATTTTGCCCGCACAAGCCTGTTGGGTAGGGTTTGTACCTTGCCCGTCACGAACAGAGCTACTCACTGCTTCAGAAATGCCAGGGCTGACCTGAGCAGCGATGTAAATATTTATTGTGACATTGATGTGAAAAAGCCCTGCAGCGGCCACAGGTTGGATTCCATGGAAGTGGAAGCCTTGGCTTCACTCCAGTTTGACTTGTTGAAGACTGTCTGGATTATCTGATTTGCCATTAAATCCAGTTATTGATGGAGTGCTCAGAGAGATTAACGCCTTCAGAGTGGCTATTCTCCAAAACCATGGGTCAACAAACTACACTGAAGACTTTGATAAGAGAAAATAATTTCTATCATCAACTGTAACCAACACACATCCTCCCAGGGTTTGGCTATAAGGTCTATTTATATGACAAAAAATCTATAATTGTAAAATTGCTTTCTATTGGTTGTCAAAAAGAAATAATTGCATCATGCCTTCAGCACTTACTCTTAATATTTCTTCTGTGTTTTGCGGGTACATTTATTTCGCATTGGCGTTTCATTTGTTTAAAACCAGAATGATTCTGAAATCAATTAATTACTCTCCTTTCCCCTAACTTTCTTTTCTATCTCCTCCCTTTCGCTTGTATGACTATTTGATAGTGGGATGGGTCAACATAGCAGCCCCCCATTACTTCACTGCCGTGAGGGTGTGCATGAGGACCATAGGCTTCAGAGAAGGAGGCTGATGTAGGTCAGGTGTGTAGAATAACAGTCGCATGATTCCTTGATGACTGGAACTTTCCAGCCCTCCTGGCGCATTTGCTTTACGTCTAGATTGAGTGAGATCAATGGTGTCACACAAAGGCAGCTCTTCCAAGGAACCAGTGCCCAGTTTAGCCTTTAATTTTCTCCCTTATTGATCTGTAACAATCGGGGTTTGTGCGTATGGTGATTGCCTCTTTAAGGGCAACACAGCAGAGTAAGAGTCACCTGGCTTGGGTGACCAGTCGGGAGTGGGGAAATCACTGCAGGGTGTGGAGCTCTCTTAGGGCTGAGGTCTTTTAGAGCCAGCCGCAAACATGCCGCTGATCTTGAAGACCATTAAATAAATCTTTTTGTTCACTAACGAAGGTGCATTGTTCCAGCGTGAGGCTCTCCAAGTTAGCTTCAGTCTGTTTAATATTTTCCCCAAACTGTCTACTCATGTTCAAGGACTCTTGTGGGCGATTGCGAACCGAAGGCAGTTTCAGGCTAATCTATCTGTGTTCACACTCATTTTAACCATGGTACTATTCTCACTTCCAAATCAGAAGATCATGGATTCCAGCCCCGCTCCAAGGACCTAATCACAAAACCTTAATGGTCCCTCCAGTGTAATACTGAGGGGGTGCAACAAGATGAGACATTAAATCACGGCTCCCATTTGCCTTATTGGGCGGATATAAACAATCCCACTCCACTATTTTCAAGAAGGACAGAGAAGCTCACCCGGGCGTCCTGGCTAATACTTAACTCCCTGATAACACAAAAATGAAGGACGGGATCCTCCTCCTCCTCCACCCCCCATGGCATGTTTTCCAGTGACGGAGGTGGTGAGTCATTGGCCGGCAGCAGGATATTTCCGTCTCACCGATGTCAATGGCGCTTTACATTGTTTGTCAGCCACGCCCTGGGTGGGGGCACTTTGAATTGTTTGACAGCCACGCCTCTGGGTGTGGCGGGGAGGGGGGGTGGAATTACTATTAGTGGGACCGGAAGATCCCGCAGCTGGGTAAGGCTGTAAAATTCAGCCCTAAATGTCTCAGAGAAGCTCGTGGGTTGCCCACGGTTGGCTGACCCATTTCCGATGTTAGAACAGTTGCGACTGTGAGGTACTCTTTGGCTGTGAGGATTGCCTGAGGTTGGGAAAGGTGCCATGTAAATGCAAGTCTTTCTTTTCTTTCATCTTGCTGACCTGCTGACCTGTTTACTCATACACAGCTGAGGAGCTTATTATCTGTTTATGTCTTTGAATTTGTCGATATATATGTTTCTGGAGCATACCTCTTCATTCACCTGAGGAAGGAGCAGCGCTCCGAAAGCTAGTGACATCGAAACAAACCTGTTGGACTTTAACCTGGTGTTGTAAAACTTCTTACTGTGCTCACCCCAGTCCAACGCCGGCATCTCCACATCATATCTGTTCATTGGCAGGCTTTCTGCTTTGAATTTAACATTCTCCAATACTGTTTTGGCTCATCAGGAAGATGTGTGTATTTTTATAAGTGCACAACCGCAAGTTTCATAATCGATGCAGAGGTGTAAGATATACTTTGTAATTATTCTGAATCACGCTGGGATTGCCCTCGAGCTCTGGTACAGGAAATGCTGCTGAGGTGCAAAATGCAACACCCACCAGCAGCTTGCACCTTAATTAACTTTCTATTGAGTGAAGGATGGTCCAACGGTTCTAGCCCCAGCATAATCAAACTATTTAACGGCATCTTGGAGACGTGACTGAGAGAAAGAAGTTCATTTTAGTATGCACTCCTGAAGAGTTTGAGATGGCCGCACATAATTCTGACTGACACTCTGTACAGGATTACGGGAATGCTGCACAACCTGAGGTGCAGTCTTTCACAGCACTCATTGAACAAAGTGCCCCCCAGCTGATGTAGAAAAGTCCCATGGCATAATATCAAGGAAAGGAGGTGTGTTCTCCCCAACATCCTGGTCAATATTCATCCCTGCACTAAAATCAGTAAAACGGATAGATTGGTCTTTAGCTCAATACCAGCTTGTACACAGTTTGCTGGCAATGATTCCGACTTTGCAAAAGTGACCATGTTTCAGAAATACTATAAAGTTCTTTGAGGCTCCTCGAGGTTGGGAAAGATGTCATACAAATGCAAAACCTTTATCCTCTTCCTGTTAGACACTGCGGCCGAGTTACGGGGGGACGTGTGCATTGGAAGGGTCAGTGACCCGATCAACCATAGGGGAATGAGCGTAGGGATCTCGGTGCAGAACGTGGGCTTTTGCAAGCAGTTGTGATCTTCGTGCTGAAAATGAAGACATTGATTATAATGCCCTGTATGTAGTTTGTTTTACAACGATGCAATTGCTGCATTTACTACAGGTGCTGTGCCAGTAACCTGTATGTTTAACAGCGATCAGCACCTTACCAAAGTGGCACCATGAAACTGTATCTTTCACCTATGTTAATGCTCCATGGAGCCTGAGTTTTTTAAAATTCATTCATGGGTTGTGGGTGTCACTGGCTGGGCCAGCATTTATTACCCATCCTAATTGTCCTTGAACTGAGTGGTTTGCCAGGCCGTTTCAGAGAGCATTTAAGAGACAAGGATGTGCCTGAAATCAAAGTTCTAAACTGGGGGAAGGCCTATTTTAATACGATCAGGTATGTGTTGGCCAGAGTGCACTGGGAGCAGACACCATTCGGTAAATTTGTGACAGAACAGTGGGATGCTTTCAAGAAGGGAATACGGAGAATACAGGGCCAATTTGTTCCCGTAAAGAGTAAGGGTGGGACCAACAAATCCAATGAACTCTGGAAATCAAGGGATATACAGCATTGGATAAAGAGAAAAAGAGAGGCAGATATCAAGGGCTCAAAACAGCAGAAGCCCTAGAGGAGTATAAAATATGCAATTGGGAACTTACAAAGGAAATTAGGAGAGCAAAAAGAGGACATGAAAGAAAAATAAACAAAAATTCCAAGTTGTTTTACAAGTACATTAAGGGTAAGAAGATAAGATAACGAGGAACAGATTGGAGCCCATTAAGGATCACAGTTTGGAGTCGGTATAGGTAGGGTTCTAAATTAATACTTTGTGTCAGCGTTCACTCGTGAGAGGGACGATGTGGGTATCGAAATCAGGGAGAAAGACTGATAAAATTAAAGAAATTAAGATGGACAAAGAGGAGGTTCTGAGTGGTCTGTCAGTCTTAATGTAGATAAATATCCAGAGCGATATGAAATGTATCCCAGGCTTTGAATGAAGCAAGGGAGGAAGTAGCAAGAGGCGCTGGCAATTATTTTCATTTCCTCTCTGGCCAGAGCAGAGGTGCCAGAGGACTGGAGGATAGCAATGTGATACCATTATTCAAGAAGGGAGGAAGGGATAAATCAGGAAACTACAGGCCAGTAAGTCCAACCTCGGTGGTGGGGAAACTACCGGGAGCAATTTAGGGCAGACGGGCAGCATGGTCGGCACAGGCTTGGAGGGCCGAAGGGCCTGTTCCTGTGCTGTACGTTTCTTTGTTCTTTTGTTCTTTGTAATTCTGAGAGGCAGAATTAATCTGTCAGCATGGTTTTGTTCAGGGGAGGTCATGTCTGACCAACTTGATTGTTTGAAGAGGTGACCAGGTGTGTAGATGAGGGAAATGCCAGGGGGGAATATGATTATGTAAAATTATGAGGGGCATAGATTGAGTCAACAGAATGAAATGCATTTCCCTGGTGGAGGGATCAATGACCGTGGGGCGTAGATTTAAGGTAAGGGGCAGGAGGTTTCGAGGGGATGTGAGGAAAAACCTTTTCACCCAGAGGGTGGTGGATGTTTGGAACTCGCTGCCTGAAAGGATGGTGGAGGCAGAGACACTCGTAACATTTAAGAAGTATTCAGATGTGCACTTGCGATGTCAAGGCATACAAGGCTATGGGCCAAGTGCTGGAGAATGGAATTAGAATAGTTGGGTGGTTGTTTTGACTGGAGCACATGCAAAGAGCTGAAGGGCCTTTTCCGTGCTTTAGACCTCTATGACTGCCACACCGATTTCCTCCTCAACATGACCCAATCAAAATACTCTCCCCGACCACCCAACTACCCCCCTGATCTAACCCAACTACCCCTCCAATCAAATGACTACGCTCCAGACTGATCCAACAAATCCCTGGTCACAGAATTATCACCCCCGTGACCTGCCTACACAACTGGTCACCGACCACCCGAGCACTAGACAACCCCCCAAACCACCTGACTACCCCCGACCAGAAAACTAACCCCTCTAACCCGATTTAAATATTTACTGGAATATGGCAACAATGTGTCTCTTCCCCGACCGTACTGTGAGTCACTATGCTACCCATATCTCCTGCAGCCAGGATCAGAAGATCCCAGACGAAATGGGCAGTAGCGTCGGGTGGGAAAACCTACTTGGGCATTACCGCTGAGCAGGAGATTCAGACCCTTCTGGGTAACTAGATTGCCAAACAAAAACTTGTCAGAAACTGTTTGTTAATTCTCAACAAGTGAGAAACTAAGAGATAAGATGAGGTAAATAATTAGTGATTGGCTGAGACAAATCATGGGTTCTGAAAGAGAGTGAAAGCCTCAGGTGTCCAATGTGAAAACAAGTTGCTGAGTGATGAGTTGAACCTTATCTGATGCCATGTGTTTCCTTTTGAATTAGCCTTCTTTAGTGGCAGGGGTCTAATGAGAACCACGGGTATCTGTTTTTCTTATTACTGTGTTTGGTTAAAGGTCAAATGCGATATCTGTGTTAAATGAAGTGTTGCTATCACTGCCAACTTTAATTTCCAGGCGCTATCATCTGAACAGAAAATTGAAGGAGAGAAATGAATTAATCTGCGTCCAATACTGAAGGAATCTTCAATTATATTTTTAGCCACATTTAACAACAAGCTAATTTAAAATTGGTGGAGTTGAAATTCACTTTGAATGGTATAAAATGGACGATACCACAGAGGCTGCCTGTTATATAGGCTCCACCCAATTATATTAATGTTGAACGAAGCAGATATTGGGATTCACAGAATCACAGAGGTATTACCGCGATGAAGGAGGCCATTTGGCCCATCGTGTTTGTACCAGCTCTCCAAAGGACCATTTTGACTTTGTGACATTCCCCTGCCTTTTCCCCGTACCTCTGCACATTGTTTCTATTCAAATAATCGTCCAATGTCATCTTGAAGCCTCGATTGAACCTGCCTCCAGCAAACTCCCAGGCCGTGCATTCCAGACACCGAACCACTCACTGTGTGAAAAAGCTTTTTCCCTTACATCACATTTGCTTCTTTCGCAAATCATTTTAAATCGGTGCACTCTCCTTCTTGATGAGCAGAAACAGCTTCTCCCTATCTGCTCTGACCAGCTCCCTCATGATTTTGAACACCTTTATCAAATTGTTGCCTAACAGACCGCCAATGTGGTCCAATCTATCTTATTTTGTTGTCATCCAAGATGGATTTACAACCAGTGTGCATGACTTCTGAGGTGAACCACATCCATGGCACTCCTCTTGGCTGAGGGAACAGGTAGTGCAGTTCTTGCGCAAGTGTCCAATACTGGGTGAGCTAGTTGGTCGGAGAACAATAGTGGGCTGGCGAATGTCAGAGGGACGTCTTACACATTTGTCACAGTCGCAGGGGATGGATACTGTAGTTTAATGGTTTAATGGATACAGTGGTTTAATGGGAAATTACGAAAGGAAGAAAAATGAGCATTTATCTGGCCACCTTGCCCAACCTCAGGACATCCCAAAGCACTTCACAGACACTTTAATGTGTTTGCACATGATGGTCAGTTTACACACAGGAAGATTCCAAACATGGCAATGAGATCTTGACCAAATCATCTTTTTCAATGTGGCTGAAGGGTAAATATTGACTAAGAAATGCAGGACACCCGCTCCTTTTCAAAATTGCACAGCAGGATCTCCCTCAGTTCTGCATTTGAGTGTCGGTCTAAATTTTGAACTCAGTCTCGAAGGTGATCCTGAAATCCTGCAGAGGTAAGACTGCGAAAGAACCGCAACTGATATTTAAGAATGACTCCTGGAATTGAAAATTTGTAATATCCATGCAGTAGCAAAAGCTATAGCCGGCAAGGTGAGATGGTGGTTCGCCCTGCTCAGCGCCAGGGACTCGGGATCCATTCCAGCCTTCGATGACTGTCTGTGTGGAGCTTGCACATTCTCCCCATGTTTGCATGGGTTTCCACCGGGTCCCCTGGTTTCATCCCACAGTCCAAAGATGTGCCAGTTAGGAGGATTGGCCATGCTAAAATTTCCCCTTAGTGGCCAGGGATGTGCAGGTCAGGTGGGGTTGCAGGGATAGGGTGGGGTGGGTGGGGGAGGTGACCTGAGTGGAGTACTCTTCCGGAGGGTCAGTGCAGACCCAATGAACCAAATGGCCTCTTTCTGCACCATAGGGATTCTATGATTCTAAGAGGAGGCCAGCATTAGCCAAGATTAAGTAGTTCACCTCAGCATTTCCACATAATTTGCCCCAAACTTCTTTTCTCCCTAACCCATGTTCCTCTCACCTCAACACCCCCGTCATCCCACCTTCGCACCTGACCAACATTAAGGTGTGATTTAATCAGTATTATTTTTAAGCACTGAACAATTACATTCAGGCATTAAGAGGAAGCACTGAGCAGTGATCAAACATGTATTAGAGGCATGATCGCTGAAGCTGATCTCATGCAAAGTTTGGGCCCATTGAAAAATGAAAATATTGGTGAACAGAACTACAACACAGCAAGAACATGGGGCGGGATTCTCCGAGCCTCCGCCCCAAAATTGCACTCAGCATGGGAGCGGAGAACGGGGGGCGAAATTCTCCCCCAACGGCGGGATGCCCGCCGACTGGCGCCAAAGCCAGCGCAAATCAGACGGGCATCGCGCCGGCAAAAAGGTGCGGAAGTCTCCGCATCTTTGGCGGCCTAGCCCCAACATTGAGGGGCTAGGCCGACGCCGGAGGGATTTCCGCCCCGTCAGCTGGCGGAAATGGCGTTTGTTGCCCCGCCAGCTGGCGCGGAAATGCGGCGCATGCGCGGGAGCGTCAGCGGCCGCTGTCAGTTTCCCAGCGCATGCGCGGGAGCGTCAGCGGCCGCTGTCAGTTTCCCGCGCATGCGCAGTGGGGAGAGTCACTTCCGCCTCCGCCATGGTGGAGGCCGTGGCGGAGGCGGAAGGGAAAGAGTGCCCCCACGGCACAGGCCCGCCCGCGGATCGGTGGGCCCCGATCGCGGGCCAGGCCACCGTGGGGGCACCCCCCGGGGTCAGATCGCCCCGCGCCCCCCCCCCAGGACCCCGGAGCCCGCCCACGCCGCCTGGTCCCGCCGGTAAATACCAGGTTTGATTTACGCCGGCGGGACAGGCAATTCCTGGGCGGATTCCCGCCCCCGCCCAATCTCCGGGAGCGGAGACTTCGGCGGGGGCGGGATTCACGGCGGCCAACGGCCATTCTCCGACCCGGCGGGGGGTCGGAGAATGACGCCCGGGGTCTCAGACCCGCGATCAGCTCCGACGCTGGGACGTGATGCTCCGGCGACCAGAGATTCGACGGCAGTCGCGCGTGCACAGTCGACGTGGTGCCGGTTGGGGGCTGTTGAAAGAGGTCCCTGCGGCGATTCTCTGTGGTCGACTGGCCGAGTTCCCAGTGAGTTCCGCCACAGTGGTTCCCGTATGGTTTCACATGGCGGGAGCTTGGACTCCCTGTCGCGGCGGCCGTCCTGGTGGGGCGGGGGGGGGTTGCAGGGAATCAGACTCCGGGGGGACCTCCACGATGGCCAGGCCCGATCAGTGGGCACGTGCTATCCGGGGGGGGGTCTATCTCTTGCCGCGCCGGCCCGCTGTGTGGCTCCGCCATGTTGCACGGGGGCCGGCGTGAAAACGGCTGCCGCATGCATGCGCGGACCCGCAGACGGAAGTGCAGTGCCCTGTATCGGCAACAGGAGCTGCGCGACGCACGCCGGGGCCCTGCTATCCCTCTTGAAGTCAGAGAATCACTTTTTGAAAAAAGTCTGCAGTGATTCGCACCCGTTTTCCGGCGGGCGTGGGACATAACCCCATTTTCGGAGAATCCTGGCCATGGACTCCTGGGTGTTGATCAATGCAGCAGGAGCCTTAATACTAACCAGACTTAGATCAGCTAACTCATCATTGACCAGGGACTAGGGGGCTCTCCTGCTAAATTTGTTACCCAATTAGTCATTAAAAAACCTTTCCTTTCTGTCATTAAACGTTTGTGTTTTGTTTTCAATTAAAGTAACATCTGTTTTAAAGCGTTTCTGTTATTAAAACTGAAACAAAAATTACTTCTCTAATCCACCCTCGTGCCTCCCGCCACACAGTCAAGCATTCTGCACCCAAGAGCCTTGCTTCCAGGCCTGAATTAGTGCGGTTTGTAAATAGGCCAAACCTGCCTGAGATAATTCCACTTCTACCGATAGCATGTTTGTTCTGACTATAATTGCCAAGCATTTTAAAGTGACTTTAAGAAAACTCACAGAACTCTGCAAATATCTCCGAATTAGGGCTTCTGTAATAAATGTCCACATTCATACAGTTCGATTGGGATCCAAAATTGCTTCCCCAACCCTCAGAGGATTGCACTAATGGAACTGTGCTTTTAACGTCTGTTTAAATGTCCTAACATCTAAAATACTGCAGTGATTATTTCAGAAAGAATGTAGGGATAATGGCTGTGCTGTCAGATTCCCAGCTGTGACGGTGACTGTTTAACTATTAGCAACTCCCACTCACTGTGTCCCAGATTGCCGAGCTGGATTATGGCAGAACAGCTGAAGTGAACAGGATGATCCGCCATTGCTAGGCCGTGGCCTGCAGTGGCTGATGGGTAATGGAAGGAAGATGGGCAGCAGATGGGTGATGTCAAACCAAGGGAATGCCTCATTAGTTGCACTCCCGCACATCGATTCCACAGCTGTGATGTTCATAAATGAAGCCATCTTTCAGTGCTGCTCTCCTCCAAAGATCTGTGAGCCATTATTTTCGCTGAATGGACTGGCTTCCAGCATCTTCCTCTTTGTCTCGAGGGTTGACGGAATGTGCGTGAGTCTCAGGCTGAAGGACAGAAAACTTTTTGTTATCGATTTTCTGTAGCCATAATTCAACTTTAATTTAGTCAAGTAAGGGGTGATTATCAGCAGTGTTGCTTCATCTATTGTGAGGATACAAAAGAACAGGGCAGCACAGTAGCACAGTGGTTAACACAGTTGCTTCAAAGCTCCAGGGACCCAGGTTCGATTCCCGGCTTGGGTCACTGTCTGTGCGGAGTCTGCACTTTCTCCCTGCGTCTGTGTGGGTTTCCCCCGGGTGCTCCGGTTTCCTCCCACAAGTCCAAAGATGTGCAGGTTAGATGGATTGGCCATGCTAAATTGCCCTTAGTGTCAAAAAAAAAGATTAGGTGGGGTTACTGAGTTACGGGGATAGGGTGGAGGTGGGCTTAAGTAGGGTGCTCTTTCCAAGGGCCGGTGCAGACTCGATGGGCCTCCTCCTGCACTGTAAATTCTATGATTCTATGATAATAGATAAACCCCTCAGCTGCAGGCATGCTGTTTGCTGAAGGGTTAATCTTTCTCCCTCCCTTTGTCCAAAGATGATGTTTGGATTACATTGCCAAGGATTACAAGGCAAAGAGAAGATTGACAAGCATTGTCTGGGGCTTCACGAGGTTCGATATGTGGAGAAACTAAATAAGCTGGCATTTTACAGCTCCAAGCAAAAATGATGGATGTAAGATTTAATAGAGATACTCACTTTTCTGAAAATGTTTTGATAGAAGAAATAAATACAAACTGGTTCTACTGAAAGGCGGATCAGTAACACAAGAGTCAAATATTTGAGATGATTGTTAAAACAAAAAACGGGGAATGAAAATATTTTTGTTCTGTACAGTGAAATGAGATGACCTGGAATGCATTTCCTGTACCTGTATTCACCATCACCAACACCATGCCTGAAACTGTTTTCACCATCACCACCACCAAGCCTGTACATATATTCACCATTGCCAACACCACACCTGTATCTGTTTTCACCATCATTAATGGCAAGCTTATACCTGTATTCACCATCACCAACATTATACCAGTACATACCATTGCCAACAACATGCCTGTAACTGTTTTCACCATCATCAACACCGAGCTTAGATCTGTTTCCACCATCACCAACTCCAAGCCTGTAACTGCATTCAGCATCACCAACTCCACGCCTGTATCTGTATTCACCATCACCAACACCGAGTCTGTATGGACACCACACCTGTACCTACCATTGCCAACAGTGCACCTGTAACTGTTTTCACCATCATCAACGCTGAGCTTAGGCCTGTTTTCACCATGACCAACACCGAGTCTGTACCTGTATACACTATCACCAACTCCAGGCCTGTACCTGTACTCATTCACCATGACCAACACCGAACCTGTATTCAGCATCACCAATTCCAAGCCTGTATCTGTTTTAACCATTACCAGCACCAAGCTTGTACCTGTTTTCACCAACACCAAGCTTGTACCTGTTTTCACCATTACCAACACCAAGCTTGTACCTGTTTTCACCATCACCAACACCAAGTCAGTGCCAATATTCACCAACACCAAGCCTGTACCTATATTCACCATCACCAAGCCTGTATCTCTATACACCATCACCAACACCAAGCCTGTACCTATATTCACCATCACCAACACCAAGCCTGTACCTGTTTTCAACATCACCAACACCAAGTCAGTCCCAATATTCACCAACACCAACACCAAGTCTGTATCTATATTCACCATCACCAAGCCTGTATCTGTATACAACATCACCAACACCAATGCTGTACCTATATTCACCGTCAGCAACACCAAGCCTGTACCTGTTTTCATCTTCACCAACACCAAACCTGTATCTGTGTTCCCCATTATCAACGGCGAGCTTGTACCTGTATTCACCATCATGGACACCACAACTGTACCTACCATTGCCAACAGTGCATCTGTAACTGTTTTCACCATCGTCAACACTGAGCTTAGACCTGTTTTCACCATCACCAACCCAAGCCTGCACCTGTTTTCACCACCACCAACTCCAAGCCGATACCTGTTTAGACCATCACAAACACCAAGTCTGTACCTGCAATCAATATCACCAACACTGAACCTATACCTGCAATCACCACCAGCAACACAGTGAGCCTGTACCTGCATTTACTATCACTAAAACGCAATATCAAGCTTGTACCTTTTTTCATCATCCTGTACCTGTTTTCATCATCACCCACCCTGTATCTGTATTCACCATCACCAACATCAGGTCTGTGCCTGTATTCAATATCACCAACACTGAACCTGTACCTACATTCATCATCACCATTATGCAGCCTGTACCTGTTTTCACCATCACCAACATCAAGTCTATACTTATATTCACCATCACAATCACTGAACCTTTACCAGTTTTCACCATTTCCAACTGGAGTCTGTACCTGTATTCATTGTCACCAACACTGTTAGCCTGTCGCTGTATTTATCATCACCTTCACAGAGTCTGTACTTGTATTCACCACCAGCAACACAGTGAGCCTGTATCTGCATTCACCAAATCTAACACGATGCGCCAATACCTGTTTTCACCGTTACCAACACAAAGCTTGCACCTGCAATTAACAGGTTGGGGTCACTTTCCTTGAAACAAAAAAGGGCTGACTTAATTGAGGTGTACAAAATTATGAGGGTAAGTGATAGAGTGGACAGGATAAAATTGTTTCACTTGGTAGAAAATTCTAGACCAATGGGACATAGATTCAAGATAAGAGGCAGAAGATGTAGAGGGGACATGAGGAAGAACCTTTTTACGCAGAGGGCAGTGGGTGTTTGGAATTCACTGCCCGAGTTGGTGGTGGAGGCAGAGCCCCTGAACTCTTTTAAAAGATACCTGGATCTGCACTTTAAGTGCTCTAAGCTACAGGGCTATGGACCGGGTGCAGGAAGGTGGGATTAGAAAGGTCACCTGGGTGTCCACGGGCTGGCATGGACGAGATGGACCAAATGGCCTCCTTCTGTGCTGTAACCTTTCTAGGATTCGATGATCACTGAACTGGTGGTCCTGTACCTGTATCTACAATAACCAAGCCAGTGAGCCTGTATGCGTATTCACCAATTCTGACAATGCCTGTATCTGTTTTCACCAGTACCAGGACCGTGCCTGTACCTGTATTCACCAACATCAACACAGAGCCTGCCCCTGTATTCACCATCAGCATTACACCACACTTGTACCTGTATTCACCACCAGAAACACAGTGAGCCTCTAGCTGCATTTACCATCACTGACACAATGCACCTGTATCTGGATTCACTCTAACCAAAACAGTGAGCCTGTATCTGCACTCCCCATCACCAACACAGTGAACAGGACCTCTCATTGTATGAACTCTTCTGAGCCCGTGCAGCCTGTTGTGATGAGACAATTTGCAAGCTGGTTGAGATCAGATAACAGAGCTCACAGCAGAAACTGAGCCAAGATTTACTCATCTGTCCCAAGGTGAGCCATTGGGGGTAATTCACAAACATGAGGTTTTGTTTTAGGTATTGATCACGGGTGGGGTCACTGAGGCAACATGCACTTTCCAATGTATGTTGTAGCCTGCAGCTATGAATAGTGACAGTAGACTCCAATGTTCTTTACATCACATGGCTGACCAGGATACTCTCCTGCGCTTACTGCCAGCTATTGGCGCATGTCAGAAGGATGTTCAGGTTGCTACCCAACCTGTTTGTCTGCATTATGCACACATTTTCCTTGCCTACCAAGGCCAGGATGGGACACCAAACTGGAATATCTGACTCAGAGTAAAGGACACTACCCATTGCACCACAAGAATGCAGATTCTTAGGAACTATGCATTAAAATTACAGACCGTTCACAAAGGTTCCTGGAGCACATTTCCAGTTCTAAGTTGCTATAATTAGTCATGGAGATTGGCAGGATTTCGTCTCTGCAACAGAAGCCCTACTCAAGAGATTTGAGCCCATCATCCAGGCTGACATTTCAGTACATCGTGGAAGGAGTGCTGCAATGTTGGAGGTGCCTTCTTTCAGATGAAACATTAAACGTCACATCCTTTCATATGTAACTGGGTGAGCACTTGGCACATCATAACATTCAAGGCCAAGTGCTGGCAAATGGGATTAGGTAGGCAGGTCAGGTGTTTTTCATGCGTTGGTGAGACTTGATGGACCAAAGGGCCTCTTCTGTGCTGTATTATTCTGTGAAACCAAGGCCTCCATCAGCCATCTCGAGTAGATGTAAAATATTCCGTGCCACTCTTCTGAAGAAGGACAGACAAGCTTCTCCTGTCACACTGACCACACAATCAGATAAAAGTAAAAGCTTTTGTAAGAATCGAAATAGTACAAGTAAAATATCGTTTGTCTTTCAGAATCCATAATACACATTGAAAAGAAAATGTACCATTTACAAATTCTAACTCAGTCTCAGACAAATTAAATTGCCTCAGACAATCAAAGTAATATGAAGGGAATAAATTGAAAGGACCTTGGATTGACAAACATAAATCTCTTTGAATTAAGAAACTATAGCAGAAAGAAAGAGGCCCACAAAAGATAACAGCATATAACCACTTTTCAAGTTACCTTCTGTTCAACCATATATTAAAACGTTTCCACACTCAAACCATTATTAAAGGGCTGATAAATCGCCTTCTGAAGACCGACTGTCATTAAGATCGAATAAACTGCAAATGTAACTGATTAACTTTGAGATAACGTGGTATAGGCTGCTTACTACAGAGTAAGGAGCATTAGGCTATTCTAGAAAAAGGGAAGAAAAATATATATAAGGCACAGAATCGAATGACCCGACCATCCTTTGTCCTGCAACTCTCTCCAAGAGAGAGAGAGAGAGAGCAGTCAGGGTTCTATTCCTGCCTGTTTCGTCAAACAAATCAATCTGGACTTGTAAGTAGAACTTTCTTAGTTTGTTAAAAGTTTTGTAGTCGAGAGCCTTTTGGATATCCATGTTCAAGTAGATTTCTCTTTTAGTAAAGACAAACTGTTAGAAGACTTACATTTTGTAGACTCCGTAAATCTGTTTTATATTTCAAAATGTTTATAATAAAACCCCTCTAAAAATATAAGTGTGTATGTGTTACATTGAGTAAGTTTAAGTTCCTCAAAGCTAATTAGGATGTACTGAAAGACAAGGACCCACGCTGGAAAAGTAATGATTTAATTGAACAACTTACCTGGGCAATCTCTACTAGAACGTAACTGATAGCTTGTTTAACTACACAGGGCACTGAAGATTATCTTCCCATAGTGAGAGCCACTCATTGTTCTGTTAACGAAGATAGCTTTCCCTCTTTCGGTGGCTTAGTCAGAAACAGACTAGTAAGATTAATCATCCAGGTCAGAAATCCTAAATCAGTCACACAACCAATGCCCTGGCTAACATTTATTTCCCAATCACTGATAAAAGGTTATCTGAGGCATGATTTAATGTGAAAAAAACAGAGTCTCATTTTAGCCACGTATAACGGGCTGTTTCATAAGACCATAAGATATAGGAGCAGAATTAGGCCACTCGGCCCATCGAGTCTGGTTCGCCATTCGACCATGGCTGATATTTTACTCATCCCCATTCTCCTGCCTTCTCCCCATAACCACTGATCCCCTTATTGATCAAGAACCTATCTATCTTTGTCTTAAAGACACTCAGTGATTTGGCCTCCACAGCCTTCTGCGGCAAAGAGTTCCTCAGTTTCACCACCCTCTGGCCGAAGAAATTCCTCCTCATCTTTGTTTCAAAGGATCATCCCTTTCGTCTGAAATTGTGTACTCTGCTTCTAGTTTTTCCTACAAGTGGAAACATCCTCTCCACGTCCACTCTCTCCAGGTCTCGCAGTATACTGTAAGTTTTAATAAGATCCCCCCTCATCCTTCTAACCCCAATGAGTACAGACCCAGAGTCCTCAACCGTTCCTCATACGACAAGCTCTTCATTCTAGGGATCATTCTTGTGAACATCCTCTGAACCCTTTCCAAAGCCAGCACATCCTTCCTTAGATATCGGGCCCAAAGCTGCTCACAATACCCCAAATGGGGTCTGATCAGAGCCTTATACAGCCTCAGAAGTACATCCCTGGTCTTGTATTCTAGCCCTCTTGGCGTGAATGCCAACATTGCATTTGCCTTCCTAACTGCCAACTGAACCTGCACGTTAACCTTAAGAGAATCGTGAACAAGGATTCCCAAATTCCTTTGTGCTTCTCATTTCCTAAGCATCTCATCATTTAGAAAATAGTCTATGCCTCCATTTCGCCTTCCAAAGTGCATAACTTCACACTTTTGTATATTTTATTCCATCTGCCACTTCTTTGCCTACTCTCCTAGCCTGTCCTTGCTTCCTCAATACTACCTGTCCCTCAGCAGATTTTTATATCATCTGCAAACTTAGCAACAGTGCCTTCAGTTCCTTCCTCCAGATCATTAATGTATATTGTGAAAAGTTGTGGTCCCAGCACAGACCCCTGAGGCACACCACTAGTCTCCGGCTGCCATCCTGAAAAAGACCCCTTTATCCCCACTCTCTGCCTTCTGCCAGTCAGCCAATCCTTTATCCATGCCAGGATCTTACCCTTAACACCATGGGATCTTAACTTATTTAACAGTATCCAATGCGGCACCTTGTGGAAATCTAAATAAATCATGTCCACTGGTTCTCCTTTGTCTAACTTCTTTGTGACGTCCTCAAAGAACTCTAACAGATTTGTCAGACATGACCTCCCCTTGACAAAGCCGTGCTGACTCAGTCCTATTTTATCATGCACTTCCAAGTGTTCCGTGATCTCATCTTTAATAATGGATTCCAAAATCTTACCAATGACCGAAGTCAGGTTAACCGGCCTATAATTTCCCATCTTCTGCCTCCCTCCCTTCTTAAACAGTCATGTTACATTAGCCACATTCCAGTCCTCTGGGACTCCTGCCTCCAGTGATTCCTGAAAGATCACCACCAATGCCCCACAATCTCCTGAGTTATCTCTTTTAGAACCCTGGGGTGTAGTCCATCCGGTCCAGGTGATTTATCCACCTTCAGACCTTTCAGTTTCCCAAGACCCTTTTCCTTAGTGATGGCCACTGCACTCAACTCTGCCCCCTGATTCTCCTGGAGCTCTGGCATCTCACCAGTGTCTTCTGCCGTG
The DNA here is from genome assembly GCF_047496885.1 of Scyliorhinus torazame. Lineage (NCBI taxonomy): Eukaryota > Metazoa > Chordata > Chondrichthyes > Carcharhiniformes > Scyliorhinidae > Scyliorhinus > Scyliorhinus torazame. The sequence goes on from NC_092727.1 coordinate 56,087,111, forward strand.
GAGACTGATGTAAAGTAACTATTTAGCTCCTCTGCCATTTGTTTGTTTCCTATTATTACTTCTCCAGCCACATTTTCCAGTGGTTCAATGTCTATTTTTGCCTCTCTCTTACCATTTATATATTGAAAAAAACTCTTCCTATCTTCCTTTATATTACTAGCTAGCTTGCACTCATACTTCATCTTCTCCCATCTTATGTTTTTTTCTTAGTCCTCTGCTCACTTTTAAAGGCTTTCCAATCCTCTGGCTTCCCACTAATACTCGTCACTTTGTATGCTTTTTCTTCAACTTTTATGCTGTCCTTGAGTTTCCTCGTCAACCATGGATGCCTTTTTCCCTCTCCTTAGCATGTTTCCTCCTCCTTGGGATGAATTTCTGTTGTGCCTCCCGAATAACCCCCAAAAAACCCTGCCATTGCTGTTCCACTGTCTTCCCTGCCAGGCTCCTTTTCCAATCAACAGTGGCCAGCTCCTCCCTCATGTCTTTGTAGTTACCCTTATTTAATTGTAATACCGCTACATCTGATTGCAGCTTCTCCCTCTCAAGCTGCAGGGTAAATTCTATCATATTGTGGTCATGCTCCCAAAGGGTTCCTTCACCTTAAGTTCCCGAATCAAGTCTGTCTCTTACACATTACCAAATCCAGAATTGCCTGTTCCGGAGTAGGCTCTGTCACAAGCTGCTCCAAAAAACAATATCTTGGACATTCCACAAATTCCTTTTCTTGGGATTTTCCAACCTGATTTTCCCAGTCCACCAGCAAATTGAAGTGTTTCATGATGTTTGTAATATTGCCTTTTTTACATGCCTTTTCTATCTCATGATTTATTTTCTGCCCCACATCCTGACTACTGCTAGGGGGCCTGTACATAACTCCCATCAGTGTCTTTTTACCTTTGCGATTCCTCAACTCTACCCACAGAGATTCTATGCCTTCTGATCCTATATTGCTCCTTGCCATCGATTTAACTTCATTCCTTACTAACAATGCAACCCCACCCCTTTTGCCCATCTGCCTGTCCTTTCGACAGGACCATATCCTTGGGTATTTAAATCCCAGCACTGATCCCCTTGCAGCCACGTCTCTGTGATGCCCACAATATCGTACCGGCCAATTTCAATGTGTGCAACAAGTTCATTTATCTTGTTCCGTATACTGTGCACATTTAGGTACAACACCCTCCATCCTGCATTGACCACCTCCCTTTTCACACTTGTCATCTTTTTTGTTCTGCCTGAGGGTGATGTTGCTCTTTTATTTTGATTCTCCATTTCCCCTTCATTTATTACACCTTCTAAGCTTACATTCTGGTTCCCACCCCCCTGCCATACTAGTATAAATCCCCCCGAGTGACTCTCGCAAACCTCCCAGCCAGGAGACTGGTGCCGCTCCAGTTTCAATGCAACCCGTCCTTCTTGTACAGGTCCCACCTGCCCCGAAGAGATCCCAATGGTCCAAAAATCTAAACCCTCCCTCCTACACCACCAGTTTAGCCATGTGTTTAGCTGCACTATCCTCCTATTTCTAGCCTCACTGGCACGTGGCACAGGGAGTAATCCTGAGATTACAACCCTAGAGGTCCTGCTTTTTAACTTACTGCCTAACTCCCTGAACACCTTCTGCAGGTCCTCATCACTCTTCCTGCCTATGTCGTTAGCACCTATGTGTACTACGCCCTCTGGATGTTCACCCTCCCCCTTCAGGGTGTCCTATGTTCGTTCAGAGACATCCTTGACCCTGGCACCAGGGAGGCAACGTACCATCCTGGAATCACTTTCATGTCCACAGAAACGCCTATCTGTGCCCCTTACTATAGAGTCTCCTGTAACTATCGCTCTCCTGCACTTGGCCCTCCCCTGCTGAGCAACAGAGCCAGTTGTGATGCCACTGTTCCGGCTGCTGTTGTTTTCCCTTGCTAGGCCCTCCCCCACAACAGTATCCGAAACGGTATACCTGTTAGAGAGGGGGGCAGCCACAGGGGATTCTTGCACTGCCTGCCTGTCCTTTCTCGCGGACACCCATCTGTCTGCCTGCACCTTGGGTGTGACCACGTCTCTATGACTCCTATCTCTGATGCTTTCCACCATCTGCATGCTCCTAAGTGCATCCAACTGCTGCTCCAACCGAACAATGCGGTCTGTGAGGAGCTGCCATTGGTTACACTTGCTGCAGATGTAGTTGACCGGAATGCTGGAAGCGTTACAGATCTGCCACATCACATAGTTGGAGCACCAGGGGCCATAATCCAAAATACTTGAATGGTTGAACATTGTTTTCAGATGACCTGAGGTTGTGAAAGAAGCTAAGTGAATGCAAGTTGCTTTGTTGCTATTGCCCCATCAGTGATATACTTTCATTAGCAATGCTGGCCTGCCTACCTTCTCTTTGATATTATGTCAGAAAACTTTCTGTGATTTTCTTTCTCAACTCCGTTGTGGAATCTGAGGTTTTCTGTGTGGTTTTTGTATCTTACCCAGGGAAGTATATTGCTGGCTAGGTAGTCGGACAACCTTGTATGTGACAGCAACATTACTTGCTTAAGGGGGAACGTGATGCTCTTTTTCCTGCCTTTTACTCTCTATGCTTGGATTGACTTGACAAAAATAAAAACCATATTGGAAACATATAGTACTGGGAATATAGAAATAATTTGTTTGCAATTGTACGCAGCCTTGATGAAAAAAATGAAGGTAGGCAGCAATAACAGCGTTCCTGTGAAGGATCACTCTCCAGGCTCTGTGACAACCAGTGAAGGATTGAAGCTGACACTTTTTAAATCTGGTTGAATCATCCCTTAACATTATTGTCACTGAGTTGCAGATGGACTCAGTGATGGAGAAGGCACAACATTACAGGTAAGTGAAGCGTTTGAGAGTCTTTCTGCTGCTCATTCAGCTTCTTTGGGCTGTAATTATATTGTAGGTACCAAACCAAAACTGGTTCTCATTGTCCAGAGTTATGGTACTACGGCTGGTCGGACCTTCTGCAACAGAAGCTCGGCTCTAGAAATATCAGCACACATTCCATGCTGACACTTCAGTGCATTGTGGAGAGAGTGCTGCACTTGTGAAGATGCTGTCATTCACATGAGACATTAGACCAAGGCCCCCATTTGCCATCTGAGGTGGATGTAGAAGATTCAGTGCCGCTATTCTGAAGAATCATAGAATCGGGCGGCACGTGGCGCCGTAGTTAGCACTGAGGCTATGGCGCTGAAGCCCCAGGCTCGATTCCTGGCCCTGGGTCACTGTCCATGTTGAGCTTGCACATTCTCCCCATGTCTGTGTGGGTTTCACGCCCACAACCCAAAGATGTGCAGAGTAGGTGGATTGGCACGCTGAATTGGCGCTTAATTGGAAAAAAAAGCATCATAGAATCATTGAATCCCTTCAGTGCAGATAGAGGCCGTTCGGTCCATTGGGTCTGCACCGACCCTCTGAAAGAGCACTCAACCCAAACTGGGGGTTCCGGTTTCCTCCCAAAGTCCAAAGATTTGGTGGATTGGCCATGCTAAATGCCCCTTAGTGTCTAAAGATTAGGAGGGGTTATTGGGTTACGGAGATAGGGTGGAGATGTGGGCTTAGGTAGGGTGCTCTTTCAAGGGCAGGTGTAGACTAGATGGGCCGAATAGCCTCCTTCTGTACTGTAAATTCTATGAACCCTTTAACCTAACCTACACATCTTTACTTTTGCACACTAAGGGGCACTTTAGCATGGCCAATCTACCTAATTGGCACATCTTTAGACTGTGGGAGGAAACCGGAGAACCCAGAGGAAACCCATGCAGACAAGGGAGAAATATGCAAACTCCACGCAGTCAGTGACCCAAGGCAGGAATTGAACCTGAGTCCCTGGCACTATGAGGCACTGTACCATCGTGTTGACAGAGGAGCTTCCCCCAGTGTCCTGGCTAACATTTAATTGTCAAACAGTATGACTGAGAAAACGTTACCTGGTCATTGTCACATTGACATTTTGGGATCCTGCTGGGCACAACTTGGCTGCCCCATTTCCTGCATAGTAAACAGAGCCATAATGCATGGACATTGTTTTTGGCATGGCCTGAGGTTACGTAAATGCAAGTTGCTTCTTTATTGTTGAGATTGTTCCATCAGTAACATAACTTCCTTGGCAAATCTCGGCTGCTTATCTTCTTTTTGACATTCAAGAGCTGGTTACATTGATTATTCCTCTCACATTAGGGCCAGTGTAATGTCAATTGCATGTGGCTTAGCAGAAGCATCGGAAGAAAATTATTTAATGATAAAGCATCTGGATGGCTCGGAAATTAAAATGAAAAATAGATGTGAGTGCCATTATCTATTAGAGAAGCTGAAATTGAGAAAGAAAACATGAAATGGATTAGCGTGTGTGGTATTATCAGGTATTTCAGTACCCGAGAGGCTGAAGTTCCATTGGTTAAACCTGGGGGTTTACCATTGGCTGTACAGTATGTAGCTCCGCCCTGATAGGCGGGGTATAAGAACCAATGCCGTCCCAGCAGCCCTCATTCTGTACCTGAACTGCTGGGGAACAGTTCTAATCTATTAAAGCCTTCAGTTGTGCTACAACTTGTGCTACAACCTCGTTTTAGCAGTTATTGATCGTGCATCAGTGTGTTACACGTTTCTGATAACACATGGGTATTGTATGTGACGAAGAGTCAAACGATCAATTATCAGTTATATAGCTCCACTAGGAATTCTGCACATTTAAAGATTCCTCATGTGCTGCGCTCAATACTCAAGGACAACATCCATCTCTTCCACTTGTTCCTGCCAGAATGGGAAGAGTGAGCAGTTTCTCCAGCCCCACTAATCTGCAGGTCGTACCATTAGTTCAAAAGTTTAATTCACTCAGCACAATGACCAATCATTTACCTTTGCTCCTGTTAGAACGAGAATAAAACAGACTTTAACCAGAATAAATGATGTGTTGTAAGAAGAAAACCTTTTTCAAACACATTGCAAGAGCTGGTGCACACACAATTGCACTCTGGAAGTATAAGCATCAATTTCTTTTGTTAAATGCCCCAATACAGGTAAACACACACACAAACAAAGGATAAGCGGGTGTCTGCAGAGATGTGTTTTGGAGAAAATGCTTTAAAAAATAAAGTTTGTAGTGTTTTGATGCTGCCAATTTGGAGCTCCCCCATGGGAAGTTGCTGGTCCCAGTAGATGTCTGGAGGGTCTCACCAATGGAGCTTCGATATGGAGGAGAATATATAGCTGGATCAATTCTTTTTGACTCAGCTTTGCAGCTTTCCAAATACAGACAAGTTAAACTCCTGGGCCGAGATTCTCCGAGCCCGCGCCGGGTCGGAGAATCGCAGGGGGGAACGTGTGAATCCTGCCACGCCGCTCCGGTGACCCGCGCGGTCGCCGTGGCGCCGGTCAGGGGCCGCTGAAATAGGCCCCCGCGGTGATTCTCTATGGGACGCCGGTGTGGTTCAAACCTGGTACCACCTGGCGGGAGCCCAGACCCGCGGCTGATGTGGACGTACTGGTGGGGGGGGGGCGGGGGGATCTGACTCCGGGGGGTCCAGGCCCGCGATCGGGGGCTTCCGATCGGCGGGCGGCCGGGATTTGGTGGGGGCATACCTCCTTCCGCGTGGGCCCATTGTTCGGTCACCGACATGTTGCCCCGTGCCGTCATGGAGACGGCAACCACGTGCATGCACCGGCATGGAGTGGTCCGTCGCACGCACGCGCGGATCCGCGCCGGCCATGCAGGGCCGGCTTTCAGCGCCGGAGCAATGCACAGCACTCTGTTGCCATTCTAGCCCCCGAACAACAGGAGAATTACTGGGCCTGGAGGCCCGTTGACGCTGGCGACGCCCGCGCCGGTTTTGACGCCGGTGTCAACACTTGGCGCGTTATTGGAAAATCCCAGCGGTCAAGATTCTCTGACTGTCGGTTGTTAATTACACATGGAATTTAACACAAGGCAGGAAGAGTGGGAGTTGGGGCAGTCTTTGTTCTCAGCTTGGGCCTGAATTTTACATTTGGGGTGTGTCCATATTCACCAAGGGTGGGAACTGGTGTGAAACCCACCACACGAGGCAAATTAATTTGTTAATTTAATTTGAGCCCTGACGTTTATCCAGCCCTAGATCGAGGATTCAGCTTAAATGTGAAAGTGTCCTTGCCAACTACCCACACCGCTAAGAGTAATGGCAGATGGGCAATGTAAAGTCCCAGTCAATTGGTGTTTAATTCACATAAATTGGCTGCTTGATTGTTTGAGCTTGCCCACCGACTGAAATATCGTTTGAGGCCACGATGCCGTTGGGATGTACCCCCGACGACTTTACATTTTATGTGCATCTGGGTTAGGTGTGCACTCAAATTTTATTTCTAAAATCCTGGCCACTTGAGCTCAGAACAACAGGTTCAAACTTATGGCTTGTCTCCGTCATGTGATTTTCGGTAAATCACTAGCCTTTACCAGTTTCCCCCATCAATTAATGTGGTTGCAGTTCAGAACAAATGAACACTTCCCTTTTGAGTGCCGTGCTGGTCAGATGATTTCTTTGGGCTTCCCAACGCACCCTGCTTGTATTTAACTCGTGACTGTCTTCTCACTGGGTGCCATTAGCCTAAGTGGTTACACTGTGTATCAATATGTCAGGTGGCATTTGGACTTCCACACCTGCCCTTTCCATTTCATACGTTGGTATGGTGATTTTCCTTCTAAGGGCAACATAGCAGAGTAACGGTCACGTTGCCTGTGCAACCAATCGGGACACAGAGTGTGGAATCACCGCATGGTGAGAAACGCTCCTAGCCGAAGAGATATTTTGGGAGCAAACTACAGCCAATAGGCTGCTATACAATTCTTCTAAATAAGTACCTTTTGTGTTCATTCATGAAGTCTGTGAAAGTTCATCTTTACAGCTGGGTAGTTTTTTGACGTCTTGCATCCAAAGCATATTATCAACTGAGCATCTCCGAGAAAACACTTGGGGTGAGATTCTCTGACCTCCCCGGGTGTGTTTCTCAGAAGTTGGAGATGGCCTGTCATTGGCCAATAGTGGGATCTTCTGGTCCCATCGCTGCTGTTAATGGAATTTTCCATTGAATCCACCCTGCACCACCGGGAAACCTGCGATGGGTGTGTGCTGTCGGCAGAACTGGAAGATCTCGCCGGTGTGAACAGCCGGAAGGTCTTTCCCTTGATGCCCAACATATCAAGTTTTGGCTCTGTGGTATTTGTCATGTGTGAGGGATTTAATGCCATGTAAGTAGGACTTTTGTCTCAGTGTAGTGCCCCTGTCACTGAGCCAAAATCTCTGGGTTCAAGTCCTTGTTTGCCATCAAAACAACATTGGCAGGCTGATAATCAGCAAGCTAATCCTTCTGACACTTCCCACTATTCCCTTAAGGGAACAAAAATTGTGTCAAGATGCGAAACAAATGAACAATACCATGCAACTGAGAACTTTCCACTGTACGGTCTTCAATTTGAAGGAATGTTAAATGCAGCCATTCAACATAGTCCATAGTTTGGAGACCCATATCCACACACAAAGATTAAACACACTAATATGCCCCTATCTCAATGTGGGAATGCTAATGGCGCTTGAAGTTCTGGTTGAAGATTTATCAGCAGCGCGGCAACAGGCTGTGAACAGCACTTTGCAAACTTTCGAACAAGAAATTCAAAAAAGATAAATCAGGAAATAATATAAACATAAATGAGTTGCCTAGGCTTTGTGGGATGGATCTAAGATGGACCAGAGAAGCGTAGTTTAGAGTATGTTTTCCAGATGCAGTCTACTCTTTTGGAGCATGAGTCACAGTCCATAGTTTTCCAAACATTGGACTTATGAATGTTCAGGAATACAATTTCCCAATTGACTTCTGGTGGGAATGGTTCTACTCTGGGAACACAGAGGAAGAAAACAGCCTCCAGGTGCTATGTTTGACGAAGTGTGTAGCAACTCCAGTCAATGACTAACTTCTAATAGCAGAATATGGACTAAAGCTGAGGATGGTTTGGGGGATACCAGAGTACACCATTCCCAGGGAGGATTCACACTCACAGGGAGCTGCATACAAGGCATGTTGAATGTGCATTTTTTTTTTGCAATGGGGTTATTAATTCCATTCTTCTGCAGTGTCACTTGTCATGTTAGGTACCCAGAATCATTGGCTATCTCTTTGATGTGTTATTTCTCACTTGCAAAATGTTGAATTGTGGTGGTATTATTATGAATTATTATTATTCTGTTGTCAACACTCACTTGTATGTACTTTGTAAGAGTCTGAGCTGACACAACTAGTCCGGTGTAGCTCTAGAGAATTCCATCAGCCATGCACCTGCTGCATCCTCTGAATTCAATGGGAAGACCATTGAACAAATACTTGTGTCCTTCTTGAAGCCTGCCCCCCAAACATTCAGACAAAATTCCTGCAAAATATACTTTAATGGGCTGGACACTGTGTCCAGATGTTCAAAAGGTATTTCCCCTTGTGACAGGCCCTGTTTTCTTAACTCTTAAATGGTAAATGTTCCAAGTGAGGACAAAGACAATGCTTCAAGGACACTCTAAAACTTTTATTGAAGCACAACAGTATTGATATTATGATTAGGAGGAGCTTGGTACCAATCGTTCAAAATGATGATAACTTGTCTATCAAGATACAATGCGCATTGAGTCTTAATGATGAGGCAGGGTGGCAGCAGAGAAGGAAACAAAAGGAAGCAAATCCTCCATTCTGGATCCCACTGCCTCGTGGGATATCCTGCCTCATGTGCCCCAGAGATATGTGGGTCGATGATCAGCCTGATCAGTCACATGCAGACCCATGACATGAACTCGGGACCTTGTATAAAAGTCCATAGAATCCATCGGATCCCTAGTGTGCATTGAGTCTTCACCGATCTTCCGAAAGAGCACTCTACCCAGGTCCACTCCCCATGTCCACCCCTCTCTATCCCCGTAACCTAACCTGCACATCCCTGGACACTAAGTGGCAATGTAGCATGGCTAATCCATTTAACCCACACATCTTTGGACTATGGGAGGAAACCGGAGTACCCGGAGGAAACCCACACAGACACAGGGAGAACGTACAAACTCCACACAGTCACCCAAGGCCAGAATTGAACTCGGGTCCCTGGTGCTGTGAGGCAGCAGTGCAAACCACTGTGCCACCTCACTGCTTTTTCATCCTTGAAGCTAGGGACAGCTGACGCTGAATGCCGAATGAAGGTTCATTGAAAACTCACAAGAGTATGACATACATTCAAGTGCTGACTCTTTGATCCACTTGATCTGACCCTTCTAATGTTTCAACATGACAACATCCAGTTCTTTCTTCTGTGAGTCACATGTCTAACTCATCTTCTGACTTACCTGTTCCAGTTGTTCATCCCCTCTCAGTAAAGAAATGCTTTCTGACATTTGTTCTGAATGTTTCCTTTACAATTCTGCCTTACTTCCTTCTGTATCTGAAAGCTTTGTTCTTGGGAAACAAGAGCACTGCTTCAATGGTGCACGGTCTGAGTAGCGGGTGAACATTACTGTGTTACAATGCTTCAGTCACAGGATGTGTCTTGCAGCAGGAGGCTTGAAGAAAACTGGTGAAAGACCAATGGACCCGGACATGTTTTACCCTTGGGTACATCGACACAACCCTATCTCCAAAGGATGCAACAAAAGAACAAAACAAAACAAAATCCTTTGGGTGAAAAGCTATGGAAAAACCTCTTTAACCGTCGACTACCATTCAGAAAACTCTAGTAGATTATTATTCTTCATGAGGCTCAGCTGCCGGTTGAGAGAGGGGAAGCCCTGATGAGTCGCTGAGACCATTAATTAAAAAACATTGGCTGGAATTCTCTGGCTCTTGGGATTCTCTTTTCTGGCTGACGGCGCATCCTTATCCGTGGGTTTCCCGGCGGCATGGGGTGGCTTCCAGGAAAATCCCATTGACAAGCGGCGGGAAGAGAGAATCCCACCATCAGAGAATGGTACGCCACTGAGAATCACGCGGCTGGGGTACCGGGGAATCCTGCCATTTTTTCCAAACATTAGCAACTCTGTCCTGGAGGGGACTTAAATTTAGTATTTGGCCCAATTTGTTGCAAAGAGCTTGGCATTTACTAAAGGATCTGTTTGAGCTGCGAGCAGAAAAATATTTTTTACTGTACCTCGGTACACGTGACAATAAAGAAATAAACAAACAAAAAGTAACTTTGACATGCCGGGTTCAAGATCACAGAATTATACAGCACAGGAGGAGGCTGTTTTGGTTGCTGGTGCCTGCAGGTGAAATGCAAATATAAGAGCTGAAGTTAAGCATAACATCCATGTGGTGGCATGGTAGCACAGTGGTTAGCACAGTTGTTTCACAGCACCAGGGTCCCAGATTTGATTCCTGGCTTGGGTCACATCTGTGCGGAGTCTGCACGGTCTCCCTGTGTCTGCGTGGGTTTCCCCCGGTGCTCTGGTTTCGTCCCACAAGTCCAGATCGACGTGCTATTAGATAGTTTGGACATTCTGAATTCTTTCTCCATCTACTCGAACAGGCGCCTGAGTGTGGTGACCAGGGTCTTTACACAGTAACTTCATTGCAGTTTTAATATAAGCCTACTTGTGACAATAATAAAGATTATTATTATTCCATTCCTCCACAAGTCAGAAGATTAAGTCAATCTAGTCTGGTAATATTCTCAGAAAAGGAAATTAGCTAAGTATATCATTTTCTGAAAGGTGAAGAGCAAGCTTATCCGTTTTAGTGAAAGACCAATTTTAGTGCAAGACCAGTCAGGGAGATGATATGGTTTTTGTGAAAGGCAATGTCCTAGACAGGCAGTACTGTCTCATCATTGAATGTCTCGTGTTATGCTCCTCTTGCTTATAAGCCGTGTTATGCTCCTCTTGCTCCCCGTGTTATGCTCCTCTTGCTACCCGTGTTATGCTCCTCTTGCACCTGTATTATGCTCCTCTTGCACCCATGTTATGCTCCTCTTGCACCCGTGTTATGCTCCTCTTGCACCCATGTTATGCTCCTCTTGCACCCGTGTTATGCTCCTCTTGCTCAATGTGGGAGTTCAGGGACGCGGCCGATGCCCCTGACTCCTTCATGTGTGGGAAGTGTGTCCAGCTGCAGCTCCTGTTAGATCACATGACGGCTCTGGAGCTGCGGATGGACTCACTTTGGAGCATCCGCGATGCTGAGGAGATCGTGGATACCACGTTCAGTGAGTTGGTTACATCGCAGATTAGGATTGGTAAGGGAGACAGGGAATGGGTGACCAAAAGGCAGAGAAAGAGCAGGAATGCAGTGCAGGTGTCCCCTGCGATCATCTCCCTCCAAAACAGGTAGACCGTTTTGGATACTGTTGGGGGTGATGACTCACCAGGGGAAGGCAGTAGTAGTCAGGCTCATGGCACCGTGACTGGCTCGGCTGCACAGAAGGGTGGGAAAAAGACTGGCAGGGCTATAGTCATAGGGGATTCAATAGTAAGGGGAGTAGATAGGCGTTTCTGTGGTCGAAAACGAGACTCCCAAATGGTATGTTGCCTCGCGGGTGCACGGGTCAGGGATGTCTCAGATCACCTGCAGGACATACTGAAGGGGGAGGGTGAACAGCCAGTTGTCGTGGTGCATAAAGGCACCAACGATATAGGTAGAAAATGGGATGAGGTCCTACAATCAGAATTTAGGGAGTTAGGAGAGAAGTTAAAAAGTAGGACCTCAAAGGTAGTAATTTCAGGATTGCTACCAGTGCCACGAGACAGTCAGAGTGAAATTCAAGAATAGTCAGAATGAATACGTGGCTTGAGAGATGGTGCAGGAGGGAGGGGTTCAGATTTTGGCACATTGGAACCGGTTCTGGGGGCGGTGGGACCATTACAAATCGGATGGTCTACACCTGGGCCGGACTGGAACCAATGTCCTAGGGGGTGCTTTTGCTAACACTGTTGTGGACGTTTTAAACTAATGTAGCAGGGGGGTGGGGACCAGATTAGAGGTCAGTAAAGAGGCAGCAAGTAAAGCCAGTAAGGTACTAGATAATAAACTCAATGTGACTAAGGGGAAGAGTAGACAGGGAAGAGATGATGAACGCAAAGGGACAGGTGCATTTGTTTCAATGCGAGAAGTGTAGCAGGTAAGGCAGATGGATTTAGGGCTTAGACTAGTACCTGGGAATATGATGTTATTGGTATTACTGAGACTTGGTTGAGGGAAGGGCAAGACTGGTAACTAAATATCCCAGGGTATAGATGCTTCAGGAGGGATAGAGAGGGAGGTAAAAGGAGTGGAGGAGTTGCATTACTGGTCAGAGATGATATCACAGCTGTGATTATGGAGGGCACAATGGAGGATTCGAGCACTGAGGCAATATGGGTAGAGCTAAGAAATAGGAAGGGTGCAGTAACATTGTTGGGACTTTACTACAGGCCTCCCAAAAGTGAGCGTGAAGTAGAGGTACAATATAAGAGGGCACAATGGAGGATTCGAGCACTGAGGCATTATGGGTAGAGCTAAGAAATAGGAAGGGTGCAGTAACATTGTTGGGACTTTACTACAGGCCTCCCAAAAGTGAGCTTGAAGTAGAGGTACAATATGTAGACAGATTATAGAAAAATGTAGGAGCAATAGGGTGGTCGTGATGGGAGATTTTAACTTCTCCAACATTGAATGGGACTCATGTAGTGTTGGAGGTGTAGATGGAGCAGAATTTGTAAGGAGCATCCAGGAGAGTTTTTTAGAGCAGTATGTAAATAGTCCAATTCGGAAGGGGCCATACTCGACCTGGTATTGAGGAATGATCCCGGCCAGGTGGTTGAAGTTTCAGTCGGCGATTACTTTGGGAATAGCGATCACAATTCCGTAAGTTTTAGAATACTCATGGACAAAGACGAGAGTGGTCCGAAAGGAAGAGTGCTAAATTGGGGAAAGGCCAAGTATAACAAAATTCATCAGGAGCTAGGGAATGTGGATTGGGAGCAGCTGTTTAAGGGTAAATCCACATTTGAAATGTGGGAGTCGTTTAAGGAAAGGTTGATTAGAGTGCAGGTCAGACATGTCCCTGTGAAAATGAGGGATAGAAATGGCAAGATTAGGGAACCATGGATGACGATTGGAATTGTGAGACTAGCTAAGATGAAAAAGGAAGCATACATAAGATCTAGGCGACGTAAAACTGATGAAGCTTTGGAGGAATATCGGGAAAGTAGGACAAATCTCAAATGCGCAATAAAGAGGGCTAAAAGGGGTCATGAAATATCTTTGGCTAACAGGGTTAAGGAAAATCTCAAAGCCTTTTATTCGTATATAAGGAGCAAGAGCGTAACTAGGGAAAGGATTGGCCCACTCAAAGACAAAAGAGGGAATTTATGCGTGGAGTCAGAGGAAATGGGTGAGATTCTTAATGAGTACTTTGCATTGGTATTCACCAAGGAGAGGGACATGATGGATGTTGAGGCTAGGGATGGATGTTTAAATACTCTAGGTCAAGTCGGCATAAGGAAGGGGGAAGTTTTGGGTATTCTAAAAGGCATTAAGGTGGACAAGTCCCCAGGTCCGGATGGGATCTATTCCAGGTTTCTGAGGGAAGCGAGGGACAAAATAGCTGGGGCCTTAACAGATATCTTTGCAGCATCCATGAGCACGGGTGAGGTCCCGGGGGACTGGAGAATTGCTAATGTTGTCCCTTTGTTTAAGAAGGGTAGCAGGGATAATCCAGAGAATTATAGACCTGTGAGCTTGACGTCAGTGGTAGGCAAACTGTTGGAGAAGATACTGAGGGATAGGATCTATTCACATTTGGAAGAAAATAGACTTATCAGTGATACGCAGCATGGTTTTGTGCAGGGAAGGTCATGTCTTACAAACCTATCGAATTCTTTGAGGAAGTGACAAAGTTAATTGATGAGGGAAGGGCTGTAGATGTCATATACATGGACGGCGTTTGATAAAGTTTCCCATGGCAGGTTGATCTAAAAAGTGAAGTCGTATGGGGTTCAGGGTGTACTAGCTAGATGGATAAAGAACTGGCTGGGCAACAGGAGACAGAGAGTAGTGGTGGAAGGGAGTGTCTCAAAATGGAGAAAGGTGACTAGTGGTGTTCCACAAGGATCCGTGCTCGGACCACTGTTGTTTGTGATATACATAAATGATCTGGACGAAGGTATAGGTGGTCTGATTAGCAACTTTGCAGATGATACTAAGATTGGTGGAGTTGCAGATAGCGAGGAGGATTGTCAGAGAATACAGCAAAATATAGATAGATTGGAGAGTTGGGCAGAGAAATGGCAGATGGAGTTCAATCCAGGCAAATGCGAGGTGATGCATTTTGGAAGATCCGATTCAAGAGCGGACTATACGGTCAATGGAAGAGTCCTGGGGAAAATTGATGTACAGAGAGATCTGGGAGTTCAGGTCCAATGTACCCAGAAGATGGCAACGCAGGTCGATAGAGTGGTCAAGAAGGCATACAGCATGTTTGTCTTCATCGGACGGGGTATTGAGTACAAGAGTTGGCAGGTCATGTTACAGTTGTATAGGACTTTGGTTAGGCCACATTTGGAATACTGCGTGCAGTTCTGGTCGCCACATTACCAGAAGGATGTGGATGCTTTCGAGAGGGTGCAGAGCAGGTTCACCAGGATGTTGCCTGGTATGGAGGGTGCTAGCTATGAAGAAAGGTTGAGTAGATTAGGATTGTTTTCGTTGGAAAGACGAAGGATGAGGGGGGACGTGATTGAGGTCTACAAAATTATGAGAGGTATGGACAGGGTGGATAGCAACAAGCTTTTTCCAAGAGTGGGGGTGTCAATTACAAGGGGTCATGATTTCAAGGTGAGAGGGGGAAAGTTTAAGGGAGATGTGCGTGGAAAGTTTTTTACGCAGAGGGTGGTGGGTGCCTGGAACGCCTTGCCAGCGGAGATGGTAGAGGCGGGCACGATAGCGTAATTTAAGATGCATCTAAACAGATATATGAACGGGTGGGGAACAGAGGGAAGTAGATCCTTGGAAAATAGAAGACAATTAGATAAAGGATCTGGATCGGCGCAGGCTGGGAGGGCCGACGGGCCTGTTCCTGTGCTGTAATTTTCTTTGTTCTTTGTTCTTTTTGTTTGTCTCTGGCATTACTCCAAGTACCACTGGGCCATAACTCTGCAACTCACCTGTTGGTCCAGTCTGGTGTAAAGGTTCTGTCTTTTTCCTGAGTTGTGGCCAGCTTGGGGTCTGTAGCTGAGTCCTGTCCCCCCCCACCACCCGCCCTCCCCTCCACTGTCCCAGGCCCCATGTACAGAATGCGGAAATGGAAAGCCAGGATTGAAATTGTGAAAGACGACTTGGCAGATGTCTGAGTAATGTGAATGAATAAACCAGACCAAGCCCCAAACCACACACAGCACACAGCTGCTGTGATCTAGGGTAGACCATCTGTAGGAGCAGTTTCTGTTTCCAAGTGGTAGGGAAGAAAAATCTTGATCCTGTCACAGATGATGAACGTCAGTGAAGCTGGCTTGTTGCATCTGGTAATGGATGTGCACGGTACAAGAAGCTTCATCTGTTGCCTGGTTTTTGAACTCGTCTTGCTGTGCTGAGCGTGTTTCTAATACGTGTCCAAGTTCTCTGCAGTCTTGGCTATCTGGTGGCCCAGTTCATGTTCGTGCTGTATTCAGCTAAACACTTTGATTATTTCTGGCTGCTTTGAGACGGAAAGAGCCCAGCGGGGCAGATGCTATTCATATTGACAGGCTCGGCAGTGTCATCGGTGTGTAAACATGAGACGAGACAGCACAGCTGAGACTCGCTGAAGCATCTCTTCGGCACACCTGAGCTGCAGCTGTCGGCTCACTAGGTCTCCTCACCTCAGTGCACTTACATTCATTCCAACAATGCCCTGCGGGTTCTTAAGACAAATGCAGACAACGGAGGCCTTTCCACCCATCCTAGGTTATCCATTTAGAAAACCTCGCCACTTTCACATGGCACCTTCCAACTTTTATTAAACAAAACCAAACCATAAAATGCTGGCAATGTTCAGCGGGTCAGGCAGCATCTGCAGAGAGGAACAACACGGTGGCACAGCGGTTAGCACTGCTGCCTCACAGCACCAGGGTCCCGGGTTGAATTCTGGCCTCGGGTGACTGTCTGTGTGGAGTTTGCACGTTCTCCCCGTGTCTGCGTGGGTTTCCTCCGGGTGCTACAGCTTCCTCCCACAGTCCAAAGATGTGGAGGTTAGACAGATTGGCCATGCTAAATTGCCCCTTAGTGTCCGAAAATGTGCAGGTTATGTGCTTTTCTGAATATAACTTCCTTAATACTGGATTCCAGCATTTCCCCAGTGACAGAAGTTAAGCTTCTGTCAGTTAAGTTAAGTTATGCATTCTGTCTCCCTCCTTTCTTCAGTAGCAGGTTGGATTTCTCTGGCCGTGCTATTGTGGGGGGTTTTCACGGCGGCGTGGCGTGGCTTCAATGAGAATCCCGCCGGCAGCGAATAGCGTGCCCCCCCCGCCCCTCTCCCCCACCCACTTCCACTCCGCCAAGAATCCCCACCCCGGAGGATCAAGCCTGAGGCATTATATTTGCCATTTTCCAGTCCACTGTAATCTTCCCCGGAACTAAAGGATTTAGATGACCACCATGAATTGCCTTTCTCTGTGGTCACTTCCTTTAAGACCCTTGGATGCAGGCCATCAGGGGAGTTGTCAACCTTTAGCACTTAATTTCCTTCGTACAGCCTGCTTTCAGCCCCAGCAGTGCCCTCTAGAGGTCTGACGCAGCTAGAGCTGACAAAGATGCCAGCCAATCAGATTGACCTTGTTGAATATCGGGCCTAGGCAGTATAGACTTTCCTTCCTTCCCGCCTGCCCACTTCCCTCTGGTAAAATGCACCCCTATGTCTCTGTCAGGGGCTATCAAGTAATACATAGAAGATAGGAGCAGGAGGAGGCCTTTTGGTCCTTCGAGCCTGCTCCGCCATTCATCACGATCATGGCTGATCATCCAACTCAATAGCCTAATCCTGCTTTCTCCCCATAACCTTTGATCTCATTCTGCCAAGTTCTATATCCAGCCACCCCTTGAATATATTCAAAGTTTTAGCATCAACTACTTACAGTGGTAATGTATTCCACAGGCTCACCACTCTTACATAGATCCCTGAAAGTTGCCACCCAGGTTGATAGGGTTGTGAAGAAGGCCTATGGAGTGTTGGCCTTTATTGGTAGAGGGATTGAGTTCCGGAGTCAGGAGGTCATGTTGCAGCTGTACAAAACTCTGGTACGGCCGCATTTGGAGTATTGCGTACAGTTCTGGTCACCGCATTATAGGAAGGACGTGGAGGCTTTGGAGCGGGTGCAGAGGAGATTTACCAGGATGTTGCCTGGTATGGAGGGAAAATCTTATGAGGAAAGGCTGATGGACTTGAGGTTGTTTTCGTTAGAGAGAAGAAGGTTAAGAGGAGACTTAAAAGAGGCATACAAAATGATCAGGGGATTAGATAGGGTGGACAGTGAGAGCCTTCTCCCGCGAATGGAAATGGCTGGCACGAGGGGACATAGCTTTAAACTGAGGGGTAATAGATATAGGACAGAGGTCAGAGGTAGGTTCTTTACGCAAAGAGTAGTGAGGCCGTGGAATGCCCTACCTGCAACAGTAGTGAACTCGCCAACATTGAGGGCATTTAAAAGTTTATTGGATAAACATATGGATGATAATGGCATAGTGTAGGTTAGATGGCTTTTGTTTCGGTGCAACATCGTGGGCCGAAGGGCCTGTACTGCGCTGTATCGTTCTATGTTCTATGTTCTATGTTCTTTGTGTGAAGAAATGTCTCCTTATCTCTGTCTGAAATGGTTTACCCTGAATCCTCAGACTGTGACCCCTGGTTCTGGACCCCCATCATTGATAACATCTTCCCTGTATCTACCCTGTCTAGTCCTGTTAGAATTTTATAAGTCTCTATGAGATTCCCCCTCATTCTTCTGAACTTCTTCACCCAAAGGGTTGTGAATCTCTGGAATTACTTGCCCAGTGAAGCAGTTGAGGCTCCTTCTTTAAACGTTTTTAAGAAAAAGATAGATACCTTTCTAAAGAATAAAGGGATTTGGGGATATGGTGTCCGGGCCGGAGAGTGGAGCTGAGTCCACAAAGATCAGCCATGATCTCATTAAATGGCGGAGCAGGCTCGAGGGGCCAGATGGCCTACTCCTGTTCCTAGTTCTTATGTTCTTATGCTCTTAACTCCAGCGAGGACAATCCTAACCTAGTCAATCTCTCCTCATATGACAGTCCCGCCATCCCTGGAATCAGGCTGGTAAACCTTCGCTACACTCCCTTGAGAGCAAGAACATCCTTCCTCAGAGAAGGAGACCAAAACTGCACACAATAGGCCAGGTGTGGTCTCACCAAGGCCCTGTACAATTGCAGCAACACATCGCTTCTTCTATACTCGAAGCCTCTTGCAATGGTCTGCTGTACCTTGTTGCTATAGTCAATTTGTTGATCCTCCCTGCATTCCTTGCCTTCATCCATGCAAGCTGCAAGAACGTCAAATCTGTTGGACAATTGCACGGGCTGTAGCTCTTTCATTGCTACTTTATGGATCTGCAAACTTGTCTTTTTCATAGTCACATCTCTGGACACAAACCAAACCTGATGTCCCCTGCCAAATGAATGTGGCTGCCTCCTGGAACAAAACGTCCAGGTAATTCTCTCCCCCCTTGATGCATCACAGGGTTCAAAGTTCAGATTCCAGGTCATCAACTCAGAGTCAAAGTTCCTCAAGTTGCAACCAGTTACTACTGGTGGGTTGCTGTGGATCATTAAGATCTCCATCAGCTCCCACAAATTATAACTGCATCTGCAGCGTTGTTAAATCTTGGGTTTTCATCAACGGCTATCTGGCCTGCCTGATTCTTAGCGAAGCTGGATTGTCAAGAGAGAGAGAAAGAGCGAAGAGCTCTGTTGCCTTGGACTGGAGCTTTGGGGCTTCCTAACAGCCACACACTGACTCAAAAATGTAATTGCTGAGCCTTTGACAGATGTCAGCAAAAGCCATTCTCCAGGAATATTGGTAACTTCCCAGAAATGTCTTTCTGAGTTAAGCGCTGTTGAAAAGCCTTGAAGGCAAAGATTGACAAAATTTCTTACTGGAGACAGCTGATGGACCTCTGTGTTAATCAGGGTGGAAATGCCTTATTTTATGCCACTTAACAGCACGTCAGCACTGACACATCAATCACATCAGAGAAAGTCAAGTCATGGCACTTTCCTTAAAGTGGCACAGACCTACTCATTGACCCATAGAGCTTTGCCATAATTAAATGATTTTTAAGATAGGAGGCAGAGAGAAAAGAAGAAAACCCTTCAACTGAAAGAAAACCTTGTATTGATGCAGCCCCTTATCATTTAGAATGCTACAGCTTTCGAGCATAGAATACAGTCATTGTGTCACCTCTGAATGACTAATCTAGCAACGCCCAGTACTGTGGCCCTTGTCAATATCCATGTCGGGTTTTGTTTCAAGTGAAAGACTTACTTTTATATGGCACCTTTCAAGACCTCAGGGTGTCCCATTGCGCATTGCAGCAAATTAAGGACTATTTGAAGTGTAATGCAGGAAACTGGACAAACAATCTCACAAACAACAGCTTGATTATGGCTTTTATGGGATCTTGATTGAGGGATTCATATTGGTCAGGGCATCAAGGAAGATTCCCCAGATCTTCTCCCAATAGTTCTATGGGATCTTTTGTGAGAGGGCAGTCTCGGATTTGTGGCCTAACGCCTCATCTGCAAAAACCAGTGCAGTACACCCTCAGCACTGGAATGCCCACCTGTATTTTCTGCTTGTGTGTCTCGAGTGGGACTTCGTAGCTCTTTCATTGCTACTTTATGGAAATTCCTACAGTGCAGAAGGAGGCCATTTGGCCCATGGGGTCTGTGCCGACCCTCTGAAAGAGCGCCCCACCCAGGCCTACATCGCCGCCCATCCCTGTAGCCCCACCCAACCCACTCATCTTTAAACACTGAGGCAATTTTTTAGCATGGCCAGTGCACCTACACATCTTTGGACTGTGGGAGGAAACCGGAGCACCCGGAGGAAACCCAAGGAGACATGGGGAGAACATGCAAACCCCACACAGACAGTCACCCAATGGTCAGAACCGAACCCAGGCCCCTGGCACTGTGAGGCACCAGTGCTAACCATTGTGCCACCGTGCCGCCCACTTCAACCCACCCACAACCATCAGACTAAAGCTTTTGAGCAGGATACTTCAGTACTAGAGCAGGGGCATTGTTAAGGCCAACAGCCTTTCCTGGACCCAATGCACTCAGTCATTTTTGAAGGTCACATAACATGAATGGAAGTGGCTGAAGACTGGCATCTATGATATTGGGGACCTCAGCAGGGAGCAAAGACGGATCACCCACTCAGCTCATCTGGCTGAAGGTGGTTGAAAATGCTTCAGTTTTTTTTATGTGTTGGGTTCCCCCGTCATTTTGATGGGGATATTTGTGGACACTGAGACAGTTAGTTATTTAATTGTCCAACGGCATTCACAAGTTAATGTGACAGGACTGTAGAGGTTTGACCTGATCAGTTGGTTGTTGGGTCGATTTGATCTGCCTCTCACATGCTGCTTCCACAGTTCATCATGGATGAATCCAGAGTTGGAGTTTCACCAGCTCAGCATTTTATTTTCAGGTATGCCTGGTGCTACACCTGGCATGCTATCCTGAACTCCTCACTGAACCAGGGTTGGTGCCCTGGCATGACGGTCATGGCAGAGTGAGTATAGAGGGACATGGGCGCAATGCCGCTGAACTACTAATCCTGTGGCCTCAGCTGACACCATGGGGATTATAGGGTCAAATACCCAAATGGAATTTCAATTAAATTCCTCAATCTGCAATGTAAAGCCGATCATCAGTAATGATGACCGTGATATTGTTCAAATCCATCTGGCTCACCAGTGTCCATTAAGGAAGGAAATCTGCCGCCCTTACCCGATCTGCTTGTGTGTCTTGAGTGGGACTTCATAGAAATCTCTGCAGTGCAGAAGAAGGCCATTCGGCCCATCAGGTCTGCGCTGACCCTCTGAAAGAGCATCCCATCCAGACACTCATCGCCGCCCCATCCCTGCAGCCCCACCCAACCCGCACATGTGACTCCAGACCCACAGCAATGTGGTTGACTCTGAACTGCCTTCTCAAATAGCCAAGCAAGACACTCAGTTCAAAGACAATTAGGGATGGGCAAAAAATGCTGGCCCACCCGGCAATGCTCATTTCCCAAGAAAGAACAAAGTAAAAAGTAATGCTGGTTTATGAGGTTACAAACTATGTTTACTTACTGCTGCTGATGATGGTCCACAATGCTTCATAAATATCCAGTTTTGTTCATATCCAGATCTGTACTGAATATTTCTTATTTGGACTCATGGTAAACAATAGACCGTCTTCTAAGCACAAAGACAATTTTTTATTATGCATAACTTCTGTGTGGCGGTTACTCTGACCAATACAATCATGGACAGTAAATGTGTGGCAGGTAGACTCTGAGGATGGCATCAAGTAGGTTTTCCCTTTTGTTGTTACTCCAATCACCTGTTGGGGGTCCAGTCCAGAACTCTGTCAGCAGAGATGGTACCAAGTCATGCTCGGTGATGAACAGATTCCAACTAGAGAATATTCTGGGCGTGAAATATGTTCATATACCGCCATCTCAGCTGGTGTTATGGAGGCCAATTGCTTTTTTTCAGAGTGGAGGTGGTGGAGGGCTGTGTTCGGATGGAGTGATGCTAGCAGCTTTCTACATGATGAGCACCATGTTACTGGAGGCATAGATTCACCCCCATTGGTTGCTGGAGTACCTTGAAATGCCACTCTCCTCATACCACAACTCATGTGGTGTTAAGTGGTATTGAGTGAGTCATGGGGGGTGTGACATACTGAGTAATTTGAGAGGTTGGTGGTGGATAGACAAGATGAAGCATTCATTGACCGTGACCATGTTATGAGATTCCTTGTGGTACTGTTGTCAGGCTCTTGGGCTCCAGGCTCTGGGAGTTGATCTCTCTGATCAGCTGTTCCAAGGTTGCCCTCTGAGAGATTCCAGATTGCCGAGGGAACCGTGACGTCCCTCGTCCTGCCCACCTTCACCACCATACCATCTGCACCACATCTGCAAACCTGGAGCCCTCTCTCTGGTGTTCAGTTTGCCATTCAGTTTCAATGTAGAATGAGGTTGATTCACAGAAGCTTCAATTTTCCGTCATTGTGGAGTAGATCTTTTTTTTTGGACTCTTGTGTCAGTGAAGAACAGTCTGTCATCAAGCTTTTCAGACGTAAACCAATTGAACACTACCCCCCCCCCCCCTCCCCGCCAGCTGCAAATCTTCTAAAAGCTCCTCCACATCAATGCCATCGACGTAATTGCTTCAGTTCTTCATCCTATTAAATTCCACCAATATTGCTCACTGAAGCTTCTCTTTAAGAGGGACAACTTTACGATAAACAGGCTAGCAGGCCCACATGGTTTGATAACAACATTGACTTGCACCACCCCAACCCCATCCACCTCCCTCTCCCACAGAGTGCAGAGCATGCAGGCAGCGTTCAGGAGGAGAGAGAGCAGCATGGGAGCAGCTCAAACCAACGTGGACTCACCAAAGTTTCTGATCTTCAATCTGAATGGACAAAGGAATGTGAGCCATAACTCCCAGATGCCAGGAAAACTGGCCTATCTAATTTCCTAGGCCTCTGCACCCTTGTTCCTCTTGATGCTTGTTCCAAGTAGTATTCAAAACGTGGAGGAGTACTAACTCATCAGCTGAAAGGAGGCAGTAGCGGATAATTAATAGGAACTTTTTTTGTCCATATTTCATTAGATGTTTGACATAAAGCTTCATGGGATTAGAGAACCCCATGGTCAACTCCCCCTGACTGCCTGATACCACCTCTGATCGGTCAGCGCTGCCAGTGGTACAGGACATCCCAAAGGATTGTTACAGAGGACACTGGGACATTGTTTATAATGTATATGGATTGCGATGAAGGACACTGGGACATTGTCTGTAAGGTATGATTTGATGAGTTTGACTATGTCAGGCCGTTGCTTGACTCGTCTGTGGTTTAGATCCCCAGATGTTAGTAAGGAGGTATTTGCAGGGTCATCTGGGTTGGATGTGCCATTGTTATTTCCAGTGCCTAGTACAATGTTCTTGTCGGATGATCTGATTTATATTACAACAACACTTGTAGCTAAAGCTATAAATGTTTTATTAACATTAACTCTGGGTCAAATATATACAAACAACAGATAAATAATGGTATGAACATGCACAAACACCATCTCTCTCCAAGCTCCCTAGTCAGTCTGAGGTCACCTGACTCTAACATTCACTTATATACTAATGAGACTTCTAGTGGCCAGTCGGTGAATTGCCACACAGCCATAATATCACTACACGGTGGAGACTCAATGGGCCGACTGGCCTCCTTCTGCACTGTAGGGATTCTATATCTGGGAGCAGGATGAATTGGGTCAGTGTTTCAGAAGCGAAGTTCCCTTTTGTCAGCATTTCTTGTGCAGTCTCTGGCGTAGTGGTTCCAAATCTCCAGAGCAGAGAAAACAGGCAGAAAACATCTACCATCAGAGACCAGGGGTAAATAAATAGATGTTCCCGTGCAATGTTATCTCTTATTAATAGGAGCCAAGCCAGTTGGTGAAGCTGAACCCAAGACACAGAGCTTTTCTTTACTGGGAGAATTTGTTAACTTGTTCAGTCTCATAACTCTCCTTTCACTCAACCCAGTTTCACAGCTATCCCCTATTTAAATGTGCTTAAATACAATTAATATCATTAACAAGATGTTAACATTTCTGTACCCACCCCTCTAATCCCTTTTCCATTTTCATCAACTCATAGGGTTGCCAATCCTTCAGGATTGGCCTGGAGTCATCTAGGATTGATGGTTAAAATCCAGAATAACCTGGGAGTAAAATCATCGTATTTTAAAAAGGATTTTTTGTCTTTTTTTATCACATCTGTTTGTCGGTTTAAAAATATTGGCGATGCGGAAGGCTGGTGACTGGCAAGCAAAAATCATCCACTTAGATAAGGAAGACTCTATTTTTCATTTCCCAATTGGAGGGAAAAAGTGGGACGCAGTGAGGATAGGCAGCCAATGGTGGACAGGGGCGGGATTGGGGCGGGAGGCTAGCGATGGGAGGTTCGTGATGAAACTTTCAGGGATACAGTCAACCAGAGTTGTCAAACCTCGCCAGCTGGCACCATGTTGTTCAGGAGCAGTAGGCCATCACTAACAGTATAGATCTGTGCATCTCACTTTCCACCTGACGAGACATTTCTATCTGATTACCCGTCGCCGGTGATTACACGGGCTGGGAAATTGACTTAAGCCTTTGTGCTCGGCTGGTTGCTTTCACAGAGCAATAATACCATTTATCACATTCAGGCTGCGAGCAGCAGCCATTTCCCAACTGGTCATCAGGGAAAATAACCAGTGTGAAATCTTTCTGTCATCAAAAGAAATTTCAGGAGCTTTCTGTGAAATCCAAACTGAATCAGCCTCTCTCAGACTATAACAAAAGGCAAAGACTGCTCTGTTGGAAATCTGAAATTAAAACCAGAAAATACTGGAAACGCTCAGCGGGCTTGAAAGCGTCTGTGGAGAGGGAAACAAATTTTATACTTCAGCTCGATGAGCTTTTGCTTCATTCTGACTTGAAATCGTCCGTGAGCCAAAGTTAATTGAGCAGCGTAATAGAACTGAATTGTTTATTTTCTTCACTTTGCATTTAAATGCATCTTTTGATATGTTTAAGAATGATTGTTTGGTAGTACAGAACTTGAGAATTGCTGAAAAAAGACGTTTTGTTGAAGCTTTTCATTTTGAACTCATCAGGACAATTACAAGAATACCAAGGTCGGGGAAACAACAACAGCGTATTTTATTCTGTATTCTCATACCGCATAACGTTGTAGTTTCCACCGACCTTTGTGTTCTTGCAATTGTCCTGATGGGTGCAAGATGAAAAGCTTTGACAAGATGTCTTTTTTCAGCAATGCTCATGTTTAAGAAATTTAATCTGGTGCAATTTTGTTAATACAGCTGACAATTGGTTTTCACACCAAAAATTAATAATTTTAACAAGGGCATTCTGTCCTAGTCTCAAAGAAGACTGATTAAAAATGCCTAAAAATGACTAGAAAATACTAGATGGAACCATTTAATAGTTTCGTTGCTGCACACTGGTCTGTTTCTGAATAAATTAAATATATATTGACATTAAATTATTTTAAAACTGCCTGCTGGACCCTATGTGCCTGAGAAAATTAATGTAATTCGAAGAGTCTCCCAGACCAACACAAATTGTTGACATCTTGCAAATTTATTCCAGGGTAGGCCAGTTTGATTTGGGCCAATTGAATGTTGAATCAAGGAAAAGATTGCAGAAAACATTTCTGTAAGTGGATTTGGGAATAGGAATGGCACGGTAGCACAGTTGGTTAGCACTGTTGCTTCACAGCGCCAGGGTCCCAGGTTCGATTCCCGGTTTGGGTCACCATCTGTGCGGAGCCTGCACATGCTCACTGTGTCTGCGTGGGTTTCCTACTGGTGCTCTGGTTTCCTCCCACAAGTCCCCAAAGATGTGCTGTCAGGTAATGTGGACATTCTGAATTCTCCCTCCGTGTACCTGAGCAGATGTCGGAATGTGGCGACCAGGGGCTTTTCACAATAACTTAATTGCAGTGTTAAATATATGCCTACTTGTGACAATAAAGATTATTATTATTATTCACTTGCATTTAAAATTCCACGATTGTTTTTGCACCGGTTTGGCTGACAGCACTCGGACTGGGCAGGTATAACCATGTGCAAATAAACAGAAACTCAACCCCAAGTCGTTCTATCTCCTCTCTAGAATCGCCCAAAAGCTTTGGAAAGAGCCCCAGGCTCCCTCCCATACCATGTTCAAGATAACCATATCTCACGTTTGGAGAAAGGTATTGGGTGTTTTCTTTTTTTGTATGTGTGTTGTCTGTTTGATGCCTTCCTGTTCATGATTTTCCATCTTTTTCACACTCCTCGTTCTAATTCATGATGCTGGCAGCACACAATATGACATATTCTTTCTGTGGCGACAAGCAATTTGACTGCACAGGGCATCTCAGTCATGTCTGACCTTTCCCACATTCCACACAGCTGGGTCCACTGGAGAGCAATCAGAAGCAGGAGTGTAGGTCAATTGTTATATCTCTTTGTTTGCCGCAAGGAGAAAAGGTACAGAGGTGCCTGTGGTGTTGGGTGCTCTGGTGCACAGATGAGCCAACACAGTTGTATGTGGTACAACTCTATTTTATTTTAACTCTTATAATACAGTTCGTTCTGGATACTCTGCACGTGCTGTCTCCCTGAGTGTGTTTGGTAGCAGATGTGTCCTGGTCCTTCTCTGCAGCTAATACTGACCACCGGGGGTCGTGTCTGTGCTTTTATATCTTTCTGTCATTGGTTGTGGTGTTGTGTGTTCTGATTTGTCTGTTGGTGTGTCTATCATGATGTGTGTGTTTGAATATCATGACATCCCCCCTTTTTACAAAGATATGTGCCTACGTGGTTATAAATATAATTGTGTCGTGAGTGCATCTAAGAGTGTGTGTGTTTGTTGTGTACAGCGTGTGTATATGACGTAACTATTTACATGGGGCGATGTCGGGTGCGTCACACTAACAAGGTTGTACCATAACAAAACTTGGATGCGAGAGAAAAAAAAACTTGAACATTGGTCCGGTCAGACGATATCTGGAACAATAAACAACAACAGGTTATAATACAGAAGTGTTTGACTTTTTGAACGTATGAACAGCGTTATAAGTCCAGTCTAATGGGTGACCGCCTCAAGAATGGGCTGGTCCTCAAGCCGGTTCAGCTGTGGAGATTTGGGGTCACACTGGTTCACCTTGGACTGTTGGAGGTGATGCTGTTGCCGAAGTCTCTACTTTACCATTTGTTGTACTTCGTGCAGTGCTTGGTTTTTTCATTCGTGCAAATATAACATTCAACATCTTTGTTAGTGGTGCCTTGGCTGTGGTTTGGTTCTGGTGGCGATGGAAGGGGCATGATCCGTGGCATCTCCACGAAGTCATCCTTGGGAACCAGTGGAGGATCCGGCGTGTGCGTACGGTTCAGTTGCGAGCGTGGAAGGCGGCGCAAAGCTCGCTGATTGCGCCTACGCACCAATCCATCCACCCTGCATGCCAGGAACAAGGTGGAGTCTTTTTTCTTTTTATGTTTGTGGTGGACGGCATCTTGTAGCCGATGGGTCGTTGCCATCGAAGTAGCACCATCACTAATATCATGCAAGGCGATGACTGTGCCAGATGTGGAAGTTGGCCGAGACCGTGCACGCTGGTTCCGGCCACCTGCTGTGCCGGAAGGGCGACTCCGCAGAGAAACGTCGAAGCATGTCGCCTTGGAGAGAGAATTGTTGCTCGCATCAACGTCTGGCGATGGCGCGAATTGGTGTGTCCATCTTGGACCGCCGGTGCTGGTTGCCACTGCCGACCCAGTGGGACTGCCACGCGATCCATTCCCTGTCGCCGTGGCATCCGCCGTCACCCTGAGCGTGCCATCACCGAGGCCGCGACACCGCCCGTCCGGAGCAAGGTCTGGCGTGCGCAAATCAGAGTCGGCGCTTGGCTGCTCCCCATCTGGAGTCCGGTCTGCCTTCCGTCGATGCCCCCCGTCCGGAGTCCCAACAGGTTCACTGGAGGCAGCCGAGATTCCCTGAAGCTGCACTTCTGGAGTCGGAACATGCAGGAATGCACCAACCAGTGGAGAGGCTCGAGCCATCGAGGGTGGAAGCGGTGCGCCGCCACCGCAGTCGTCAGTGGTCCCACCGTGATCGTCGAGTGCCTCGGTACGCACTAGGCGAGGTCTGTCACCCTGCACCTTTTGCATGGGAAGTGGGATGCTGTCGTCACTCGTCTCACATCCCGTGGATAGATCCTCATTAGCAGCTTGCTGTTCACTAGGGTTGGATAAATTGTCAGAGTTTTCATCAGGTGGTGCACACCATGTCGGTGGACTGTCATTGTCTTGCCGTTGTCCTTCATTTGGGCTTTTCTTCTTTGGAATTTTAAATCTTCCCCCAGACATTGCAGAACCTTGTTTATTACCCCCAAATTCTCCCATATGTATGGTCTCGAATATAGGATCCAATGTTTCTATCGACATTGTACTATTTTCCAAAGAACATTCCGTTTCACTTTTCTTCTCAGGTACCTCATATGTATCTTTGTCTAATGTACATGCCTTCAAGGTCTCTGGGTCTGATTTTGCTGGGACTGGCATGGTCACAGTCTCTCTTTTACTGTTCTCAATTGCCCACATTATACTCCCCATACATAACTGCTTAATCACTGGGGTTAGTGTGGTACAATGGATAATCGGGTCGACCTTATCTGCATCTTCACCATTAGTGGAAAGCACACTTGGTTCACTTGAAACTGCTGTGGGTTTTAAATTCGTTATCTGGCTACTCGATGTCGGTGTCCTCAGGATTCTTGCTCCAATGTTCTGCTCATTTATCAGTGGAGTGTGTATAGGTTCAATGCAATTAATGTTCCCCTCAAGGTTTGAAGAGTCATTACTGACTAACTGCTGGTCTCCGAAGTTGGGATTTTGCGGCGTTGTGTTGAAGGGAGACATTTGTCCCTGCTGTAGATATGATTCAGGTTGTGTTATTTCCATTACCTGAGGATCAATGTCTTGTCCATTTTTTCGATCCGTACTAAAACACTGGCAATTCTCAGTCTGCTCCTTGCAAGTTAAACATTCAATAAATTTCTTTAGCAAATCCTCAGCATCCTTCTGTGGCCGTGCAGCATTATTAATCTCTGTTCGGCTATAATGATCCTGAAGGTCAGCGCATAAACCTTTTTTCTTCGGGCTTGGACGAGGCGATTCCTTTGGCTTGTCTTCAGTTGGGCTTGAACAGTCATCAGCGCTGTGCCCTTCATTGTAGCATGAGAGACCTTCATGGTCATGCTGCTGTGTAGTGGAGCATGGTAGGCTGTTATAGCCTTCTTGCTGTTCACGTGAGCATGGCAGACTTGCATCATCTGCCGCTGGTTGGTCAGGAGAGGTTGCTAGACCCTCATGGTCTTGTTCCTGCAAGGACTGCACATTGGAGTCTTGCGTTGCTTCTATCGTGGAGGCTGTCCACGAGCTCTCTGTGGAGGCTTGTGACACTGGAGTCACTTCTTGTCCGTGCAAGGACTGCGCTCTGGAGTCTTGCATTTCTGCAATTGTGGAGTCTGTCCACGAGCTTGCTGTGGAGGCTTGTGACACTGGAGTCACTTCTGGTTCATGCGAGGACTGCGCTCTGGAGTCTTGCATGTCTTCTTTCATAGAGTCGGGAACGTTGAGCGGGACGTGGACCACGCTCTGTGTGGCAGCAGGGCGCTCTCCGTGTGCTTGCACCGCTCCCTGTCTGTTAATGTCAGGCTGCAGCATCATCCGGTACTGATAAGTTGGAACGTCATATCTGCTGGATTGAAGATCCTCAAATCCGAAAAATGAATCCGCATCTGTGTCGGATTCAATGTGGGGGCCGCCAATGTGCAACACGAAAGGTTCGTCCGAGTCATAGTCGTATAGGACCACGGAGCTATCATTGGGCTCGCGAGGTCCGGAAACACTGTAAAGATCGTCATCGAAGTATTCGAGGTCGGAATCATCGGCTTGTGCGTAGGTAACTGCTTGTCGGAGGGTTCTTCGGAGGTCAAATTCATCTCCTGGGTCAATTTGCGGCACTGTGCTGTCATTCCAGGTGAGGGAAGGTTGTTTTACAGCTTTAACAGATTTTTGTTTTTTTGATTTGGGACGTTTCCCTTTTAAATTGGATTTGGGACGTTTCCCCTTTAAATTGGTGCATCCTGACGCTCGGTATGTAGCACGTAGGAAGCGACTGCGCATGCTCAAATCGCTGTTCCTTTACCGATGGCCGTTTTCTTGACTGCGCATGCGCAGCATCTCGTGCATGCGCAAACGATACTTCCGGTTCTGCGCACTGCTCGCGCAACTGTGCTAGCGTGATACCTTTAGCAAGATGGCCGCCGACCTCGACCCAGCCCTCTCTCAGGCCCGGGATTTCGGCCTCTGGGAATTCGGGCTCCGGGATCCCAGCCACGAGGTGAGTACTGCAGCTTTTCTTACCTTTACTTGCCGATTGGATTGCGTTTTCTTCACAGTACTTGGAGAATTTGTCCAGGACTGCCTGGTAATCGTACCTTTGCTGCCTCCTGAAGAACCTGAACCTTGTGAATGTTTCTCTTGCCCTTGCACCGGCGATGGTGAGGAGAAATTCAATTTTTTCGCTATCATCCAGGTCTTGGAGTTCAGCTGCCACCAGGAACAATTTGAACCATTGCCGGAATCGCCGCCAGTTTTCGCGGAGGTCGCCGTGGCACTGGAGCGGCTGCGGAACCGGGAGCTCTATCATTTTTTGCCTGGGCACTGCTGGTTGTCTCTGTACACTGAGGTATGCCGGCAGGTATCGATCCACTCCTGTACCATGTGGTGTTGGGTGCTCTGGTGCACAGATGAGCCAACACAGTTGTATGTGGTACAACTCTATTTTATTTTAACTCTTATAATACAGTTCGTTCTGGATACTCTGCACGTGCTGTCTCCCTGAGTGTGTTTGGTAGCAGATATGTCCTGGTCCTTCTCTGCAGCTAATACTGACCACCGGGGGTCGTGTCTGTGCTTTTATATCTTTCTGTCATTGGTTGTGGTGTTGTGTGTTCTGATTTGTCTGTTGGTGTGTCTATCATGATGTGTGTGTTTGAATATCATGACAGTGCCGTACTCTGGATTCTTTCTTACACGATGAGAAGTTTATTAAGAGGTGTGTTCATACGATATAAGATGGAGAACTACAAAGACTGCGCAAACACTCTGCTAACGTTACTACACATCTTGTGACTGGCAGGGATGTATTATCAGACACTTAACATTCCTGCATTAGTGCAACGATAATGGTTTACAATTGATACAATAGATCCACTTATGCATTATCTTAATATACATATACACAATTCAATAAGACAGTCTCTCAGCTGGACGTCTATTCCGTTTCGGTTGAGTTCGACGTTCTGGAATCTAGCTACTCAAGAACTTGGCAATGTCCTCATTCCCATCAGCAGGTGGTGCTTCCTGGGAAGTTACTCCAATGTCTGTCACTATAGATATTGAAAAGTCCTCAGTAACAGAATCTGAACTTGTCTCTGTGTAAGGTCTCTGTTCTGAAGTACCGCTGTCTAGATTTTTCCAAAGGTAGATCTTCTTGAGAAGTTTTGATGATTTCACTTCATGAAGCAAAAAATATAGGATTCTGATGAAATGATCGTCAGATTCATGTTGGACTGAAAACGGCAATCTTGGCAAAGCGTCAGCATTTGCATGATGCTTGGAGTTGCAAAATTGGATATCGTATTGGCGTGCCGACAATAACAAGCACCACCTTTATCATCTATTAGCTGCCAAAGAAGGTATGCATTTGTACAGACCAAAGATTGTAGTCAAGGGTCGATTACTTGTCAATAGCGTGAAATGACATCCATAAAGGTAATGGTGGAACCTTCTTACCCCAGAAGTAATGTTCAAAGCCTCTTTTTCTAGCTGAGCATAATTTGCTTCTGCGCTAATAAGAGTTTGTTCCTCTCCTGAAGGCATTGTGTACGAGACAACTGAACCAACCCCATAGGGCGATGCATCACAAGCAAGTTGCAACTTCAGTTTAGGATTATAATGACCCAACCACTCTGACTTCTATCTCTCAGGTTGTGGCTTTGTAAACGTTACAGAGTAGCTTCAAATTCTTCAAGCATTCCAATTCATTTGAACCGGTGATGATGAGTATGTCATTTAAATAACATTGCACCCCATTTAGCCCACTTAGAATTTGATCCATGGATCTCTGAAAAAGAGCAGGAGCAGATATTATTCCAAAAGGAAGTTTTCTGAAGCATACCAAGCCTTTGTGCATCACAATGTTGAGTAGCGGCTGTCGTTCTGCAGCCACATTCATTGCAGATATGCCTGTGATAGATCAATTTTACTGAATTTCTACCCTTCAGAAAGACCTTCAAACAAGTTTTCAATCAACGCCAGTGGAAAATGATCTGCCCATAATACTGGGTTAATGGTTGTTTTAAAGTTTGCACATATTGTCACTGAGCCATCACATTTCAGTACAGGAACTATTGGTGTTGCCCAATCACTTGTAGCAACTAGTTCAATGACTCCTGTTTAGACCAATCTTTCTAATTTTTCTTCAACATTTAGTCTAATGGCACCTGGTATGGTTCTAGGTTTGAGACATTTTGGTGTCCTGTTTGTTTTGATTTTTAGGTGCACCTCAACTCCAGTCACTGAGCCTAGCATATCTTTGAATACTTTCTTATACTTCACCAGAAGTTATTGCAAGTTGCATTTTGAATCCACTAGTTGATTTCCTGCTCCCTAGTTGAGTCTAATCTTCATCAACCATGCCCTCCCAAATAAAGCAGGAATATTTCCACGGACGACGTGAAGAGTCAACTTCACTGTCTATCTATTTGCTTCTACTTTTGCCATTATGCATTCTTTTAATAATAATCTTTATTATTGTCACAAGTAGGCTTACATTAACACTGCAATGAAGTTACTGTTAAAAGCCCCTAGTCACCACATTCCTGCACCTGTTTGGGTACACGGAGGGAGAATTCAGAATATCCAAATTACCTAACAGCATGTCTATCGGGACTTGTGGGAGGAAACCGAAGCACCCGGAGGAAACCAATGCAGACACGGGGAGAACGTGCCGACTCAGCACAGACAGGGACCCAAGCCGGGAATTGAACCTGGAACCTTGAAGTTGTGAAGCAGCAGTGCTAACCACTGTGCTACCATACCGTAATGGTACAACATCTTCAGTGTAGGTCCTTAGGATCACATTTGATTGTTTCAAAGGCAGATGCTTCAGCTTTTTAATTTTAAATGGTTTCAGGTATTAATGATACAGCTGCACCTGTATGCACTTCCATCCTGATTTCATGATCTTTTGAGTTGTTGGTCGCCCCACACCAACAAAATGCCTAGCTTCATCTCCTGCAGTAGCTCAGGTACGTTGTCTTCTGAGTGGTCTTATGCTTAGTCTTCTAATTTATAGATATGGCTAGACTTTTCAAATGTGTTTTTCCTTGCACATTCATAGAATCATTGAATTTACAGTGCAAAACGGAACCATTCGGCCCATCAAGTGTGCACCAGCTCTTGGAAAGAGCACCCTACTTAAGCCCACACCTCCACCCTATCCCTGTAACCCAGCAACTCCATCTAACCTAAGGGCAATTTATCATGACCAATCCACCCAACCTGCACATCTTTGGACTCTGGGAGGAAACTGGAGCACCCGGAGGAGACCCACGCAGACACGGGAAGAACGTGCAGACTCCGCACAGACAGTGACCCAAGCGGGAGTCGAACCTGGGACCCTCGCGCTGTGAAGCCATAGTGGTAACCACTGTGCTACCGTGCTGCCCCAACATTCTTGGTGTTGGAGAAGTTTTCTGAGCCCAACATGCCTTAGCAATATGGCCCATTTTTGCACTTTTCTTGTAGGTACGGTGGAACAGTGGTAAGCACTGCTGCCTCACAGCTCCAGGGATCAGGGTTCAATTTCGGCCTTGAGTGATTGTCTGTGTGGAGTTTGCGCTTTCTCCCCATGTGTGCGTGGGTTTCCTCCGGGTACTCTGGTATCCTCCTACAGTCCAAAGATGTGTAAGGTAGGTGGATTGGTTATACTAAATTGCCTCTTAGTGTCCAAAAGGTTGGGTGATGTTACTAGGTTACAGGGATAGGGTGCAGGTGTGGACTTAAGTAGCGTGCTCTTTCCAAAGGCCAGTTCGGACCCAATGGGCCGAATGGCCTTCTTCTACACTGTAAATTATAAGATTCTATGATTTGTTTTCCTCCAGAATTCCCCCGCTGAATGTCCAGCCTGTATACAACGGTAACATGGCTGTACCCTTGCAGCCTTGTTCCTTGAAGTATCCATTTTGTGAATCTTTGCTTCAGCTCCTCTCTGTGAAGGTTCATTCGCTGCTGCTCCATAAGTGTGGCAATTTCCACAGCAGCTTTTAGAGCTAAATTACTTACAGTAAGCAGCTTCCTCTGAACAGCTTCATTGAGAAGCCCACACACCAACCTATCACGAAGAGTATCATCAAGTGTTGCACCAAACTCGCAATATTTTGCTAACCTTCTTAAAGTCACTCCAAATTGTAAAATGCTTTCATCATCTTCCTGACTGTGGCGGTGGAAACAAAACCTTCCTGCAATCAATAATGGTCGAGGAGAGAACTGCCCTTCTCAGATTTTTGTTCATTTGATGTCGGACTTATCTCCAAGTTTTGCTGGGTGAACTAAATTTCGTAGCAGCATTAAGGTATTATGCACCATTTAGGTTCTCTGGTGTATGATTTGCTATGAAATATAATTCAAATATTTCCTCATGAGTTTCAAGTCTCACATTCTTTGTCTAATGCATCCATGGTGCCTGTTTTCCCCGAAATTTTGGATCCTGGCTGCAGGGGTCGAGACTTCAACCAATTTTCTCCCTTCCAATTCATTTGGAAAATATGTCATAAACAATCCGCTTATTCCCAAGCAACTAGAATTTGTTTCTGTTTTGCCTGTTGTGCCCCCAGTAGTGGCCCTGATGAATTGGCAGACTTCTGAATCCCCGTTTCATGCAGCCCATTTAGCTTTGCCACATGTGCGGCTCCTGCAGCCCAGACATGACTCACTTTGCCCGATGTATATGTGCGTATATAAGTCCCATCCCAAGAATCTTCCTTTGCTCACGATGCTGAATCCATTTAGTCGACTAATTTCTTCTTCAGAAGTTTTTCTTGCCTCAATCCCCAGTGCCAGTTTTCTCTTTTGTTATATTTCTTTCTTTGCCGCAAAGAGAAAAGGTGCCCCCACTCTGGATTCTTTCAGACACGTTGAGAGATTTATTAAGAGGTGTTGTTCATACAGTCTAAAATGGAGAGCTGCAAAGTGGTCGCAAAGACTCTGCTGACATCGCTACACATTACCAACAGAGATGTATTCTCTCATGCAGAACATCAATCTAATTCTCCTTGCAAGTACAGAATGCTCAACTTTGTTCCAGCAGCTGTGTTCATTGTCTGCGTTAGCAGTAATCAACTGAACTGTGGGGCATTGAAAATAGCATTTTGCATTTTGTACTTGTTACCATATGCACATGTACCAGCAGAGGGAGTCAGCAAGGAAGAGAATGATAATAAAATGATAAGTGCCTCTGGCTGAAAATATAACTGTTATTGTCCCAAGAACATCACATAAGCAAACACAGCAGGTCTGTCCTGTACTGAACCCGAAGTGCTTTTATTCACTCATTTATTGGGGAGCCGAGATCATACAGCATTAAGATTCATGATTACAGCAAATTCTCAGCACAGGGGTAGTACAAGTATAAAGCTCCATTGCGCAAACTGCACTGGATACGTGATGTCTGATTATATATATGTATATCTGTTATTATATACATTACAAATATGACAACAACCTTTGACTTAGTTTATTATATTCTTGATGATTCAGAATTGTTTGAAATATCCCACGGTTCTTTTTGCGGAATAAGGATGACATTTTCCTCGTGTCCTAATCGATATTTTGTCCTCAATCCACAACTCCCCAAAACCCGTTAACTGCTTTTCCCTTTTGGGATCTTGCCAAGCGCACAATTGTTGCTGCATTGTCGATTTGACATTTGAGGAGAAATTGCTCAATGTGTTAATAACCAGAGGAAATAAATTAAAGAGGATAGAGGGAGGGTTAGGAGAATGTTATTTTCATGCAGAGGGTTGTTAGAATGTCTTGTCAGAAACAACGGGGGAAAAGGCACCCAAAGCAGCTTTCAAAGGAAAGTGTCTCAGTGACTCACAGACCTGAACCAGAAAGCCGTGGATTCAGGTTCCACTACAGGCATTTGAGCACATAAGACCATAAGACATAGGAGCAGAATTAGGCCACTCGGCCCATTGAGTCTGCTCCGCCATTCAACCATGGCTGAAATTTTTCTCATCCCCATTCTCCTGCCTTCTCCCCATAACCCCTGGTCCCCTTATTAATCCAGCCTGACTCGCCAGTGCTGTACTGGGGGAGTGCAAAGCCATTGGAGGTGCTGGCTGAAATTCTCCGGTTGTGGCAATTCACTTTTCCTGCTGACAGTGCACCCAAACCAGCGGGTTTCCCGGCGACGTGGGGTGGCTACAATGGGAACGCCCATTGACAAGCCGTAGGAGTATAGAATCCCGACGCCAGTGAACGTCGTGCCACCGAGAAAACCGCGGCTGGGGTTCCGGAGAATTTCACTCTCTGTCTTTCAGATACAATGCTAAACTAGAGCCCTGTTTGACCTGACTGGTGGATGCGAAAGAACCCATGTCACTGTTTGAAGAAGAGCAGGACAGTTCTCCCCAGTGACCTGGTCAATATTAATTTCTCAACCAACATCACTAAAACAGATGATCTGTTCACTGTCGTATAGCTGTGCGTGGGAAGTCGCTGTGCGAATTTCCTGCTGCATTTCTGACATTACGGCAGCGGGTACACTTCAGAAGTAAAGACTGTAAAGTTGGGATACGATGTGGTCAAGCATGATGCGGGAGAAATGTAAATCCTCTGTTCCTTTGGAAATGTAAGATCCTAAAAGGATATAAACATGTGCCAATAAAGGAAATATTGTAGATGGATCTTTCGGAGAGCTGACACAGGCTTACTGAATAAATGAAGCCAACACTTCATAGTTATATAACACCTTCAAAGGAATAAAATGGTCCAAGGTACTTCACGGTTGCTCTGTGCGCTCTTAAACTGCAATGTTCAAATTGATGAGGGGCTATAGATTTTCTCTAAGTTCAGAGGCACTCTGATTAATGTTTGGATTTTTAGTTCACTGGTTTCGGGGTTTGGGCAGACAATGATAGTGAATACAATCTGTACAGTTGATAAAATTACAACATTGCTGTCAGGCTCTTATCAATGTCTGGTTATTGTATTTAATATCCAGTTGGTCAGTGGGAGGAAATAGGCAGCGAATGTCACATGGAGAATAATAGCCATCTGGGTGTAATTATAAGGTTTGCAATCTAATCGAGGGCCTCGGCCTGTTACTGCATTGTGGGTGAGAAAACAAGGGCTGGAATCTCCGCTGTCAGGATTCTCCGTTGCGCCGGCAGCCCGGGGTTTCCTGACGGTATGGGGCTGCCCACAATGGGAAACCCCATTGGCCAGCTGGCGAGACGGAGAATCTCAGAGAAACCTGGTGCAGCGGGAGGGAGAATCCTGCCCCAAGTGTTGGCAGTCCATGGTTACAGGAAGTAATCTGATTGAGGGGCCCAGATGGTTTCTTTCTCGAAACACATTCCAGTTGTTCTTATTTTCAAGCACCTCAATGCTACCCTGTGATAGAACATAGAACATTACAGCGCAGCACAGGCCCTTCGGCCCTCGATGTTGCGCCGACCTGTGAAACCACTCTAAAGCCCATCTACGCTATTCCCTTATCGTCCATATGTCTATCCAATGACCATTTGAATGTCCTTCGTGTTGGCGAGTCCACTACTGTTGCAGGCAGGGCATTCCACGCCCTTACTACTCTCTGAGTAAAGAACCTACCTCTGACATCTGTCTTATATCTATCTCCCCTCAATTTAAAGGTATATCCCTCGTGCTAGATATCACCATCCGAGGAAAAAGGCTCTCACTGTCCACCCTATCCAATCCTCTGATCATCTTGTATGCCTCAATTAAGTCACCTCTTAACCTTCTTCTCTCTAACGAAAACAGCCTCAAGTCCCTCAGCCTTTCCTCATAAGATCTTCCCTCCATACCAGGCAACATTCTGGTAAATCTCCTCTGCACCCTTTCCAATGCTTCCACATCCTTCCGATAATGCGGCGACCAGAATTACACGCAATACTCCAAATGCGGCCGCACCAGAGTGTTGTATAGCTGCAACATGACCTCATGGCTCCTAAACGCAGTCCCTCTACCAATAAAAGCTAACATACCATACGCCTTCTTAACAACCCTCTCAACCTGGGTGCAACTTTCAGGGATCTATGTACATGGACACCGAGATCTCTCTGCTCAGCCACACTGCCAAGAATCTTACCATTAGCCCAGTACTCAGTCTTCCTGTTATTCCTTCCAAAATGAATCACCTCACACTTTTCTGCATTAAACTCCATTTGCCACCTCTCAGCCCAGCACTGCAGCTTATCTATGTCCCTTTGTAACTTGTAACATCCTTCCGCACTGTCCACAACTCC
Organism: Scyliorhinus torazame; assembly: GCF_047496885.1. Classification (NCBI taxonomy): domain Eukaryota; kingdom Metazoa; phylum Chordata; class Chondrichthyes; order Carcharhiniformes; family Scyliorhinidae; genus Scyliorhinus; species Scyliorhinus torazame. The sequence goes on from NC_092727.1 coordinate 56,125,537, forward strand.
ACCGACTTTAGTGTCATCTGCAAATTTACTCACCTATCCTTCTATGCCCTCCTTCAGGTCATTTATAAAAATGACAAACAGCCGTGGCCCCAAAACAGATCCTTCTGGTACACCACTAGTAACTGGACTCCAAGCTGAACATTTCCCATCAACCACCACCCTTTGTCTTCTTCCAGCTAGCCAATTTCTGATCCAAACTGCTAAATCACCCTGAATCCCATGCCTCCGTATTTTGGCAGTAGCCTACCATGGGGAACCTTATCAAATGCTTTGCTGAAATCCATATACACCACATCAACTGCTTTACCCTCATCCACCTGTTTGGTCACCTTCTCAAAGAACTCTATGAGGTTTGTGAGGCACGACCTACCCTTCACAAAACCGTGTTGACTATCTCTAATCAAATTATTCCTTTCCAGATGATTATACATCCTATCTCTTATAAACCTTTCCAAGATTTTGCCCACAACAGAAGTAAGGCTCACTGGACTATAGTTGCCGGGGTTATCTCTACTCCCCTTCTTGAACAAGGGGACAACATTTGCTATCCTCCAGTCTTCTGGCACTATTCCTGTAGACAAAGATGACTTAAAGATCAAGTGATGGGAAACTGTAGCTCAATGTGCCACCTGACAACATCATAAAGTAAATAGGTTAGAGGTCCAATGACAGTGAATAACTTTCCTGAGGTTGGTGGGGGGGGGGGGGGGGGGGAGCTGAAGTAAATCATCAGTAAGATAGTCAACAAAGAAAAAGATTGAATAACTTGCATTTCTGAAGCAGCTCCCACAATGTCATGATATCCCAAAGTGATTTATTGCAAATTAATTATTTTTTGAAATGTAGGAAACATGGCAGCCAATGTGCACACAGCGCTGTGGGTGTACCTACCTACAACAGCTAAACTACAGTGGTTTATGAAGGTGCCTTCTCAATTAAAGTTGGACAATTAAAAATGCCAGTGATGCTCAGTTTGCATGAAAGAATTCTTAAAAATCCGACAAATTGTAATGTCATCATGGCCAGATCATCTGTTTTTAGTGATATTCCTGGAGAGATAGATATTGACCAGGAACCTTTGACTGAGAGCCAGACAGCTGGGCCCTGGTTTGCCATTTCATCTGAAAGATGGCACCTCCAACAGTTCCGCCCACCTTCAATGCTTCATTGAAATGCCAGCCTCAAAGATTGAAACTGGGCCTTGGGATGTGGGCATTGGTGATAAAGCCAGCATGTGTTGCCCTTCCCTGATAACCCTTGAACTGAGTGGGTTGACCATTTCATTGTGTGTGCACGTGTGGTGCAACTATTCTCTACAGTGGATCACAAAGCAATTACTGCACTCCACACAATCACTACTCCTTAACCCATCACACATTGTCTCTGTCTCTCTCCCTCTCTGACTCTGTCTCTGTGTCTCTCTTTCTCTCCTTTGTTACAGCAGGAATGTGTGTGAGTACAGAGATATTGTTGATCTCTCTTACTGTGATATTCATTTGAAATGAATAACATTCAGGGTTCTGGTGGGATCAGTTTAAGGAGTGGACTGTAACATAGCTTCAAGGGTACATTTCACGAGCCAGTATATCTGATGGGTGCACACATCAGGCTTCCCAATTCAAGCCAGCTTCATTGGTATTTGAGTCATAGAGCGAGTTCTTCTGGCTGTTCATTCTGGCGGGGTCTTCCGGTCCTGCCGACGGTGCACCCCCACTGCGGGTTTCCAGGTGGGGTCGGGTGGATTCAATGGGAAACCCCATTGACAGCAACGGACCAGATGATCCAACAGCCGCCAATGGTGGGCTACCTCCAGCCAGCGAGTAACATGCCGCAGGAGGAGGCCAAAGAATCTCGTCCATAGAGTCATATCTCGGCCCATTGAGTCTGCACTGACAAAGCGACACAAAATCCACACTAATCCCACTTTCCAGCATTTGGCCCATCACCTTGAATGTTCTCTTTCAAGTGCTCATCAATGTACTTTTTAAAGGTTGTGAGGTTTCCCACGTCAACGACCTTCCCAGGCAGTGCATTCCAGACTCCCAGCATCCTCTGGGTGAAAATGGTTTTCCTCAAACCCCCTCTAAATGTCCTGCCACTCACCTTAAAATTATGTCCCCTTGTTAGTTACCCTTCATCAAAGGGGAACAGCTGCTTCCTATCCACCCTGTCCTTACCTATCATAACCTTATACGCCTCAGCCTCCTCTGCTATAAAGAAAACAACTCAAGCCTATCCAACCTCTCTTCATAGCTAAAATGCTCCATCCCAGGCAAAATCCTGCTCAATCTCCTCTGCTCCCTCTCCAGTACAATCACATCATCCATATAGTGAGGTGACCAGAACTGCACGGTCCCCTAGCTGTGGCCTAACCAGTTTTGTACGGCTCCAACATGACCTCCCTGCTTTTATAATCTATGCCATGACTGATAAAGGCAAGTGTCCCATAATCCTTCTTAACTACCCTATTCACCTGTTCTGCCACCTTCAGGGATCTGTGGACAAGCACCCCAAGATCCTTCTGTCCCGCTGAGTCCTCGTGTCCTACCATTCATTGAGCACTCCCTTGTCTTGTTACTCCTTCCAAAGTGCATCACTTTTCAGGGTTAAATTCCATCTGCCACTGATTTGCCAATCTGACCAACCCGTTTATATCTTATCTACCTATTAACCATCCTGCCAATCTTTGTGTCATCCGCAAACTTACTTATCATCCCCCGCACAGTCTCATCTATTGGCATGGTTCAACAGGACAAAAAAACGGAATCCTGTTTCGGGCGCATTTAGCGGGCTGCTTCTTGGTGCCTGAAGTGCTGAGAATGACCCTGCTATTCAACAGCAGTTTGCTGTTTTTTTTTGGCCTTGGTGGGGAACACCCCGTCGAGACAGCACTTAGATCATTTCCTCACTGACCAGCTCAGCTCGCCAGTGCAGGAAGAGTAATCGCAGATCTGGACGCCATTTTTAAAGGCTGCCCTCAGCATCCCCAGTGCGGCCTCTGGACCCCCATACTGCACCCAACTTGCCTTTTCCAGGTTCCTCGACCCCTGTTCACCCCACCTCTACTGAGCAAGGCACCCGATACCTGACCCCTGGTACGGGAAACCTGACACCTTGGGACTGCCAGTCTGGCACCCAAGCTTCTTCCCTCAGAATTAGATCGAGCACTACGCCATTCTCTAATGAACCTTCAGCATATTGACATGGAAAGCTCTCCTGAATACATTTCAAGAAATCCACCCCCTCTAAGCCCTTTACACTATCACTTTCCCAATTAATGTTGGGAAAGTTGGAGTCCCCTAATTACTATTATTTTTACACACTTTAGTGAATTGTCTACATATCTGCTCCTCTAATACCAGCTGATGGTTTGAGGGCCTATAATACACTGCCAGCAATGTGACTGCCCCCTTTTTATTCCTAAACTCTACCCACAAAGCCTCCTTTGAAGATCTCCTTGTTGTAGTAACTGCCTTCTCAATTAATAATGCGACATCGCCTCCTCTTTTACACTCTCCCCTGTCTCACCGGAATACCCTATACCATGGACTGTTGAATTATCAATCCTGTCCCTCCCCCAACCACGTCTCTGTGATGGCAACAATATCACAATTCCACGTGTCAATCCGCGCCCTTAACTCATCCAGTCTTACCTATAAAGCTCCCAACAGTAAAGTGGAGGCCATCCAGCCTCGCCTGACTCCCTTGGATCTCCACATAGCTGAACTCCCCCTGTCTTGGTTCCTTTACAATGTTCAGCGACACTAAACTATACTATGGTAAAGTTGGTCATCAATTAATTTGGGCTATAAATCAGGACCATTGATAGTTTTGATAACTCTTCACAGTCGGCACAGCTGTGAGTTCTGAAAAAGATAACTCCACCAATCGCATGCAAGAACAGGAGATGCCCCGTAATTTCATACGGACTGATTAGCTGTTTGCCAAGTTCATCGAACTGACATCACGAACTGTGCCACCAAACGTAAAGGGGAGATCTGGGACAGTATATTAGGCCAGGGGTGCTTTTGGTTTGACTAAAGTGACCAAGGTATGCAGCTTAAAATGAAACTGCAATGTTGCAGGGACACGGATTTAAAAGAGAAACACGAAACAGACAAGGATTTAACAAATTCCTTCCACCACACAGACAGTCAACCAAGGCCGGAATTGAACCTGGGTCCCTGGCGCTGTGAGGCAGCAGTGCTAACCACTGTGCCACCGTGCCGATAGATGTTTTCTGCTGACTGAATCTCAGAGAGAGAGAAAATAAAGGAATCACCTGACTGATGATTTGATGAATCATATGATGAATCCCATGCCTCAGACATACCAATATCTGTCTCACACATCATTTCCCTCAAAGTAATAAAAATATACGAACTACTCCAAAACTAAAAACATATATAGATTAAAAAATGAATTCTGAAACACAATCCAAATCAGAATCATAGAACAGTTACAGCACAGAAGGCCATTCAGCTTGTCATGACTGTGTTGTCTCTCGACAAGAGGAATTTAGCAGAAACAAAAACAATATTAGTCCTCCAATCGAGGTGTAGGTTGATGCTGTTTGCAAATCTCTGATTGGTGATTGGTGTCTGTCTACACTGGCATATCTCCTGTTGTAGCTGTGTTAATTTATGTTGGAGATTATGGACAGCTCAGAGGGCCACTGGGAACCTACATTTCAGAAAAGTTCTCAATCTCCGGAATTCTGCTGACAGGTTTCAGGTTTAGTGCAGCACCGTCATTGCATCAAGCAAGCAAGTGTCTAGGTTTAAAATCTCTTCTTGACGCGGTTCTCCAAAATCATTCACAGTGACCTCTATTCCTGGAGGTTCTTCACAAAACTTGTGAACCTTTAATTGAAAAAAGCTCAGAGTGATTCCAAATCGCATACGCTTTCAGAAGTATTACACAAAAGGTATGCAGAATGTCATAAGACATGAGGACTCTTCACCGAAGCTCAAGTGCCAAAACCCATTTCAGATGTCGAGATAGGTGAAGACTTTAGCACTGTATGAATTTGGCTACATCTTCAATAGTTGGCAGAGAATGTTCTTGCTTTATAGCCCTGCTTAAGTACACACCTAAGCAGATGTGTAGTGTACCATCTGTCTTAGGTACGCCTACCAATGAACTGATCCATGAGGTTGACATTATAAAAGAATCGATGATGTTCTGTGTGACCAAACCATCCAGGATTTTGTGTTCCGAAGAAGCTTCATACTGAACTCCATTAACTCTGACTCTCCTTCCACAGATGCTGCCAGACCTGCTGACCTTTCCCAGCAGCTTCTGTTTTCATCCAAGGTTTTCCTCAGCTAATCCATTAGAGCCACTGGCATGTGACACAGGACATTATGTCCTGATCTACTGCCATATTGAGCCTGATATCTCAACTTTTCATCCCTTCTTCAACTTTTGCTACCCCATTACATAAAAATCAAGGATGTATCAGTGTTAAGCTGTCCTTAGTTGTTTGCAATCATTGATCGCGTATGTTGATCATACATATTGATCACACACATGTGGGCCTGCAGCAGATGGCAAAAGAATGAACAAGAAGAGAAACCCGACTAGATCTTTTCCTCTCCAATACACTGTCTCAGATACATACATCTCTCTATGACAGCATCACTAGGATTGACCACCGCACAGTCCTTGCGAAGACAAAGACTCGTCTTCACACCGAGGATAATCCCCATCTACCATTGTGATAAATGGGATAGATTCAGAACAGATCTACTAACACAAAACTGGACATCCATGAGGCGCTGTGGCTCATCAGCAGCAGTTCAATTGTATTCAACCACAATCTGTAACCTCATGGCTCGGCATATCTCTCATTCTACCATTATCACCAAGCCAGGTGATCAACCTTGGTTCAATGAAGAGTCCAGGAGGGCATGCTGGGAACTGCACCATGTAGAGTTAAGTGATCCAACAACCAATAGGTCAGATCTAAGCTCTGCAGTCATGCCACATCCAGCGGTAAACAATTAAACAACTAGTGGAGGAGGAGGCTCCACAAATATCCCTATCCTCAATGATGAAGGAGCACATCTGTGCAAAAGGCCAAGGCTGAAACATTTGTGACTGTCTTCAGCCTGAAGTGCCGAGTGGATGATCCATCTTGGCCTCCTTCTGAGGTTCCCAGCATCACAGACACCAATCTTCACCAATTTGATTCACTTCACATGATAGCAAGAAACAGCTGAAGGCACTGGATACTGCAACAACTATGGACCAAGACAATATTCCAGCAATAGTGCTGAAGACTTCAACTCCAGAACTTGCCATGCACCTATCCCAGCTGTTCCAGTATAGCTACAGCACTAGCATTTACCCAGCAATGTAGAAAATTGCCCAAGTATGTCCTGTCTAAAAAAGGACAGGAGCAGCACAAATTCAAATCTGGCCAATTGCCACCAGATCAGTCTACTCTCAACTATCAGTAAAATGACAGAGTATGTTGTCGACAGTGCTACCAAGCAGCATTTATTCAGCAAAAACCTGCTCAATGACGCTCAGTTTGGGTTCCGCCAGGGCCACTCAGCTCCTGACTTCATTTCAGGCTTGGCCCAAACATGAGCAAAAGAGCTGAATTCATGGAAGGATCTGAGAGTGACTGTCCTTGACATCAAGACAGAACTTGCCCAAGTGTGACACCAGGAGTCCCCGCAAAATTGAATCCAATGGGAATTAGGAGGCAAACTCTCCATTGGTTAGAGTCGTAACGTCGCACAATGGGTTGCGATTGTTGAAGGTCAGTCATCTCAGCTCAAGGACAGCACTGCTGTAAGAGTTCTTCAGGGTGGTGTCCCAAGTCCCAACCATCCTCGGCTGCTTCATCAATGGTCTTCCCTCCATCAGAACATCATAAGTTCAGATACTGAAGCAGTCCATGTCCATATGCAACAAGACCTGGACAATATCCAGGTTTGGGCTGATTAGTGGCAGGTAATATTCGCATTACACAAGTGCCAGGCAATGACCACCTCAAACTATGGAGAAACTAACCAACTCCCTGAAATTCAATGGAAGCACTATCACTGAATCCCCCATTATCAACATCCTGGGGGTTATCATTAACCAAAACCTAAGTTAGAACTGGCCATATAAATAAAAACCTGACCACCACCTACTTGGCACGTCAGGAGGGTGATGGAATACGCTCCCCTTGCCTGAACATGAAGGGTTCCAGCAACATACAAGAACTCAATACCATACAGGGCAAAGCAGCCTGCTTGATGGTAACCCATTGTCCAACTTAAACTCCTTCCATTACCGACACAGGTAGCAGCTGTGTGTACCATCTATTAGATGCACTGCAGCAACACCGTGGTTCCTTCAATAGCATCTTCCAAACCCACAACTGCTAGCATCTAAAAGGCCAAGGGCAGCAGATACTTGGTAACACCACCACCTGCAAGTTCCCCTCCAAGCCACTCATCATTCTGACTTGGAATCATGTCATCGTTCTTTCATTATCACTGGGTCTAAATTCTGACATTCCCTTCCAAAGACCACTGTGGGCAATCCTGCACTAGACACATCAGTTCAATAAAGCAACTCATCACCATCTCAAGGATAATTAAGGATGGGAAACAAAAACTTGCCTTGCCATTGATGCCCACATCTCATATAAAAATAAAAGGAATATTGTTATGACAATAGATGGTGTTCTATTAATTTCATCATTATTGTATTTAATAGTGTTCACTAGATTGATTCCAGAGATATGGGGTTTGTCTTATGAAGTGAGATTGAGCAGTTTAGGCCTAAACTGTGTAGAGTTTAGAAGAATGAAAGGAGAAATAATTGAGGTTTATAAGAGGATAAAGTGGATGCAGAGTGGATGCTTCCTCTTGTGAGGAAATCTAGAACGAGAGGTCATAGTTTTAGGATAAGGGATAGCAGATTTAAAACAGAGATTAGAAAAAATTACTTCTCTCAAATGGTGAATCTGTGGAATTCACTACCCCAGAGTACGATGGATTCCGGGACATTGAGTAAATTTAAGAGGGGGTAGACAGATTTTTAATCAGTAATGGGTTGAAAGGTTATGGAGAAAAGGCAGGACAGTGGAGTTGAGGCCAAGATGAAATTAGCCATGATTATATTGAATGGTGGAGCAGACTCAAGGGGCTGAATTGTCGACTCCTGCTCTTAGTTGTGTTCTTAACCAAGAGACAGTCCTTCCACAACACCAGACGTCACTGTCTTGCTTCCACTGGCTTACAGTCCCTCTTACATTTATAATCTCAATTTTGGATTAGAATGAATACTTGTCCTCTAATAGAGAGACCTATCCCAACATAAACTCTAATCACTCATTTAGTGGCTCCATCCTTATGAATGCCAGATCACTTATAAGCAGAACAGAAACATGTTAAGATCGTGCACCCCTCTCTAATTGAAATCTCAGATAGTTTCCAGACCCCAGTTTAAGTTCAACACACTCTGAGTCATCAAAACCCCGAGAGGAGTGTTTCTCAAACTGGGATCAGTGGTGCCCTGGGATTCTGCAGGATTCACCCAGGGATTTCGCAGTAGGTTCGTCGGTTTTAAAGTTGAAAAAATCGCTGCCCTTCCAGCTTGCCTAATCGGAGATGGTTTTCATGCTGCATTGGCTTCTGATAAACATTATAGTTAGCCTATCAACAGCCAATGCACTGAGAAACCGGCCTCTGATTGGATGCCATGATGTGGAGATGCCGGCGTTGGACTGGGGTGAGCACAGTAAGAGGTCTTACAACACCAGGTTAAAGTCCAACAGGTTTGTTTCGAATCACTAGCTTTTGGAGCACTGCTCCTTCCTCAGGTGAATGAAGAGTAGGTTCCAGAAACATATATATAGACAGAGTCAAAGGTGCAATACGACACTTTGAATGCAAGTCTTTGCAGGTAATTAAGTCTACAGGTCCAGACGGAGAAACTGGAGAGAGGGATAATCACAGGTTAACGAGGTGTGAATTGTCCCAAGCCAGGACAGTTGGTAGGATTTCGCAAGCCCAGGCGAGATGGTTGTCATAATATACACCAGTATATCATGGTGCAGATACACACACTGATGGACACACAGCAAGACCGATCAACACACACAACACCGCAGCCAATCACCAGTTAGAGCACACTCACTATATAGACAGAGGGCATCAGAGTTCCCGTTCATTCGGGATTCAGCTTCTCAGAAGGACAGAGCTTACAGCTTACAGCACAGATCTTCACCATGTGCTGAGTGCATAGACTGGTTAGGACAGGCATAGGTCTTTAGTTTAATCTAACATCATGTTAACCCACAGTGAAAGTATGTTCAACAGTTTCTAACTTAATAAAATAGTGTTGTACTATTTTAAGTGTTGGTGGCCTGTATGTGTTCCATGGATCCAGAGCACCCAACACAACAATGGTGGGGGGGGTGAGGCCGGACTCATGTATGCGGAACTTGGCTAGAAGTTTCTGCTCGGCGTTCTGCGTTGTCGCGCGTCCTGAAGGCCGCCTTGGAAAATGCTTACCCGAAGAGTAAACTGTGATTATCCCTCTCGCCAGTTGCTCCGTCTGGACCTGTAGACTTGCATTCGTATTGCATCTTTGACTTTGTTTATATATGTTTCTCGAACCTACCTCTTCATTCACCTGAGGAAGGAGCAGTGCTCCGAAAGCTAGTGATTCAAAACAAACCTGTTGGACTTTAACCTGGCGTTGTAAGACTTCTTACTCTGATTGGATGAACTGCGCCTCCCGGCAGAGTCATTTTGAAGTTACAGGCATGGCCAAAATGTGATTGATTGGATGGTGGAGCAAAGTAGGTTACACCCACAGCCCGGGAGAGGCCAGGGTCAGGGCCGGGGGGCAGGAGAGGCTGGGCGGAGCTGTGGGTGGAAGAAGCCGGGAGGAGAAGCAGACTCAGAGTCGCGGACAGAGGTTTTAGTGTGTATGCGTGAGAGAGGGAGAGAGAGAGAGATAGGAGTGTTTGTGTATGTGTGAAGAGGAAGATGCAGGAGTGTGAGTGGATGTGTGTGTGCGTGAAAGAGGAAGGAGAGAGAGAGAGTGAGTGTGTGCACACTTTTGGGTCCTTCTTTTGGGTGTGAATGCGGGCCTGATAAGAGCATCCATAACTCCCAATATTAAATACATTTGGCAGCAAAAGTTCAGCATCACTCCTCCCATTAAAAATGACAAAAATAAGATAAGACGGTATGTTTGAATAAGAGAACTTCTTAATTAAAATAAATGCATAAATATAAGAAATAGAAAATACTTTTATGAATTTTCTTTTGTATGTTTGTACCTATTGAGTAATAACAATCATTTTTTTGTGGTTTAACTCTTCAATGTAATTAGAATGTTTTTTCAGGGTTCTCCCGGGAGGTCAAAAGGGTTCTCTTGTTGAAAAAGTCTGGGAAACCATGTCCTAGAGGAATGACCTCATTGGGGTAGCATGGGCATCTGTGCTAGGAACCTAACTGTTCCCATTATATATTAATGATTTGGACGAGGGAACTAAATGTATTATCTCCAAATTTGCAGATGATACAAAGTTGGGTGGGAGGGTGAGCTGTGAGGAGGATGCAGAGATGCTTCAGCGAGATTTGGACAGGCTGAGTGAGTGGGCACATGCATGGCAGATTCAGTATAATGTGGATAAATGTGAGGTTATCCATTTCAGCAGCAAACGTAGGAAGCCAGTTTCTTATTTGAATGAGTGTAAATTGAGAGAGGTGGATACTCAGCGAGACCTTGGTGTCCTCATGCGTCAGTTGCTGAAACTAAGCACGCAGGTACAGCAGGCAGTAAAGAAGGCAAATGGCATGTTGGCCTTCAGAGCAAGAGGATTTGAGTATAGGATTAGAGATGTTTTACTGCAATTGGATAGGGCATTGTGAGACCATGCTTGGGGTATTGTGTGCAGTTTTGGTGTCCTTATCTCAGGAAGGATGTTCTTGCTATGGGGGGAGTGCAGTGAACGTTTACCAGGATGATTCCTGGAATGGCGAGATTGTCATATGAGGAGAGACTAAATTGGTTCGGATTATATTCATTTGAGTTTAGAAGAGTGAGAGGGAATCTCATCAAAACTTCTAAAATTCTAACAGGACTAGACAGGGTAGATTCAGAAAGAATGTTCTCAATGGTGGGGGAGTCCAGAACTAGGGGTCATAGTTTGAAGATAAGGGCGAAACCTTTTAGGACTAAGGTGAGGAGTAAATGTTTCACCGAGAGAGTGGTGAATCTGTGGAATTCACTACCACAGCAAATAGTTGAGACAAAAATGTTGTGTAATTTCAAGAAGGAATTAGGTATAGTTCTTCGCAATAGGGGCCAGAAACAAAAAGCAGTAAGGGGGAAAGTGTAAGGCAGAGAAGCCATGTCAAAAGTCAACAAGGGCCACAGTACAAAGTACAGTGACTGAGGAGAGTGTGAATGGGGAGGTGGTCAATGCAGGATTGAGGGTGGTGCAGGCGGGTGGGAACCAGAATGTAAGCTTCGAAGATGTAATAAATGAAGGGAAAATGGGGAATAAAAATAAAAGAGCAACATCACCCTCAGGCAGAGCAAAAAAGATGACAAGTGTGAAAAGGGAGGTGGTCAATGCAGGATGGAGGGTGTTGTACCTAAATGCGCGCAATATACGGAACAAGGTAAATGAGCTTGTTGCACACATTGAAATTGGCCGGTACGATATTGTGGGCATCACAGAGACGTGGCTGCAAGGGGATCAGGGCTGGGATTTAAATACCCAAGGATATGGTCCGTCGAAAGGACAGGCAGATGGGCAAAGGAGGCAGGGTTGCATTGTTAGTAAGGAATGAAGTTAAATCGATGGCAAGGAGGATCAGAAGGCATAGAATCTCTGTGGGTAGAGTTGAGGAATCGCAAAGATGAAAAGACACTGATGGGAGTTATGCACAGGCCCCCTAGCAGTAGTCAGGGTGTGGGGCAGAAAATAAATCAGGAGATAGAAAAAGCATGTAAAAAAGGCAATATTACAATAATCATGGGGGACTTCAATATGCACGTGGACTGGTTGGTCGTGGATCTCAAGAAAAGGAATTTGTGAATAGTCTAAGAGGTGGTTTTTTGGAGCAGCTTGTGACAGAGCCTCCAAGGGAACAGGCAATTCTGGATGTGGTGATGTGTAAGAGACAGACTTGATTCGGGAACTTAAGGTGAAGGAACCCTTAGGGAGCAGTGACCACAATGTGATAGAATTTACTCTGCAGTTTGAGAGGGAGCAGGTCCAATCAGATGTAATGGTATTACAATTAAATAAGGGGAACTGCAAAGACATGAGGGAGGAGCTGGTCAGAGTTGATTGGAAAAGGAGCCTAGCAGGGAAGACAGTGGAACAGCAATGGCAGGAGTTTTGGGGGGTTATTAGGGAGGCACAACAGAAATTAATCACAAGGAAGAGGAAACATGCCAAGGGGAGGACAAGGCATCCATGGCTGACGAGGAATGTCAAGGACAGCATAAAAGCTAAAGAAAAAGCTACAAAGTGGCGAGTGTTAGTCAGAAGCCGGAGGATTGGGAAGCCTTTAAAAGTGAGCAGAGGACAACAAAAAAAGCAATAAGGGGGGTAGAAGATAAAGTATGAGTGCAAGCTAGCTAGTAATATAAAGGAAGATAGAAAGAGTTATTTTCAATATATAAAAGGTAAGAGAGAGGCAAAAATAGACATTGGACCACTGGAAAATGTGGCTGGAGAAGTAATAATAGCAAACAAAGGAATGGCAGATGAACTGAATAGTTACTTTGCATCAGTCTTCACGGTGGAAGACACCAGTGGGATGCCAGAGCTCCAGGAGAACCAGGGGCAGAGGTAAGTGCAGTGACCATTACTAAGGAGAAGGTTCTAGGGTAACTGAAAGGTCTGAAGGTGGATAAGTCACCTGGACCGGGTGGACTACACCCCAGGATCCTAACAGAGATAGCTGAGGAAATTGTGGAGCCATTGGTGATGATTTTTGAGGAATCACTGGAGGCATGACGTTGTCCCAGAGGACTGGAAAGTGGCTAATGTAACACCACTGTTTAAGAAGGGAGGGTGGCAGAAGACGGGAAATTATACACCGGTTAGCCTGACTTCGGTCATTGGTAGGATTTTTGAGTCTGTTATTAAAGATGAGATCGTGAAGCACTTGGAAGTGCATGGTAAAATAGGACTGAGTCAGCACGGCTTTGTCAAAGACAGATTGTGTCTGACAAATCTGTTAGAGTTCTTTGAGGATGTAACAAGGAAGTTAGACAAAGGAGAACCAGTGGACGTAATTTATTTAGATTTCCAGAAGGCCTTTGACAAGGTGCCGCATAGGAGACTGATAAATAAGTTAAAAGCCCATGGTGTTAAGGGTAAGATCCTGGCAGGGATAGAGGATTGGCTGACTGACAGAAGGCAGAGAGTGGGGATAAAGGGGACTTTTTCAGGATGGCAGCCGGAGACTAGTGGTGTGCCTCAGGGGTCTGTGCTGGGACCACAACTTTTCACAATATACATTAATGATCTGGAAGAAGGAACTGAAGGCACTGTTGCTAAGTTTACAGACGATACAAAGATGGTAGAGGGACAGGTAGTATTGAGGAAATAAGGGGGCTGCAGAAGGATTTAGACAAGCTAGGAGAGTGGGCAATGAAGTGGCAAATGAAATACAGTGTGGAAAAGTGTGAGGTTATGCACTTTGGAAGGAGGAATTTAGGCATAGACTATTTTCTAAATGGGGAAATGCTTAGGAAATCAGAAGCACAACGGTCTTGTGTTCACAATTCTCTTAAGGTTAACTTGTAGGTTCAGTCAGCAGTGAAGAAGGCAAATGCAATGTTAGCATTCATGTCAAGAGGGCCAGAATAAAAGACCAGGGAGGTACTTCTGAGGCTGTATAAGGCTCTGGTCAGACCTCATTTGGAGTGTTGTGAGCAGTTTTGGGCTCCGTATCTGAGGAAGGGTGTGTTGCCCTTGGAAAGGGTCCAGAGGAGGTTAACAAGAATGATCCCTGGAATGAAGAACTTGTCAAATGAGGAACCATTGAAGACTCTGTGTTCTGTACTCATTGGAGTTTAGAAGGATGAAGGGGTATCTTATTGAAACTTATAGGATACTGCGAGGCCTGGATAGAGTGGACGTGGAGAGGATGTTTCCACTTGTAGGAAAAACTAGAACCAGAGGACACCATCTCAGACAAAAGGGACGATTCTTTAAAACAGAGATGAGGAGGAATTTCTTCAGCCAGAGGGTGGTGAATCTGTGGAACTCTTTGCCACAGAAGGCTGTGGTGGCCAAATCACTGAGTGTCTTTAAGACAGAGATAGATAGGTTCTTGATTAAGAAGGGGATCAAGGGTTATGGGGAGAAGGCAGGAGAATGGGGATGAGAAAATATCAGCCATGATTGACTGGCGAAGCAGACTCGATGGGCCGAGTGGACTCATTCTGCTCTTATGTCTTTTATGGTCTTATGGTCTCAAGCAGTGTACCAACTCCGCCAGACACGGGGGACCTTCTACGAACGCAGAGACATGGTTTTGAGTCTAAAGGGATCAGGTGATATGGGGGGGGAAAGGCAGGATCAGAGTATTGAACTTGCTGATCAGCCAGGATCATAATGAATGGTGGAGCAGACACGAAGGGCCGAATGGCCTCCTCCTGCTTCTATTTTCAATGTTTCTATGATGGCAAAGTATTCTTTTGTCCTTGGGCTCTTCTTTTATTGTTCTTGGCTGTTCTTTTTCATGGAAATTTGCGGTGAAATGGTTCCTCTATTCACACTTGTTTTTGTAGAATGGCTACAACTATCCTGTGAAACTCTTGTTTCTCTCTGCACTTCTAGCACATACGAATCTTGGGGATTCTTTAGCATTGCCCTGAAGCTCTCCTCTGGAATGTGTCATCAGGGTTTCTTTAACTTTATGTGCGCTCTGTACGTTTAAATTCCTGATTACATTAAGTTGCACACAATTGCTTCCGACTCTGTGACAAATCTTATCCGTCTTCATTAAAGATATATTATCCTCTGGAAACAGTCTCTCTCTCACTCTCTCTCATTTTAATCCACAATTCCAAACATAAGTTGGTCCCATGGTGGCAGCACAATGGCGGCAAGGTGACACAGTGGTTAGCACTGCTACCTCACAGCGCCAGGGACCCGAGTTTGATTCTGGGTAACTGTGTGGAGTTTGCATGTTCTCCCCATGTCAGCTTGGGTTACCTCCGGGTGCACCAGATTCCTCCCACAGTCCAAAGATGTGCAGGTTAGGTGGATTAGCCATGCCAAATTGCCCCTTAGTGTCCAAAACATTACATGGGATTACTAGGTTATGGGGATAGGGTGGAGACGGGGGTTAGGTAGGGTGCTCTTTCTAGGGGCCGGTGCAGACTCAATGGGATGAATGCCTCCTTCTGCACTGTAAATGCTATGATTCTATGAGTGGTTCTAGGTAGAACGCTCTTTTGAAAGGTCTTTGAAAACTTGATGGGCCGAATGGCCTCCTTCCACATTGTAGGGATTCTATAGATTCTGGGTGCATTTGTTCTCTTCACCTGGTGAACCCACACTGAACTCACAATCTTTGCTGAGATTTCAGTGTGGTCTACAATACCATTCATAAATTGCACCATCATCCTGCATTCTCCTGTGAATTCATATCTCTCAAAAAGAACATTCTTGTGCAGTCGATAATACTGAGCGCATTTCCCCAGCACTGGCTCTATCATTGCCTCTGTCTCCATTATTAGCCAGCCTGCCCATGCAGAGTCAACTCCATGCTCTTCTCCACTGATTATTGCACGAAGCATCGACAATTGCATTCATTGCAGCATTCGGTGACGCGCCTTCACCAGGGATGAACACTTCGAAATTCACTTGAAGTGACCGTCTCCCACTCTGCCCCAGTGTTTAACTCACTCCACCCTAAACACATCTCTGACTCTGCCTATTCCCCAGCTCACACTATCCAATGGCCATCTCCCTTAACTCAATGTTCATCTCATTCCATCAGTTTCCTTCATTGTACGTTTGAGTTTCTATGAGTGTCTGCATATGTGTTTCTGTGTATTTGGTTGTGTGTATGTATTAGTGTGCCTGGATAAGTGTACATATTGTGTGCCTGTGTGCACATTGTGATAGAAACCATGGTTTAAAAGCTTGTATTTCTGAGACAGACCCTAATTGAGATTGAAATGGAAAGTTTCAGCTCATTGAAAGGGAAACTGAACACTTTGGTTCCAGGAAAAGTAAAAGTAAAACTGAAATAGGAACGTCAGGTTTCTGGGGAACCTGACACTGATTGACACTGGATAAAAAGACACAAGGCCAATTGAGCTCAGATCCTAGAGTCTGTGACACAAGCAGTCTGAAGAAAATGGAGGCTGGATCCAGATGCTGGGTGTGGGCAAATACACAGATGCTGCAGCTATTCCTGTTTCCTGAAGATAAGTGGTGGATTTACAACTTCAAGGCCACTATAAGCAAAGCAGCAGAAGCTCTGCAGACATGTGCCATTTTGTTGAAGACCATGCCCGTGGAGCTCGGGCTGGTTGGGTGCTGTTGCCGGCTGCAGATCTGGAATGCTACTGGGGAAAATGTGGAACTTTGAAGGACATTGTGGCTGAAATTAGTGTAATTTATGCTGACTGGGCTGATGAGTAAATCCGTGCAACCCATCTTTTTTGTATCTGCAATTTGATGTTAATTTATAGTTGACAGTGACTGTAATTTTCCTGTTAAAATATTCTTAATTTATTTTGCATTTGGTTTGATTGTTAGAAGTTGCAAAAAGTGTAATATTTTCCACTCATTTTCTCATTGTGTCATTCGGTTAATTTGGTTCTTTTAGTCTGTTGGTATTCACATGGATCATAGCACTATGTCTGTGAAATGAAAATGAATTATAACCAAAGTCCAAGAGGAACAAGGCTGCTCTCCACTTTGGAGAGAGCTCTAACTAGTGGTGATTTAACCTGAGGATCACCACACCCCAGGCGAGAGGCAAGGTTGAAAAAGCGGGGCCTTCATGAATAAACTCAACTGGTGAAGAAATTGTTGGCGTCTCTCCACATCACAAGCCAGCTGTCCAGTTGACTGAGTTAACCAACCCACCTTTATTATTGTGCAAGCATGTGTGTGTTTGCATGTGTCTATGTGTGTAGCCCTGTGTGGATGTGTGCGCATGTGCCTCCTAGTGTTTGTGTGCATCTGTGTCTCTGTGCGTGTGTCTTGGTGTGAGATTTATGAGTGGTGCTTACTGAAGTAGGTGAAAGACAGGATCTGGATTTCCTCGTGAGTTCAAACACTGTCTAGATTCACACACAAAGACTGGTGAGAGATTGTAAGATTATAAGCACATGTGTGACTCACACCCCAACCAAAATCAGTGACTTTAGGTAGGAGCAAAGAATACAGTAAGTAAACCAAATTCAATAAGAGATGCTTATCACAGTCCATTGTGACTACAGCACTATCTGACATGTAAGCATTAAATTCCTTCTTAACTAAAAATCAGGGCAAGACTTGTCATTTCCTGGATTTAATGCTTTGTTCTATGATTCAAAAGTATTGCTAATTGCAGAAAAATATATAATTCTCACACTGTTAAAATAAGGATTTCAACACCACAAAAAGACTGTTTGTAAAAGTCCCTTGGACATAGCATGTTCAACAGGCGGGCTGGGAGATTGGAGAGGGTTAATCCCTTGGGGATTGGACTCTTCTTACCGCAGCTGAGAAATGTTGCACCAATTTAAATCAGTCAGCTTTCAATACAAGTGCCACTTACGTAACAGTGCCTACTCTTGCACTCAGCCACTCAATTCAGTCTAATTCATTCAGTGCTGGGCCCCTGACACAAGCTCTCATCGGTCCCAATCCAAAACGCCTTCAGGTCCCACAACAATCTGGTGGGGGAGTGGGAGTACCTATACACTGAGCATAAATTTTCAGAAATTATGCAGGCCGAGTTAGGGAAATTGGAGCTGCAAAAGACTATTTCAATTTAATTATATTAATTGTACATTGCCATTTATTGAAGGAACTTTTATTAACAGAAGGCAGAAAGAAACACGTTTAATTTCCTGCCGCTTATAAAATATTAAGTTGTCCTTTTGATTCGTGTTTGGAAATTGGCTGCCAGTCTCCCAGTGAACATAGACCTAGCGACAGTGCTTGTGCACATGGAAACCGCTGAATATTTTCATACCCTGGTTCTGTCCGTGACCCTCCCTCATCTCTCTCCTCCGCCTCCCCTCCACCACCACTTATCGCACTGTGAGAGAGCTCAAATTTTCAAAGTTGATGTTGTATGGAAGAAAGAAGAGTATTCTTTTCATTAAAAAAGACACACAATTCATCGGTTAAGATATTGAGGGAAGTCCATTCTTGCATTTGTCGGAAGATAGGAACAGGAGGCTATTCATCTTTTCAACTTTCTCCTGCCATTCAATCATTTCGATCGCGATTGAACTGCACCTCATCCCCATTCACCCGTCTTTTTTTTACTTCCTTTGATAGTTTTATTTAACAAAAAGTTATCAACCTTTGTTTCATAATTTTCAATTGAATCTGCATCCAAAGCCTTTTGAAGAGTGTGTCCCAAATTTCCACTACCCTGTTTGTATAATGAACTGCTTCTGGATTTCACCCGTGAACCGCCTGGCTCTAATTATGCCCATTTTCTGGGCTCTTCCCTTATTATTTACAAACATGTCAATTGGATCACTCTTCAATTGTCTAAACTCAAGGGAAAACAGGTCTAATCTAAGAAGTCTATCCTCATAATTTGATGCATTGGACCCTAGTATCATTTGGGTAAATTCAAGCCTATTCCAAGGCTGCTGTGGCCTTCCTCTGGCGCAGTACCGAAAAAAGACTTGAGATGGAGTGATGCTGTGTATAACTGAAGTACAATTTCAACAAAATAGAGGCCGGAATTCTACGGCCATTGGGATTCTCTTTTCCCACTGGCAGCACACGCCCGCTCGTGGGTTTCCCGGCGTCGTGAGGCGGCTTCAATGGGAACTCCGTTGAAAAGTGGCAGGAAAAGAGAAATATGCGGCTGGGGGAGCAGAGAATCCCACCCAGACAGAAAATGCTGGAAAATTTCAGCAAGTCTGACAGCATCTATGGAGAGAAAACAGAGCAAATGTTTCAAGTCTGGACGATTTTTCATCAGAAGCACGACTTCCTTGATTTTGAGAAATGTTCATAGTGACTTCCTTTTCAACTTGCTCACGAGATTTATTAAGTTGTGTAGCTGGACACTCAAACGTCTTTGCTCCTAGACAATTGCTGGTCTCTCACCTTTAACAAAATCTTCCGATTCTTCATACTTTCCCAACAAGGGTTAGGGAGATAAGGCGGGAAAGTGGAGCTGAGGAAATCATTTCAGATCTGTCATGATCTCATTGAATGGTGACGCTGAGTCGATGGGCCGAATTACCTAGCTCTGCTTCTACGTTTTATAATCCCATCAGATTCCATCTGCCATGGGCTTGCCATTAACATTAAGCCATTAGCCAAGTGATGCTCATTGAAAGCTTAATAAAGTTGGAAATCACAAAATGTTCCTTCAACTTAAATAGGTCTCAAGCAATTGAGCAGAGTTGAATGAAATATAGATTAAAATATTTGTGTATGTACAGCACCCAGGACACCTGAAGCACTTTGCCTATAGGGGAAGGTGGCAGGCAATTTATGTAAAGCAAGATCCCACAAACTGCTAGTGATTATGACCACATAATCAGCTTGAGTGATAAATATTGGGCAGAGCGGAACTCCCTTGATCTTGTCCTACAGAGCACCGTAGAATCTTTTACATCCAACTGAGAGAGTGGATGGGGCTTCAGCTTAATATCTCATCGGAAAGCTAGCACGTCTGACAGTGCAGCACTACACAGGAGTGTTGGCCTCGGCTATCCACTCAAGCTCCTTGCTTGTGATATGAACCACAACCTTCTGACTCAGAGGCAGGAGCGATACCCACTGAGACAAGGAATGAAATTTATGCAATGTATGGAATTCCTCTGTTTGGCATGATGCATGTGACTCAATCAATGCAAGCCGAGCGAGGAAAGGCACATTGCCCATCAGGAGTTGGGAGGGGAATTGATGTAGACACTGCCATTGGCCCAAACCTCTCACGTGCTCGGGACAGAAGATCAACTGAGGTTCCTTGCTCCTGTTCACAGTAGCTCACGTTGGGAAATGCCTGGATGACTATCCATGTTATGGCAAAGGGAGGTCACCAGAGCAAGAGAGTCCAGGATGAGTAAGGAGGTGTAAACCATTAGCTTTGGAGGAGAGCAAGCCAGGAACTGGCAGGGGAAAAGGGAACATGAGAAAGAATCAAACTAAATAACTATGACATAAACAGAAAATGATGGACAGTCTCAGCAAGTTTAACAGCATCTGTGGAGTGAGAAGGGAGCTAATGTTTTGAGTCTGGATGACACTTCTGTCACAGCTGGAGAGAACAGGAAATAGGATGAGATTTACACTGTTGTGGGGGGTGCATGGAGCAGTGAGGCTAGATAGAGAGCAAGCAAGCCAAAGATATCATGGGCATGTTATGGACATCTGATCAGTTCTCAACAGTGGCTATGAGACTGGACCAGACTTATAACTTTTAAAGTTTTAAGATGGTGCTGAAAGATCGATTCGTTTCAGGAGTGATCAATGAAGAAATAGGGCTTGGTTATTTTATAAAACAAACATTATTAAAACAAAACAAAAGAAAACAATATTTACATTTTTTAAACTTCAATTCGAACACCAACATATTACATGTAGTTTCTTACCATTAACACATCAGTTCACATTAAACTGCATGTTCTGCTTTCAAGGCACTTACACAGGAAACCAAAGCAATTTGCGAGGCAATTTTTCTTCTCTTCGGGACATTCGTTCAGGACCCTTTTCCAAAGTCCGCCTCGGTGGCAACTGTCATGACCACTCTCAGTCGATTTCCAATGCCTTCTCCTCTGTACCTGTTCAAAACAGCATTCTTTCTTTCTCTCTAAGCTCGGCCCAGCCTCTCAAACAAAGTTTGGGGTTTAGAAAATTGAACCTATCATCGTTATATTGGCTATTTGATGGGCCACTCCCGTTGATACAAAAGAACAGAGCCATGCTATTGATATGCAATTAACTTCCCATTGATGGAGAAAGAGGCCATCAGGCCCTGTAGTGCCTAATAGCTGGCCAGACAGGAGTGTCCCAAAAGACAATGGATCTGGGGCATCTTGTGTACTCTGCAGGGTTTCTGTGAGAGGTGAGTGCATATTTAAAAGAAACTTCAGTTCCTGGAGCAGGCCACAGGCTGCAGGGTTGCTGGGAGAAGTGAGTGCATATTTAAAAGAGACTTCAGTTCCTGGAGCAGGCCACAGGCTGCAGGGTTGCTGGGAGAGGTGAGTGCATATTTAAAAGAGACTTCAGTTCCTGGAGCAGGCCACAGGCTGCAGGGTTGCTGGGAGAGGTGAGTGCATATTTAAAAGTGCTTAGTTACAGGTCGAGTGGCAATTGGAGACTTCACTTCCTGGAGTGGGCCTATTGGCTCATTGGAAATCAGGCAGGGTACAAAAGGTGTGGCAGGAGTGCCTTTAGCCAGGAGTGCTGATTGGAACAGAGTGCATCTGAGTTTAGGTGAGTGACTGAGTTTGGGTGAGTGGCGAGAGAGGGCTGTGTTTTTGTTGGTGTCCGGGTTTATCCTTGAGGTTCTATAAAAAAAATGTTTAAAAATTATTTAAATTAATTAACTAGTTGAATATGGCTGGACAGGTGATGTGCTGTTGCTGTATGATGATGGAACTGGTGGATCCCATTGAGACCGTCAGTGACCACATGAAAATGAAAATAATATGAAAATCGCTTATTGTCACAAGTAGGCTTCAAATGAAGTTACTGTGAAAAGCCCCTAGTCGCCACATTCCGGCGGCTGTTCAGGGAGGCTGTTACGGGAATTGAACCGTGCTGCTGGCCTGCCTTGGTCTGCTTTAAAAGCCAGCGATTTAGCCCTGTGCTAAACAGCCCCTGTCATCTGCAGCAAGTGTTGGCTGCTCGAGGAACTTCAGATCAGAATTGATGAGCTGGAGACCGAGCTGCACACACTGCGGAACATCAGGGAGGGGGAAAATTACCTGGACGCTTTGTTTCAGGAGGCAGTCACGCCCGGTAGAATAAGTACTGTTAATTCGGACAGTGGTCAGGGACAGAGTGGGTGACTGCAAGGGAGGCAGGTAGGGGGATCCTGAGTTTAGGAGTTGTGGAGCCTCAGCCCTTGACCTTGTCCAACAGGTATGAGGTACTTGCTCCCTGTGTGGATGAGGATGAGGGCTGTAGGGAGGATGCGTTGACTGACCACTGCACCGTGGTACAGGAAGCCATTCAAGAGGGGGGAGCAAAAAGACAAGTGGTAGTTGCAGGGGATTCTATAGTTAGGGGGATTGATGGTATCCTTTGTAAACCAGATCGTGAGTCCCGCATGGTATGTTACCTGCCCGGTGCCAGGGTGAGGGACATCTCTGATCAGATTGAAAGGATTTTGGAGAGGGAGGGGGAGGATCCAGTTGTTGTGGTCCACGTTGGGACTAACAACATAGGTAAGACTAGGAAAGAGGACCTGTTTGGGGATTATCAAACAAAAGGGACTAAATTAAAGAGCAGGTCCTCCAGGGTTATAATCTCTGGATTACTACGCGAGCCATGTGCCAATTGGCATAGGGTTGAGAAAATTAGGGAAGTTAACACGTGGCTGAAGGAGTGGTGCGGGAAAGAGGGATTCCATTTCATGGGGCATTGGCATCAGTACTGGGGCAGGAGGGACCTGTACCGTTGGGACGGTCGTCATCTGAACCATTCTGGGACCAGTGTTCCAGCGAATAGGATAAATAGGTTGGTCACAAGGACTTTAAACTAGCAAGTTGGGGGGAAGGGAAGGGTAAAGCTATGGACAGTATAATGGTTAATGGAGAGCAAGGCAGCAGGTTTCGTGACAGGTTATTATGTAGAGATATGGGTTCAAAGACAAGGAAAATTAGGAGAAAGGGTAAGAGGAAAAATAATTTGCGAAAAGTTACTGATCAAGGTGTTAGGATTCATAACAAAGACATAAAAAACAGCAGAAGTGTACTTTGCCTGAATGCTCATAGCATACGGAATAAGGTGAATGAGTTGATGGCGCAAATCATCGTGAATGATTATGATTTAGTGGCCATTACTGAAACATGGTTAAAAGATGGTCACGACTGGGAGTTAAATATCCAAGGGTATCAGACTGTACGAAAGGATAGAATGGTCGGTAAGGGCGGTGGTGTAGCTTTGTTGTTTAAGGATGGCATCCGGGCAATAGTAAGGGATGATATTGGTGCTATGGAGGACAAGGTTGAATCAATTTGGGTGGAAATCAGGAATAGTAAGGCGAAAAGGTCACAGATAGGAGTAGTCCATAGGCCACCAAATAGTAACAGGATGGTAGGGCAGGCAATAAGCAAAGAAATAACGGATGTATGTAGAAATGGTACAGCGGTTATCGTGGGAGATTTTAATCTGCATGTCGATTGGTTTAACCAGGTTGGTAAAGGCAGCCTTGAGGAGGAGTTTATAGAATGTGTCCAGGATAATTTCCTGGAACAGTTCCCTACGGTCCTAGATCTGGTCCTGTGTAATGAGGCAGGATTGATTAATGATCTCATAGTTTGGGATCCTCTTGGAAGGAGCGACCACAATATGGTGGAATTTAAAATACAGTTGGAGGATGAAAAGGTAAAATCAAACACTAATGTTTTGTGCTTAGACAAAGGCGATTACAATGGGATGAGAGAAGAACTAGCTCAGGTAGACTGGGAGCAAAGACTTCATGGTGAAGCAGTTGAGGAACAGTGGAGAACCTTCCGAGCGATCTTTCACTGTGTTCAGGAAAGGTTCATACCGACAAAAAGAAAGACGGTAGAAAGGGGAAAAGTCGACCGTGGATATCTAAGGAGGTGAGGGAGAGTATCAAAATGAAGGAAAAAACATACAAAGTGGCAAAAATTAGTGGGAGACGAGAGGACTGGGGAGTCTTTAGGGGACAACAGAAAGCTACTAAAAAAGCTATAAAGAAGAGTAAGGTAGACTATGAAAGTAAACTTGCTCAGAACATAAAAGCAGATAGTAAAAGCTTCTACAAATATATCAGACAAAAAAGATTGGCTGAGGTAAATATTGGTCCTTTGGAAGATGAGAAGGGAGATTTAATAATAGGAGACGGGGAAATGGCTGAGGAGCAGAACAGGTTTTTTGGGTCAGTCTTCACAGTGGAGGACACAAATAACATGCCAGTGACTGATGGAAATAAGGATATGATTGGTGAGGACCTTGAGATGATTGTTATCACTAAGGAGGCAGTATTGGGCAAGCTAATGGGGCTAAAGGTAGACAAGTCTCCTGGCCCTGATGGGATGCAGCCCAGAGTGTTAAAAGAGGTGGCTAGGGAAATTGTAAACGCACTAGTGATAATTTATCAAAATTCACTAGACTCTGGGGTGGTCCCAGAGGATTGGAAATTAGCAAACGTGACACCACTGTTTAAAAAAGGAGGTAGGCAGAAAGCAGGTAATTATAGGCCAGTGAGCTTAACTTCGGTAGTAGGGAAGATGCTGGAATCTATCATCAAGGAAGAAATAGCGAGGCATCTGGATGGAAATTGTCCCATTGGGCAGACGCAGCATGGGTTCATAAAGGGTAGGTCGTGCCTAACTAATTTAGTGGAATCTTTTGAGGACATTAACAGTGCGGTAGATAACGGGGAGCCAATGGATGTGGTACATCTGGATTTCCAGAAAGCCTTTGACAAGGTGCCACACAAAAGGTTGTTGCATAAGATAAAGATGCATGGCTGTGGTAGTATGTATTAGGGGTCATGTGGGACTGGAAGCCCTAATGTCATTGGCTGACAGATCCCGGGTCCTGGTTGGCCGTTGACCTCTAGCTCCGCCCTGAAGGTGGAGTATAAGAAGCCGGAGTCCTCCCCCGCAGGCCATTCTACTATCGAGCTGCGGGGGAACAGACACGCTTAATAAAGCCTCATCGACTTCACTCTATTCGTCTCACGGAGTCTTTGTGCGCTACAATTTATTAAGCGTGCCTAAAAAGGACTATGGAGCTCAGGATCATCCCGGAATGCTTGAGGATCAGCCCCCACACAGTGAACGCGGCAGCAGCCTTCAAGCACTGGCAGACTTGTTTCGAGGCCTACCTCAGAACGGCCACCGGCCGGGTCACAGAAGACCAAAAACGACAGGTCCTGCACTCGAGGGTGAGCACGGAGATTTTCTCCCTCATCGAAGACGCGGAGGATTTCCAGACGGCGTTCGCAGCACTGAAAAGTCTCTATGTCCGCCCAGTTAACCAAATCTACGCTCGCTACCAGCTCGCGACGAGACGGCAAGGTCCCGGAGTATCGATGGACGAATTCTACACCGCGCTGCTGATTTTGGGACGAGCCTGCAGCTGCCCTTCGGTGAACGCAAATGAACACACGGACATGTTAATGCGCGATGCTTTTGTGGCAGGTATGAATTCCTCCCAAATCCGCCAAAGACTTCTAGAAAGAGAGTCGCTAGGTCTCTCAGAGGCCCGGGCCCTAGCAGCCTCCCTCGACGTGGCCGCGCGTAATACCCGCGCCTACGGCCCGACCGCGCGGCAGCCCATTGGGCTCCGTACGTATCCGTCGCGACAAACCCACCCCCCCCCGGACACCCCACAGGCTTGCGCGGTCCAAACGCCAAGTCGCACCGGGGGCGCCCGCTGCTATTTCTGCGGCCAGGCGAAACACCCCCGGCAGCGCTGCCCGGCCCGCGCAGCAATCTGCAAGAGCTGCGGGAAAAAGGGCCATTTTGTGGTTGTGTGCCGGTCCCGCGAGGTCGCCGCTGTCCCGGGAGAACAGGGAGCCCTGCACGGCGCTTACGTTCCCCAACCCCCCCCCCCCCCCGCGCCCCATGTATGACCCGCCGGCGCTACCACTTTGGGTCCCGACCACCGCTCTCCCCGGAGAAGAGGGAGTTCTGCGTGTTTCTAACACCCCCCAAACCCCCCCCCCCGTGCCCCACGTCTGACCCGCGGCGCTACCAACTTGGGTCCCGACCACCGCTGTCCCCAGAGATGAGGGAGCCCCGCGTGGTCCTAACGCTCCCCAACCCCCCCAGCGCCCCATGTGCGACCCGCAGACGCCGCCATTTTGGGTCCCGGCCACCACGAGGGGAGGAAGGGCCTCGCCATCTTGGACCACCCCAGACCTGTACGACGCGTGGGGGCGGCCATTTTGTCCACCCCCACCGCCATCTTGTGACCCCCCAGCCATGTGCGATGTATGGGGGCAGCCATTTTGTTCATCCCCGACGCCATCTTGGACAGCAACAACGGACCCCACTCCACTACTACAACCACGCCTCGCTTCAATTACGCTCGATCAAGCTCGGCCCCGGACACTCCAGACGACGGCAACAACGGCGCTAATAAACGGCCACGAGACACCATGCCTAGTTGACTCCGGGAGCACGGAGAGCTTTATCCACCCCGACACGGTAAGACGCTGTTCCTTGACCACCTATCCCAGCGCACAAAAGATTTCCCTAGCTGCAGGATCCCACTCCGTACAGATCCAAGGTTTCTGCATAGTTACCCTAACGGTGCAGGGGAGGGAGTTCAAAAACTACAAACTACACGTCCTTCCCCAACTCTGCGCCCCCACTGTATTGGGATTAGATTTCCAGTGCAATCTACAGAGCCTTACGTTCAAATTCGGCGGCCCAATACCCCCACTCACTATCTGCGGCCTCGCAACCCTCAAGGTGCAAACCCCGTCCTTGTTTGCGAACCTCACCCCAGATTGCAAACCCGTCGCCACTAGGAGCAGACGGTACAGCACCCAGGACCGGACCTTCATTCGGTCCGAAGTCCAGCGGCTACTAAAGGAAGGCATAATCCAGGCCAGCAATAGTCCCTGGAGAGCACAGGTGGTAGTAGTGAAGACAGGGGAGAAACAAAGGATGGTCATAGACTATAGCCAGACCATCAACAGGTACACACAACTAGACGCGTACCCTCTCCCCCGCATTTCCGACATGGTCAATCGGATTGCCCAATATAAAGTCTTCTCCACCGTGGACCTCAAGTCCGCCTACCATCAGCTCCCCATCCGCCCAAGTGACCGCAAGTACACAGCCTTCGAGGCAGACGGGCGATTATACCATTTCCTAAGGGTCCCATTTGGCGTCACAAACGGGGTCCCGGTCTTCCAACGGGAGATGGACCGAATGGTTGATCAACATGGGTTGCGGGCCACGTTCCCGTATCTCGACAATGTAACCATCTGCGGCCACGACCAGCAGGACCACGACGCCAACCTCCAAAAATTCCTCCAGACCGCCAAAGCCTTGAACCTCACGTACAACGAGGACAAGTGCGTTTTTAGCACCAACCGGCTAGCCATTCTGGGCTACGTAGTGCGCAATGGGATAATAGGCCCCGACCCCGAACGTATGCGCGCCCTCATGGAATTTCCCCTCCCGCACTGCTCAAAAGCCCTAAAACGCTGCCTTGGGTTCTTTTCATACTACGCCCAGTGGGTCCCCCAGTACGCAGACAAGGCCCGCCCCCTAATACAGACCACAACCTTCCCTCTGTCGACAGAGGCTTGCCAGGCCTTCAGCCGCATCAAAGCGGATATCGCAAAGGCCACGATGCGCGCCATCGACGAGTCCCTCCCCTTCCAGGTCGAGAGCGACGCCTCCGACGTAGCTCTAGCGGCCACCCTTAACCAAGCGGGCAGACCCGTGGCCTTTTTCTCTCGAACCCTCCACGCTTCAGAAATCCGCCACTCCTCAGTGGAAAGGGAAGCCCAAGCCATAGTGGAAGCTGTGCGACATTGGAGGCATTACCTGGCCGGCAGGAGATTCACTCTCCTCATCGACCAACGGTCGGTAGCCTTCATGTTCGATAATGCACTGCGGGGCAAAATCAAAAACGACAAGATCTTAAGGTGGAGGATCGAGCTCTCCGCCTTCAACTACGAGATTTTGTATCGTCCCGGAAAGCTGAATGAGCCGTCCGATGCCCTATCCCGCGGCACATGTGCCAACGCACAAATTAACCGCCTCCAAACCCTCCACGAGGACCTCTGCCACCCGGGGGTCACTCAGTTTTTCCACTTTATCAAGTCCCGCAATCTCCCATACTCTTTAGAGGAGGTCCGTACAGTCACAAGGGACTGCCACATCTGCGCGGAATGCAAACCGCATTTTTTCAGGCCAGATGGTGCGCACCTGATTAAGGCTTCCCGCCCCTTTGAACGCCTTAGTCTCGATTTCAAAGGGCCGCTCCCCTCCACCGACCGCAACACATACTTTCTTAATGTGGTGGACAAATACTCCCGCTTCCCCTTCGCCATTCCCTGCTCTGACATGACCGCGGCCACAGTCATTAAAGCCCTGAACACCATCTTCACCCTGTTCGGTTGCCCCGCATACGTCCACAGTGACAGGGGGTCCTCTTTCATGAGTGACGAGTTGCGCCAGTTCCTGCTCAGCAAGGGCATAGCCTCAAGCAGGACGACCAGCTACAACCCCCGGGGGAACGGGCAAGTAGAGAGGGAGAACGGCACGGTCTGGAAGACCGTCCTACTGGCCCTACGGTCCAGGGACCTCCCAGTTTCACGGTGGCAGGAGGTCCTCCCGGACGCTCTCCACTCCAACCGGTCGCTATTATGTACGAGCACTAATCAAACGCCTCATGAGCGTCTCCTTGTCTTCCCTAGGAGGTCCTCCTCTGGAACGTTGCTGCCGACCTGGCTGGCGGTCCCAGGACCCATCTTGCTCCGAAAGCATGTGCGGGCACACAAGGCGGACCCGTTGGTCGAAAGGGTTCACCTCCTCCACGCGAACCCGCAGTACGCTTACGTGGAGTACCCCGACGGCCGACAGGACACGGTCTCCCTGCGGGATCTGGCGCCCGCCGGCAACACACACAGCCCCCCGACACCATTCACCCAACCCCCCCCCCTTCCTGCCACCGCCGCACCCCGCGACCGCCCCCTTCCCAGGAGGATCGGTTCCCCTCCCCTCAGGCCCGACCAAGAATAAAGCCCAAGCTGAAACCGTAAGGCTCCCGGAGACGACAACACCGGTACAAGCACCACCACCACCACCGGGGCCGAGGCGATCGACACGGACGACCAGACCGCCCGACCGACTCGTGGCGTCGATCTAAATCAATATATGGACTTTTCACAAGAACATTTTGCTTTTCTCCCGATACCTTCTGTAAATAGTTGAAACAGGACAAAATTATACATACTGTATTGCCATGTGAATGTTTTCCTCCCAGGACCAGCCCTGTAAACCCTTACCACCATGCGAAGCATCACCCCGCCGGGTTCATTTTTGACAAGGGGTGAATGTGGTAGTATGTTTTAGGGGTCATGTGGGACTGGAAGCCCTAATGTCATTGGCTGACAGATCCTGGGTCCTGGTTGGCCGTTGATCTCTAGCTCCGCCCTGAAGGCGGAGTATAAGAAGCCGGAGTCCTCCCCCGCAGGCCATTCTACTATCGAGCTGCGGGGGAACAGACATGCTTAAGAAAGCCTCATCGACTTCACTCTATTCGTCTCACGGAGTCTTTGTGCGCTACAATGGCATTAAGGGGAAAGTAGTAGCATGGATAGAGGATTGGTTAATTAATAGAAAGCAAATAGTGGGGATTAATGGGTGTTTCTCTGGTTGGCAATCAGTAGCTAGTGGTGTCCCTCAGGGATCAGTGTTGGGCCCACAACTGTTCACAGTTTACATAGATGATTTGGAGTTGGGGACCAAGGGCAATGCGTCCAAGATTGAAGACGACACTAAGATAAGTGGTAAAGCAAAAAGTGCAGAGGATACTGGAAGTCTGCAGAGGGATTTGGATAGGCTAAGTGAATGGGCTAGGGTCTGGCAGATGGAATGCAATGTTGACAAATGTGAGGTTATCCATTTTGGTAAGAATAACAGCAAAAGGGATATTATTTAAATGATAAAATATTAAAACATGCTGCTGTGCTGAGAGACCTGGGTGTGCTAGTGCATGAGTCGCAAAAAGTTGGTTTACAGGTGCAACAGGTGATTAAGAAGGCAAATGGAATTTTGTCCTTCATTGCTAGAGGGATGGAGTTTAAGACTTGGGAGGTTCTGCTGCAATTGTATAAGGTGTTAGTGAGGCCACACCTGGAGTATTGTGTTCAGTTTTGGTCTCCTTACTTGAGAAAGTACTGGCACTGGAGGGTGTGCAGGGGAGATTCACTAGGTTAATCCCAGAGCTGAAGGGGTTGGATTACGAGGAGAGGTTGAGTAGACTGGGACTGTACTCGTTGGATTATAGAAGGATGAGGGGGGATCTTATAGAAACATATAAGATTATGAAGGGAATAGATAGGATAGATGCGGGCAGGTTGTTTCCACTGGCGGGTGAAAGCAGAACTAGGGGGCATAGCCTCAAAACAATGGGAAGTAGATTTAGGACTGAGTTTAGGAGGAACTTCTTCACCCAAAGCGTTGTGAATCTATGGAATTCCTTGCCCAGTGAAGCAGTAGAGGCTCCTTCATTAAATGTTTTTAAGATAAAGATATAGTTTTTTGAAGAATAAAGGGATTAAGGGTTATGGTGTTCGGGCCGGAAAGTGGAGCTGAGTCCACAAAAGATCAGCCATGATCTCATTGAATGGTGGAGCAGGCTCGAGGGGCCAGATGGCCTACTTCTGCTCCTAGTTCTTATATTCTTATGTTACGGTCTGGAACAGGCATCCTGAAATGGCTGCGGACACAGATTCAATCTTAACTTTCAAAAGGGAATTGGATTCCTAGGTGAAAGGGGAAAAAGATGGAGAAAAGGACGAAATGAGAGAATATTTGAATAACTCAAGAGGCAGGAAAGGCGAAATGGATAGCACCTATATGGTTCAAACATCCTCAAAGTTTTAATTCATTGGGAACATGACATGCAAATTATCCATGTAGAACTGGTAGAACAGCAGTATAATAATAATTCAGGTAATTTGTGGGAGACTTTGGTTATTACGGGCTGGATTCTCCGGTTCCTCTAGCAACGTGTTTCTCGCCAGCGCACCATTCGCTGGCGGCGGGATTCTCTGTTCCCGTCAATTGGATTTCCCATTGAAGGTACCCCACACTGCCGGGGATACGTTGCCAGTGGGACCTGGGAATCCCGCTGCCAGTATTCCGGCCTATGCATACACTTTACTCTCTGCACTCTCACTCCAATGAGCTCAGGATCAGCATTAGGTTTTTTTTGTTCATAAATTTAGAGTACCCAATTATTTTTTCCAACTAAGGGGCAATTTAGTGTGGCTAATCCACCTAACCTGCGCATCTTTGGGTTGTGGGGTGAAACCCACACAGACACGGCGAGAACGTGCAAACTCCAAATGGCCAGTGGCCGGGATTCGAGCCCATGTCCTCAGCGCTGTAGGCAGCAATGTTAACCACTGTGCCACCATGCTGCCCATCGGATCAGCATTAGTTTTGATCACCAAAGAGCATGTCTAGGGGCAAAGGTCAACTGGGTCCCATCTCTAGCTCAATATCCGTTCTGTATTTAATGGGAGAAAATGTAGGGATAGTAGGAGAGGGTGGTGCTATGTTTCAAAGTATTGCGAGCTGATCAAAGTCCTGTTTTCCCAGAATTTGATCTACAGAATCTGAAGTTGAGACGAGGGCTCCGGGGGCCACAGAGCTAATGCTTCATGGCAGCATGCACGTGCAAACCTCGCTGATACCCACAAACAATGCATTGGTATCTTCATAAATATCGGGATCATGAATTGAAAGACAAATAATTCATTTGCAGTTGGGTTTTGAGCAAGTCAGAAAATCAGCCAAGCTCAGAGAGATGAGGGGATGGAGTGTTCATGAAGCCCTTCCCCACACACAGGATAGTGCAATTTTCATGCACTCTCCCACATAAAGCTGTTGGGGTTTGTTGCCAATTGTTATTCAATGTATTCAAGGTTATGAACTGAAGGGGGAAATTTTCCGGGAATCATGGTGGGTGGGATGGAAAGTTTGACAAACCATTTAAAGGTCAGTTTGACCTCGGGTGGGGATTTTCAGTCTCGGGTCAGGCCTGACTGGAAAATCCCTCCCTGACACTGGAAGATACAGATAAGATACAAATCAGTCATGAATATCAAGGGCCTGAATGGCAAACACCTAATCCTGTTGCCGGAATTTTCCAGCCAATCATGCTAGACCGATGTGAATGGAGATTTCAATGATTCGGTGCATGAAAATTGGGGTTGGGGAATTCCGGCCTAGTTATTGTGCACTCCCTCACTTAAGTCTTCTAATTAGTGCCAAATTAGGAATAACTTTGTTCTTTGGTTTACATCCCACTAACATGGACTATAACTGCTCAAATTCAATTCATAAAGAATATTTATAAATAAAGATAGAGCAATATTCATAGAGATAGCTACTAATAACTATGTAAAGGGAATCAGGATAAGCCTCTTCAGTCTGTGAGTATTTAGAATGCAGAATTGTCTCATCACATGGAATATTTCTGAAATAAAAAGATATGATGATATGAAGTCACATGCAGTAGAGTAAGAGGGGGCTCCGTTAGAGCTTGGATCAATTGAGATGAATGGCCTGATTCTGTTCTGTAGGTCCTGTGTAATGTTAGGTGTGTGCGTTGCTCTGTCAATAGGTTTGGTAAAACTGCAATGGTGGCATTATACAAAGGTCCTTTGCCGTCAACAAACAGGGGAAAAATCTCCATTAATCCGGGCCTGGATTCAGAACAGGAACCAAAGCTACAAAGAGAGACTTTCGGATGACAGGGAGCCACAATTAGCGACTGCCCTTCTCATCCATATCGCTGTTAGGACACTAACTAAAGCCTGATTTAATAATAAGGAGGAGACAGGGTTGAAAATTCTGATTGGATGCATTCCTGGGGTTTCAGTACCAGTATCAGCCCCACTGCACAAATATTGGAGTAAACAATTCTAGATTTCGACAGAGACATGTGTCTTTGAGTCCCCATTGGACCCTCTCTATAAAGGAAGACAGCAGTAACACAGCTCATGCAAGTTGATTATTGGTTGTCCAATAAGACTAGTAATGCTCATGGCCAGACATATTTGCAGCCAAGAGTTGGCAACCCTCCAAGGTTTTCTAGAGCTCTACCAGGAATTGAAGATTAATCAGCAGAGCACTGCCGAGAGTGACCCAGAGTGGAAAGCTACAGTGATATTGAAAAAAAAGTGCTTTCATTTGCATTGAAAACCTTTATCAACATATTTAAAAAGATCAGCAATGTGAAAATAGACATCCGGTCAGGAGGAGTGCCTTCACTGACAAATTACTTGAGAGGGTGGGCCAGCACTTGGATTGACATGTCGGACAGCCAATGAGATTAAGTGTGGAGGTGAGAGGTGTGGGGATTAGAGGTGAGACATCATGGGCGGGATTCTCTGAGCCCCTGTCGGATCGGACAATCGCCAGGGGGGGTGCTGTGAATCCCGCCCCCGCCGGCTGCCGAATTCTCCGGCGCCGGGGATTTGGCGGGGGCAGGAATCGCACCCCCCCCCCCGGCGATTCTCCGGCCCGCGATGGGCCGTGTGGCCGCCTGTTTTCGGCCGGTCCCGCCGGCGTAAATTAGAGTAGGTACTTACCGGTGGGACCTGGCTGCACGGGCGGCCTCCGGGGCCGTCAGGGGGGCGGGGGGGGGGGGGGCGCAGGGGGAGCTGGCCCTGGGAGGTGCCCCCACGGAGGCCTGGCCCACGATCAGGGCCCACCAATCCGCGGGCGGGCCTGTGCCGTGGTGGCACTCTATTCTTCCGCGTCGGCCGCTGTGGTCCTCCGCCATGGCCGACGCGGAGAAGAACCCCCCTGCGCATGCGCTGGGATGGTGCCAGCACAACGCTGGTGCTCCCACGCATGCGGCAACTCGCTCCGGCCTGCGGAGGCCCTTCGGCGCCGGTTGGTGTGGCACTAAGCCCCTTCCCCGCCGGCAGGTGCGGCGTAAACCACCCCGATGTCGGCCTAGCCCCTGAAGGTGCGGAGGATTCCGTACCTTTGGGGCGGCCTAACGCCGGAGTGGTTCACACCACACCTCGGCGCCGGAGTTGCCCGCCCCGCCAATTCTTGCATAATCCCGCCCCATGTGGTAAAAGTTCCAGAAATATGTCTGATCAGTAACCAATGGTAATACTATGGCCGGTAGGGGTGGCACAGTGGTTAGCACTGCTGCCTGATGGTGCTGAGGACCCGGGTTTGATCCCAGCCCTGGGTCACTGTCTGTGTGGAATTTGCGCATTCTCCCAGTGTTTGTGCGTGTCTCACCACCACAAACCCAAAGATGTGCAGGCTAGGTGTATTGGCCATGCTAAAATGCCCCTTAATTGGGAAAAAAGAATTGGGTACTTCAAATTAAAAAAGATATACTGAGGCCAGGAATCCGCAACCCCCACCCCGTCCCCAGTGGGTTTTCTGACTCACTATATATTGAAGGATTTATGCAAGACATGCAGGGGAAATGTGAGGAATGACCTGGATTTCACAACCCATGTGTTTAGGGGAAACAGAGATGAGCAATGATTTCAAAAGGAGATTGGATGAGCACTTGAGGGAAATAAACTTGAGCAAAATGGATGGAGCAAGAGAAATGGGGCCGACTGGATAGCTCTGTAGAAAGCTGCCATGGGTTCAATGGACTGAATGGCCTCTTTCTTTGCCAGACTGGCTCTGTGACTCCATGTTTTTCGGCATATGTTTTTGTGGGTTTGGGTTTTGCAAGTGTGCGAAGGAAGTGGAAAAAGATTGACATAGGTTGTGAAGCATGGAGAGAAGCTTTCACACAATTCAATTCTGAACCAGGCTTTAATCTGTTCTTTCCATCAGGCAATGGTTCCTCGTTCACCCTGCAGCCTGAAGACAGAGTCGTTGTAGCAGGTCACCCGGTCACGCTGTCCTGTGCAGTCGCTGGTTATCATGGAATTGTTCTGTGGACAAAAGACGGCCTGGGATTGGGGGTCGAGAAGCAGCTGCCAGGTAAGAGGCTCACCTGGTGGGTTGGCATCAGACACTGTACCTCCAGTCTGCAGTGATGTGCTGACCTCTGAAAATTACAAATCAATTTAAACTAGTTAATCACAGCCAGTAATCCAGGAACTGGTCCAAACAGTTTGGCTGAGTTGATAAATTGTTAGCAAGTGCTGAATGCTAAACAAATGTGTAATGTTTTTGGGATCCCCATGAGGATACTAACTGAAACCTGGGGGTTTGGGGATCGGAAACAATAAGGGGAAGCTGATGGTAAGAAAGGGTTGACAGTACTGCTTTGATGTATTCCTGGAGGTTTCATTACCTCCCATTGAAGTGCCCATCCTTACAAGACACAACTTCACACACCGTTTGGAAATGAAAGAGAGTCACCAAGACTTGATGGGTGATTCCTCAATGTCAGTCAAACAGCGCTACCTCCAAATTTTACTCCACCTCCAAAATGTCAAAAAATCATAAGACCATAAGACGTAGGGGCAGAATTAGGCCACTCGACCCATCGGGTCTGCTCCGTCATTCAATCATGGCAGATATTTTCTCATCCCCATTCTCCTGCCTTCTCCCCATAACCCCTGATCGCCTTATTAATCAAGAACCTATCTATCTCTGTCTTAAAGACACTCAGTGACTTAGCCTCCACAGCCTCCTGTGGCAAAGAGTTCCACAGATTCACCACCCTCTGGCTGGAGAAATTCCTCCTCACCTCTGTTTTAAAGGATCGTCCCTTTAGTCTGAGATTGTGTCCTCTGCTTCTAGTTTTTCCTACGAGTGGAAACATCCACTCCACATTCACTCTATCCAGGCCTCGCAGTATCTTGTAAGTTTCAATAAGATCCCCCTTCATCCTTCTAAACTCCACCGAGTACAGCCCCAGAGTCCTCAACCATTCCTCATACGACAAGCTCTTTATTCCAGGGATCATAAATAAATATTTGGGGAAATTGGGGGGGAAAAGACCCATAATGTTTTAATGCCCTATGAATTTTCTCTCAGAGTTTGCTTACATCAGTGCCCCGTGGGAGGCAGAGGGGTGGGGGGAGAGGAATTCATCTCAAATTCCTGAAAACGTCAGGAAAACACCACAGGGTTTGGTTGGGAGTAGGGGGATGTGTGTGTGTGTTGTGGGTCCACTTAATGAACCAATGGTGAGGGGAGATTGTATGTGGTGGTGGGGGGCTGGGGGGTGTTCTGCAATTCCTCCAGCCAATAAGGCTCAGGTTGAGCTCATCATATGAACAGAGTTTGCAAGACAAACTAGAACGACTCCACAACACATCCGTACAAGCCTCGGTTAAGTGGACTCAGTGGTTGCAATATAATTCTAAACAAATCCTCCAGCTGTGTGAACCAGTTTAATAGGCAAACACTGTCTGATGTGCACAATAATCGATGACTTAGTAATTGTTCCTATTAAAACAACACATTAATTAGTGTTTCAAGCACTTTGCAGATTCTACCTGCTAATATAACCCTGCAGAACCGAATACTGTCAATACGAATTCCTCAGTGATGAGCCGACACCAACAGTTGCACTAATGGTGGAAAGTAAGAATTGATGCCTTTAGCGTCAGTTCTGGGGTCAACTCCCACTCCAGGGTTTGAGCACAAAACTCATGGCTGACACTCCAGTGCAATACTGAGGGAGTTCCGTACTGCCAGAGGTGCCATTGTTTGGGTGAAACATTTACCCGAGGCTCCGTTCGCCTGCTCAGGTGGATGTGAAAGATCCCATAGCACTATCCCAAAGGAGAGGAGGGGAGCTTTTACCAGCCTCCTGGCCAATATTTATCCCTCAATCAGCATCACAAAAACAACAGTTTATCTGGTCATTGTGATGTTGCTGTTTGTGGGATTGTGCTGTGTGCAAATTGACTGCTGCGTTTCCCACACTCCAACAGTGACTACGCTTCAAAAAGTAAAGCGTCTTTGAGAGATCCTTTGGTTTTTAAAGGCACCATTAATAATGCAAGTCCTGCACTCTGTTATCAACCCAACTGATTCTCACGCTCCAGTTTTCTGTTGTTTGTGAATTAAACAAACTCCAGCCCTGAGGAAACAGGAACAGAAAATATTGGACAATCTCAGCAGGTCTGACAGCATCTGTGGAGAGAGAACAGAGCTAACTTTTTGAGTCTGGATGACTCTTTGTCAAAGCTGGAGAGAACTGGAACAGGGATGAGATTTATACATGAACACATTCTCATCTCTTAATGTGCCACTATCAGCACCCTCCTTAGCCATGATCACCACCATTTACATTCCCTTTGTCTTTTTGGCCATGACATCTTTGTCAATCTCCACCTATGGCTGGACCTCTATCCAGTCCCCCTGCTCCATGCAACCACACCCCCCTCCCGAACCCCGCCAACAACAAAGCCTAATCCTATTTGCAAAGTCACCCAGACTCCAAACGTTAGCTCCCTTCTCTCTCCACAGATGCTGTCAGACCTGCTGAGGTTGCCCAGCATTCTCTGTTTTGTTTCAGAATCCAGCATCGGCAGTAAGTTGCTTTTACCCAGTCCTGAGGACATGCGCCTTGCCCAGAGCTGTGCTGCCAGTACTATTGCTTGCTGTTTCCCTCTTGCAGGCTTTCCACGTTACTCCATTGTGGGAGACCACGCTGCTGGTGAATACAGCCTCCGCATCGAGAAGGCAGAGCTCATTGATGATGCAGTGTACGAATGTCAGGCAACACACGTGGCCCTCCGATCGCAGCCAGCCCGGCTGACGGTGCTGAGTAAGTCATGCATTCTGTACATGCAGCTTTAATGTAGGCTGGAGCAGCGTGTATACAAGGAGCCTGATGTTCACTGAGGATGAGTTCAAAGGCAGTATTGAGAATCCAAATTGAAGCGCAGGTTCCAAGTTCCCTACTGCTACAAACTTAAAAGTAATTTATTGTTCAGTTGCTTTGAGACCAATCTGAAAAGCCTGATAAGGCACTTTATAAACATAAGTCATTTAAAAAAAAAATTCTCGACACACTTGAGCCAAAGTTGACACACAATCTTACACGTACACAAATTTCCATACAGACCCCCACACACCCGCCTACACGTGGCTGTTACTCTTTTTACTGAGTTCTCTTTCAATTATATTCTGGGGTCTCTGATTCAATTTGAGGGCAGGTACAAAAATAAGTAGAGGCCCACTTAAATTGTGCAAGAAGTTGAACACTTTCCACATGTCTGTCACAGCGTGAATTGTGAAATTCACATACATTTCACGGCTGCTTTCATACAATATAGACAATAGAATATATTCATATTTCGCCTCCAATGCTTAGAAATACATAGTTATGCTTACCTCTATGAATTGTCCTATTTGTGGAATGTCAGCCTCCACCAGCAGTTTGCAGCCTTCATTCCTGGCGTAAATACTAGACCCTCCAATAAAATTGCCCTTTCTACATGCACG
The DNA here is from genome assembly GCF_047496885.1 of Scyliorhinus torazame. NCBI lineage: Eukaryota > Metazoa > Chordata > Chondrichthyes > Carcharhiniformes > Scyliorhinidae > Scyliorhinus > Scyliorhinus torazame. The sequence goes on from NC_092727.1 coordinate 56,164,042, forward strand.
GAATTGACTGGAATTGTAAAGCAGTCCTTTGCAAAATTGCAGAGGTAGTGAAACCAGTCGGAATAAGCTCCTAAAGTTCGGTCATTTTTAACGACATCTGACACTCCAGCCAACGCCAACCAACCAGCACGTTCATCGTCATCCTCTTTCTGTCATCCAGGTTTTTACTTCCAGGACAGCAGGGTCATAATGCATTCGCGTTTGTTTTCAGTCAAACTGATTAGTACTGTGTGCCTAAAATATACACAATTGTCACAATAAATATCAATGATTGTCACATGATCGCATAAAGCAGGAAGCAAAGGGCCTTAACGTCACAGTGAGGACAGAAGAATTTGAAACTAAATGGTTTCATTGGCACTCACATTTTATTTGGCATGCTGCTTCAAAAGCTATTTTTGCAGACAATCCTGTATTTTATTATTGCCCTGAAATCCGCAAAACGGTGAAATGCTCTGACCCCTAAACATAAACACCTGCACTCAGGACAAGTTTAGCCTATTTTGATTTTTTTCTGCGGTGAACAGCAATTTGGAAGGATGTTTTGAGTGCTAGTTAGTTAAGGGAGCGTGGTGGTGAGTGTTGGTTAGTAAGTGGCACTAATAAGGTTCCCGTATGTTGTGTTGTGCAAAATGGCAAAACAAAACTCAGGGAGTGAGGCATTAATATGCCAGGGTAGTTGACGTCAGTGAAGCCAGCATTTTAAGTGATTGAAAGAATCCTGGAGGAGGTCTTGAGGAACAGTGTTTGCGTTCCTACCTCTGGGCTAGAATCACCAAGTTCAAATCCTTGCGACAATTTGATGGTCACGGAAAATGCATCCAGGACATGGGTTGATATTCAACCCCTAAATCCTTCCAATGGCAGGCGACAAGAGTGGGAGAGTTTCCTGGTCAGTCAGATGGCGTAAGGCAATGACAAACTACTGAACAGCAAACTATATGCAATTGCAGAAGGTGCAACACCTGCCCCATTACCTCCTCCCTGCTCACCATCCAAGGACCCAAACACTCTTCAGGTGAGGCAGCACTTCACGTACACCTCCTTCAATCTGGTCTATTGCATTTACTGCTCCCAAAGTGGTCTACTCTACATTGGAGCGACTAAACGTAGATTGGGTGATTGTTTTGCAGAACACCTTCGGTCCATCCGCAAGCAGGACCCAGACCTTCCTGTCGCTGCCATTTCAACTCACTGTCCAGCTCTCATGTCCACATTTATGTCCTTGGTCTGCTGCAATGCTACTGCAATGTGCCAGTGAAGCCCAGCACAAACTGGAGGAACAGCATCACATCTTCTGATTAGGCACGTTACAGCCTTCCGGACTTAACATTGAGTTCAACAACTTCAGACTGTGAGCTCCCTCCACCACCTTCACCCCATTTTTATTTCTATCCACTTATTTTCATTTCTCCCTTAGACCTGTTTTTCCCTCACCATTGTCTCCTCTCCCACCCCCCCCCCCCCCCCCCACCCCCACGAGAGACATCTGTTCCCTGTTCCAAGTAGTCCTGAGACACACTGCTTAACTGTTAGTCTGCCCAAACCACCTATGATGTCATCAATATGTCACGTGATCAAACTCTTAAAGCGACCTTGTTCCAACTGGAAACAAACATGAATACACAACACTTTCCTCCCCCTTTACATCCGAGGTTCCTGCAATGACACACAATGTAATGTCAACGATAAAAATTTATAATATGAACAATTAACAAACACAACAATCAATAAGCAAGACAATTCAGAGCACGTCAATTCCTGTGCGGTTGTCAGTGAACCTCAGGCGTCTACTTTTTCATGTTGATTGTAACCTCTGGTGTCTTTGGTGCAGTTTGGACGTCATCCATAGTTGTCTCAACTGGAGTCGATGTTGGATTCGGAGGTTGACTCAGTGTTCAATTGTTCTCAACTGAGGTACTGTCTTCCACAGTTGTTATAGGTTCTCAGTTTTGTACATGTCTTCACTTGCCACAGTTTGTTGTGTACTCTTGGTTGACTCTGTCTCTGGCAAGCTCAATCTATTTGCTAAAAGTTGATCAGCGTGTCTTCTCCACATGACATCGCCCCGAGTTTGAAAGGTGTAGGAGACCAGTGCTGTCTGTGCTAAGACAATGGCAGGTGTCCACTTCTCACTGGCAGTACAGTTCTTTGCCGATACTTCCTGACCTTTCAGTAAAACATAGCGTTTAGCCCTGTTCTCACAATGCAAAACCTGACATTGCTGTTTCGACTCAACAATCTCTCTTGTCTTAGGCGGTTTCAGCACATTAAACACTGTGCGGAACTGATGTTTTACCATGAGTAATGATTTGGTTTGATTTGATTTATTGTCACATGTACCGAAGTACAGTGAAAAGTATTTTTCTGCGGCCGAGGGAACGTACACAGTACGTACATAGTAGACAAAAAGAATAATCAACAGAGAACATTGACAGATGGTACATCAACAAACAATGATTGGTTACAGTGCAGAACAAGGGACCAAACAAAGAAAATACATGAGCAAGAGCAGTATAAGGCATCGTGAATAGTGTTCTTACAGGGAACAGCTCCGGCCCAGGGGGAGTCTTGTAGCTGTGGGGAAGAAGCTGTTCCTATATCTGGATGTGCGGATCTTCAGACTTCTGTATCTTCTGCCTGATGGAAGGGTCTGGAAGAAGACAATGCCTGGGTGGGAAGGGTCTCTGATAATGCTGTCTGCCTTCCTGAGGCAGCGGGAGGTGTAGACAGAATCAGTGTGGGGGTGGCAAGCTTGTGTGATGCGTTGGGCTGAGATCACCACATTCTGCAGTTTCTTGCGATCTTGGGCTGAGCAGTTGCCCTACCAGGCTGTGATGGAGCCAGACAGGATGCTCTCTATCGCACATCTATAATAATAATATAATATAAGAAGTTGGTTTAAGACATGTTTCCTTAACAGTGGTGGAATGGTGACCATCATTTCCCAGAGACGGCAGCCAGCCTATATGGCTCGGCCAGTAAATCTCGCGAGAGACCTCTAACGAGATTTACCTGGCACATTATGCCTCGCGAAACCTAACTGGATCGCACGAGGCATCACAATCTGGCTCCCAACCACAATGGGCTGGACCCAGATTTGCATATTCAAGTGAGTAGTCTGTCTCATTTGAATATGTCGATGCAGGATCTACCCAGCACCCGGGATCAAATCCCCTCACCTCTGAGAGCCTGAGCTGTTTAGCACTGGTCTCCACAAATATGGACCAGGCGAAATGGCACTTGGGGGGTTCTCCCAGGTGATCGGAGGCCCCCGGGTGGTTGGCGTCTGCTTATGTCACCTGAGCACCTTGGCACTCTCAGTCCAGCACCCTGGCAGTGCCACCTAGGCACCCTGGCAGTACCACAGCTTGCCCGTGCTGGTCATCGAGTATCTTTATACTCTGCATATCTTCCTTATATATGGTGCACAGGAAACTGCGCTGCACAATGTGAGCCTTCTTGTAGTGATTCTTCCTCCCATATTTTCAATTTGAGGGATTATCTTCTCCACTCGTCAGGCAAATCTGTTCTCGTGGCTCTTCACACTTAATTAGCTTGCCTCTCTCCTCGCTTGGCTGCCTCCCAGATTGACTCCCTCTTGGATTTCTATGAGGCTGCTTCTCCTTTTCACTTCCATGCAATATGCCTGGTTGCTGCGTCCACGATATTGTCTGCCCGTTTCATTGAGAGTGTGTTTAACTCCTTCAATGCTGCCTTTTCCCTATCCTGATGATAAAGCGAAGGAACACGCAATGCTGACATCTCTTTATTCCAGTTTGTTGGCAGTCCAGCCTTTTCAGTAAGGAAATGGTATCCATAGGGAATGCAGATAATCACCAAATTGTTATGGGGCAGAAGGAGACCATTTGGCCCATCGTGTCTGCACTGGAGCTCCGAACGAGTATCATAATTTAGTGACATTTCCCTGCCTTTTCCCGCACCCCTGCACATTGTTTCTATTCAAATAATTATCTAATGCCCTATCAAAAGCCTCGTTTGGGGCAGAATGGTGGCACAGTGGTTAGCACTGCTGCCTCACAGTGCCAGACACAAGGGTTCGATTCTCACTTCGGGTGACTTCCTGTGTAGAGTTTGCACATTCTTCCCGTGTGTGCGTGGGTTTTCTCCGGGTGCTGCGCTTTCCTCCCACAGTCCAAAGATGTGTGGGGTAGGTGGATAGACCATGCAAAATTGCCCCTTAATGCCCATAAGACCAAAAGACACAGAAGCAGAATTAAGCCACTCAGCCCATTGAGTCTGCTCCGCCATTCAATCATGGCTGATATTTTCTCATCCCCATTCTCCTGCCTTCTCCCCATAACCCTGATCCACTTATTAATCAAGAACCTATATATCTCTGTCTTAAAGACACTCAGTGATTTGGCCTCCACAGCCATCTGCGGCAAAGAGTTCCACAGATTCAGCACCCACTGGCGGAAGAAATTCCTCCTCATCTCTGTTTTAAAGGATCGTCCCTTTAGTCTGAGATTGTGTCCCCTGGTTCTAGTTTTTCCTACAAGTGGAAACATCCTCTCCACGTCCACTCTATCCAGGTCTCGTAGTACCCTGTAAGTTTCAATAAGATCCCCCCTCATCCTTCTAAACTCCAACGAGTACAGACCCAGAGTCCTCAACTGTTCCTCATACGACAAGCTCTTCATTCCAGGGATGATTATTGTGAACCTCCTCTGGACCCTTTCCAAAGCCAGCGCATCCTTCCTTAGATACAGGCCCAAACTGCACACAATACTCCAAATGGGGTCTGACCAGAGCCTTATACAGCCTCAGGAGTATATCCCTGGTCTTTTATTCTAGCCCTCTTGACATGAATGCTACCATTGCATTTGTCGTCCTAACTGCCGACTGAACCCGCACGTTAACCATAAGAGAATCGTGAACAAGGACTCCCAAGTCCCTTTGTGTTTCTGATTTCCTAAGCATTTCCCAATTTAGGATATAGTCGATGCCTAAATTCCTCCTTCCAAAGTGAATACCTCATGTCCAAAGATTAAATGGGGTTATGGGGATAGGGTGGAGAGTTGGGCCTAGGTAGGGTGCTCTTTCAGAGGGTCGGTGCAGACTCAATGTACCAAGTGGCCTCCTTTTGCATTGTAGGGATTGCATTCCAGACCCAAAACATTCGCTGTGTGAAAATGATTTTCCCTCTTCTTGTACAAATCACTTTAAATCTGTGCCCTCTCATTCTTGATACTTTTACAAATAGGAACAGTTTCTCCCTATCTAATCGCTTGGCCCCCGTCATGGTTTTGAGCATCTCTATCAAATCTCCTCTTAGCATTATTCTCTCCAAGGAGAACAGTCCCAATCTCTCCATCTATCCTGATAACCAAAGTTTCTCATCCCAGGAACCATTGTTGCAAACCTCTTCTGCAGTCTCTTCAATGCGTTCACATCCTTCCTATAATGTGGTGCCGAGAACTGTACATAATATTCCAGGTGAAGTCGAACAAGTGTCTTGTATAGAACATAGAACAGTACAGCAAGAACAGGCCCTTTGGCCCTCGATATTGTGCCGAGCATTGTCCGAAACCAAGATCAAGCTGTCCCACTCCCTGTCATTCTGGTGTGCTCCATGTGCCTATCCAATAACCGCTTGAAAGTTCCTAAAATGTCCGACTCCACTATCACAGCAGGCAGTCCATTCCACACCCTAACCACTCTCTGAGTAAAGAACCTACCTCAGACATCCCTCCTACATCTCCCACCCTGAATCTTATACTTATGCCCCCTTGTAACAGCTACATCCACCCGAGGAAATAGTCTCTGAACGTCCACTCTATCTATCCCCCTCATTATCTTGTAGACCTCTATTAAGTTGCCTCTCATCCTCCTCCGCTCCAAAGAGAAAAGCCCTAGCTCCCTCAACCTTTCCTCATAAGACCTATCCTGCAAACCAGGCAGCATCCTGGTAAATCTCCTTTGCACCCTTTCCAATGCTTCCACATCCTTCATATAATGAGGTGACCAGAACTGCACACAATACTCCAAATGTGGTCTCACCAGGGTCATGTATAGTTGCAGCATAACCCCGCAGTTCTTAAACTCAAGCCCCATAAAACCATAAGACCATAAGACATAGGAGTGGAAGTAAGGCCATTCGGCCCATCGAGTCCACTCCACCATTCAATCATGGCTGATTTCAACTCCATTTACCCGGTCTCTCTCCATAGCCCTTAATTCCTCGAGAAATCAAGAATTTATCAACTTCTGTCTTAAAGACACTCAACGTCCCGGCCTCCACCGCCCTCTGTGGCAATGAATTCCACATACCCACCACTCTCTGGCTGAAGAAATTTCTCCTCATCTCTGTTCTAAAGTGACTCCCTTTTATTCTAAGGCTGTGCACCCGGGTCCTAGTCTCCCCTGCTAATGGAAACAACTTCCCTACATCCACCCTATCTAAGCCATTCATTATCTTGTAAGTTTCTATTAGATCTCCCCTCAACCTCCTAAACGCCAATGAATATAATCCCAGGATCCTCAGACGTTCATCGTATGTTAGGCCTACCATTCCTGGGATCATCCGTGTGAATCTCCGCTGGACCCGCTCCAGTGCCAGTATGTCCTTCCTGAGGTGTGGGGCCCAAAATTGCTCACAGTATTCTAAATGGGGCCTAACTAATGCTTTATAAAGCTTCAGAAGTACATCCCTGCTTTTATATTCCTCTTGAGATGAATGACAACATTGCATTTGCTTTCTTAATTACGGACTCAACCTGCAAGTTTACGTTTAGAGAATCCTGAACTAGGACACCCAAGTCCCTTTGCACTGCAGCATTATGAATTTTGTCACTGTTTAGAAAATAGTCCACGCCTCTATTCTTTTTTCCAAAGTGCAAGACCTCGCACTTGCCCACGTTGAATTTCATCAGCCATTTCTTGGACCACTCTCCTAAACTGTCTAAATCTTTCTGAAGCCTCCCCACCTCCTCCATACTACTTGCCCCTCCACCTATCTTCGTATCATCGGCAAACTTAGCCAGAATGCCCTCAGTCCCGTTATCTATATCGTTAATATATAAAGAGAACAGCTGTGGTCCCAACACTGAACCCTGCGGGACACCACTCGTCACCGGTTGCCATTCCGAAAAAGAACCTTTTATCCCAACTCTCTGCCTTCTGCCTGACAGCCAATCGTCAATCCATGTTAGTACCTTGCCTCGAATATCATGGGCCCTTACTTTACTCAGCAGTCTCCCGTGAGGCACCTTATCAAAGGCCTTTTGGAAGTCAAGATAGATAACATCCATTGGCTCTCCTTGGTCTAACCTATTTGTTATCTCTTCAAAGAACTCTAACAGGTTTGTCAGGCATGACCTCCCCTTACAAATCCATGCTGACTTGTCCTAATCCGACCCTGCACTTCCAAGAATTTAGAAATCTCATCCTTAACAATGGATTCTAGAATCTTGCCAACAACCGAGGTCAGGCTAATTGGCCTATAATTTTCGATCTTTTTCCTTGTTCCCTTCTTGAACAGTGGGGTTACAACATCGATTTTCCAATCCTCTGGTATTTTCCCTGACTCCAGTGACTGTTGAAACATCATCACCAACGCCTCCACTATTTCTTCAGCTATCTCCTTTAGAACTCTAGGATGTAGCCCATCTGGGCCCGGAGATTTGTCAATTTTTAGACCTCTTAGTTTCTCAAGCACTTTCTCCTTTGTGATGGCTACCATATTCAACTCTGTCCCCTGACTCTCCGGAATTGTTGGGATATTTCTCATGTCTTCTACTGTGAAGACTGACGCAAAGTACTTATTCAGTTCCTCGGCTATTTCCATGTCTCCCATCACAAAATTACCAGCGTCATTTTGGAGCGGCCCAATGTCAACTTTTGCCTCCCGTTTGTTTTTAATGTATTTAAAGAAACTTTTACTATCATTCCTAATGTTACTGGCTAGCCTACCTTCAAATTTGATCCTCTCTTTCCTTATCTCTCTCTTTGTTATCCTCTGTTTGTTTTTGTAGCCTTCCCAATCTTCTGACTTCCCACTACTCTTTGCCACATTACAGGCTTTCTCTTTTGCTTTGATGCATCCCCTAACTTCCTTTGTCAGCCATGGCTGCCTAATCCCCCCTCTGATAACCTTTCTTTTCTTTGGGATGAACCTCTGTACTGTGTCCTCAATTACACCCAGAAACTCCTGCCATTGCTGTTCTACTGTCTTTCCCACTAGGCTCTGCTCCCAGTCGATTTTTGTCAATTCCTCCCTCATGCCCCTGTAGTTACCTTTATTTAACTGTAACACCTTTACATCTGATTCTACCTTCTTTCTTTCAAATTGGAGATTGAATTCGACCATATTATGATCACTGCCTCCTAAGTGCTCCCTTACTTTAAGATCTTTAATCAAGTCTGGCTCATTACATAACACTAAGTCCAGAATGGCCTGTTCCCTCGTGGGCTCCATCACAAGCTGTTCCAAAAAGCCCTCCTGTAAACATTCAATGAATTCCCTTTCCTTGGGTCCACTGGCAGTATTATTTACCCAGTCCACCTGCATATTAAAGTCCCCCATGATCACTGTGACCTTGCCTTTCTGACATGCACTTTCTATTTTGTGGTGCATTATGTGCCCCTGGTCCTGACCACTGTTAGGAGGCCTGTACATAACTCCCATTATGGTTTTTTTGCCTTTGTGGTTCCTCAACTCTACCCACACAGACTCCACATCATCCGACCCCATGTCGTTTAGTGCTATTGATTTAATTTCATTCCTAATTAACAAGGCAACCCCGCCCCCTCTACCCACCTCTCTGTCTTTTCGATAGGTTGTGAATCCCTGGATGTTTAAATGCCAGTCCTGAACCCCCTGCAACCATGTCTCTGTGATGCCTACCACATCATACCTGCCAGTCACAATCTGGGCCACAAGCTCATCTACCTTGTTCCGTACATTGTGCGCATTTAAATATAGCACCTTTAATTCTCTATTGACCGTCCCTTTTTGTTTTCTTTGTGTGGTGGACCTTGGTTTACTGAGCCTTTCCATACACTGTGTCATATTTTGTGGGATGGGGACTATTGTAACCTCTCCTGAGTTCTGTCTTTTCGTGCTTTTTTGTATTCCTAAGCAGCTACGCTTCCCACTGATTACTTCACCTCTTGGTTCCCTGACTTTCCCTTCCCCCCAATCTTTAGTTTAAAGTCCTATTGACCACCCTATTTACTCTTTTCGCCAGAACACTGGTCCCAGCTCGGTTCAGGTGGAGACCATCCCAACGGTATAGGTCCCCCCTGTCCCAAAACTGATGCCAGTGTCCCATGAAAAGGAACACCTCATTCCCACACCACTCTTTTAGCCACGTGTTAACTTCCCTTATTCTTGCCTCCCTATGCCAAATTGCACGTGGCTCGGGCAGTAATCCGGAGATTATGACCCTTGAGGACCTGTTTTTTAATTTGAATCCTAGCTCTTTATAATCTCTAAACAGGTCCTCTTTCCTAGACTTGCCTATGTTGTCGGTACCAACATGGATCACAACAATTGGATCCTCCCCCTCCCTCTCCAGTATCCTTTCAAGCCGGTCAGAGATGTCCCGCACCCTAGCACCAGGCAGGCAACATACCATGCGGGACTCTTTATCCTGCTCACAAAAGATACTATCTATCCCCCTGATAATAGAATCCCCTACAACTACAACTTGCCTATTTACTCCCTCCCCTTGAATGGCCTGCTGAACCATGGTGCCTTGGTCAGCTGACTCATCCTTCCTGCAACCCTGTTCGCCATCCACACAGGGAGCAAGTGCCTCATACCTGTTGGACAGAGTCAAGGGGTGAGGCTCCTGAGTTCCTGACTGCTGGTTCCCTTAACCTGCCTGACTTGCAGTCACACCCTGCTGTCCCTGGCCACTAGCAGGATTTAAACTACTTACTCTGACAGGTGTGACTGCCTCCTGAAACACAGTGTCCAGGTAAGTCTCCCCCTCCCGGATGTGCCTCAGTGTTTGAAGCTCAGACTCCAGCTCATCAACTCTGAGCCGGAGCTCTTCGAGCAGCCAACACTTATTGCAGATGTGGTCGCTGCAGCTCGCAATGGGATCTGCCAGCTCCCACATCAAGCAGCTCAAGCACATCACCTGACCAGCCATCACTAATTAATTAATTAATTAATTTAAGATTATGGTGGGGGCAGCTTCAGCCAATGAGACACTACCCTGCACTTTTAACTGAAAAACAGCACAATTAGATTAACCACTTACCTTTCCTGGTTACCTTACTGCACCAAACTAGCAAATTCTCACTGTCTGCATCTCTCTCACTCCGGCTGTGTCTCCTTGACCTGCGCAATGCTAATAATATAATATAATAATGCTAATAATAATAATATAATATGGCACTTACCTCACACCAATGGGTCTTATTATTAGGTTAGAGGAGGAGGGCGGGTGGGAGACACTACACGTGTAGTGTCTCGGGTTTCCTCTCCACCAGAATTTATTGGTTGGGGGGTGGGGGGGGGGTCTTCCCAGAAGTCCGCGGGAAAAATATAAAACAGAAAATAAGTGTTTTTAAAGGAGAAACTTACCTCCCAGAAATCACGTGCGCACTGCTCCTGCTGAAATTGACTAGCCTGCTCCTGTGAAGGTCTCCCAGAAATCACTTGCGCACCGCTCCCACTGAAATCGACTGGCCTGCTCCTGTGAAGGTAAGTGTTTTTAAAGGAGAAACTTACCTCCCAGAAATCACGTGCGCACTGCTCCTGCTGAAATTGACTAGCCTGCTCCTGTGAAGGTCTCCCAGAAATCACTTGCGCACCGCTCCCACTGAAATCGACTGGCCTGCTCCTGTGAAGGTAAGTGTTTTTAAAGGAGAAACTTACCTCCCAGAAATCACTTGCGCACTGCTCCCGCTGAAATTGACTAGCCTGCTCCTGTGAAGGTCTCCCAGAAATCACTTGCGCACCGCTCCCGCTGAAATCGACTGGCCTGCTCCTGTGAAGGTAAGTATTTTCAAAGGAGAAACTTACCTCCCAGAAATCACTTGCGCACTGCTCCCGCTGAAATTGACTAGCCTGCTCCTGTGAAGGTCTCCCAGAAATCACTTGCGCACCGCTCCCGCTGAAATCGACTGGCCTGCTCCTGTGAAGGTAAGTATTTTTAAAGGAGAAACTTACCTCCCAGAAATCACTTGCGCACTGCTCCCGCTGAAATTGACTAGCCTGCTACTGTGAAGGTCTCCCAGAAACCACTTGCGCACCGCTCCCGCTGAAATCGACTGGCCTGCTCCTGTGAAGGTAAGTGTTTTTAAAGGAGAAACGTACCTCCCAGAAATCACTTGCGCACTGCTCCCGCTGAAATTGACTAGCCTGCTCCTGTGAAGGTCTCCCAGAAATCACTTGCGCACCGCTCCCGCTGAAATCGACTGGCCTGCCCCCTGTTAATAAACGCCAACGCACTATAAGCCTTCTTCACGGCAGTATCCACTTGAGTGGCAACCTTCAGAGATCTGTGGACATGAACCCCGAGATCTCTCTGATCCTCCACATTCCTCAGAACCCTGCCGTTGACCCTGTAATCCGCATTCAAATTTTTTCTACCAGATTGAATCACCTCGCACTTATCAGGGTTAAACTCCATCTGCCATTTTTCGGCCCAGCTCTGCATCCTGTCAATGTCTCTTTGCAGCCGACAACAGCCCTCCACCTCATCCACTACTCCACCAATCTTGGTGTCATCAGCAAATTTACTGACCCACCCTTCAGCCCCCTCCTCCAAGTCATTGATAAAAATCACAAATAGCAGAGGACCCAGCACTCATCCCTGTGGTACACGGCTGGTAACTGGTCTCCAGTCAGAAAATTTTCCATCCACCACCACCCTCTGCCTTCTATGTGATAGCCAGTTACTTATCCAATTGGCCAAATTTCCCTCTATCCCACACCTCCTTACTTTCTTCATGAGCCGACCATGGGGAACCTTATCAAACGCTTTACTAAAATCCATGTATCCGACATCAACTGCTCTACCTTCATCTACACACTTAGTTACCTCCTCAAAGAATTTAATCAAATTTGTGAGGCAAGACCTACCCTTCACGGATCCGTGTTGGCTATCCCGGATGAAGCTGCATCTTTCCAAATGGTCTTAAATCCTATCCTTCAGGACCTTTTCCATTATCTTCCCGAACACTGAAGTAAAACTAACTGGCCTATAATTACCAGGGTCATTCCTATTCCCTTTCTTGAACAGAGAAACAACATTCACCACTCTCCAGTTCTCTATCCCCATGGACAGCGAGGACCCAAAGATCAAAGCCAAAGGCTCTGCAATCTCATCACTTGCCTCCCAAAGAATCCTTGGGTATATCCCATCTGGCCCAGGGGACTTGTCGACACTCAGGTTTTTCAAAATTGCTAATACATCCTTCCTCAGAACATGTACCTCCTCCAGGCTACCCGCCTGAATCACACTCTCATCCTCAAAAACATGGCCCCTCTCCTTTGTGAACACTGAAGAAAAGTATTCATTCAACGCCTCTCCTATTTCTTCTGACTCCATGCACAGGTTCCCACTACTGTCCTTGACTGGCCCTGCCTCACCCTGGTCATTCTTTTATTTCTCACATAAGAGTAAAAAGCCTTGGGGTTTTCCTTGATCCGACCCGCCAAGGACTTCTCATGCCCCCTCCTAGTTCTCCTAAGCCCTTTTTTCAGCTCATTCCTTGCTACCTTGTAACCCTCAAGCGACCCGACTGGACCATGTTTTCCCACCCTTACATACTCTTCCTTTTTCCTCTTGACAAGACATTCAACCTCTTTGTGAACCATGGTTCCCTCACACGGCCATTTCCTCTCTGCCTGACAGGGACATGTCTATCAAGGACATGTAGTATTTGTTCCTTGAACATGCTCCACTTTTCATTTGTGCCTTTCCCTGACAGTTTCTGTTCCCATCTTATGCTCCCTAATTCCTGCCCAATTGCCATCATATTTACCCCTCCCCCAATTATAAACCTTGCCCTACTGTATGGCCCTATCCCTCTCCATTGCAATAGTGAAAGACACCGAATTGTGGTCACTATCTCCAAAGTGCTCTCCCACATACAAATCTAACACTTGGCCCGGTTCATTACCCAGTACCAAATCCAATGTGGCCCCCCCTCTTGTCAGCCTATCCACATATTGTGTCAGGAAACCCTCCTGCACACACTGTACAAATACTGCCCCATCCGAACTGATCGACCTATAGAGGTTCCAATCAATATTTGGAAAGTTAAAGTCACCCATGACAACTGAGACCTCCACACCTATCCATAATCTGTTTTGCAATTTCTTCCTCCACATCTCTATTACAATTCGGGGGTCTATAGAAAACTCCTAACAATGTGACCGCTCCTTTCCTATTTCTAACTTCGGCCAATATTACCTCAGTAGGCAGATCCCCTTCAAACTGCCTTTCTGCAGCCGTTAAACTATCCTTGATTAACAATGCTACTCCTCCACCTCTTTTACCACCTTCCCTACTCTTACTGAAACATCTATACACCGGAACTTCCAACAACCATTCCTGTCCCTGTTCTAACCATGTCTCCGTAATGGCCACAACATCATAGTCCCAAGCACCAATCCACGCTCCAAGTTCACCTACCTTATTCCGGATGCACCTTGCATTGAAGTAGACACACTTGAACCCACCTTTCTGTCTGCCAGTACACTCCTGCGACCTTGATACCCTCTTCAGTACCTCACTACTCTCGACACTGGCTTCTAGAACACAGCTCGTTTTCCCAGCCCCCTGACAAATTAGTTTAAACCCCCCCCAAAGAGCCGTAGCAAATTTCCCTCCCAGGATATTGGTGCCCCTCTGGTTCAGGTGCAAGCCGTCCTGTCTGTACAGGTCCCACCTTCCCCAGAATGTGCTCCAATTATCCACGTACCTGAAACCCTCCCCCCTACACCATCACTGCAGCCACGTGTTTATCTGCATTCTCTCCCTGTTCCTCACCTCACTAGCACGTGGCACCGACTAAATACCAGAGATGACAGCTTGGTTTGTCCTGGCTCTCAGCTTCCACCCCAGCTCCCTAAATTCCTGTTTTAAATCCCCGTCCTTTCTCTTACCTATGTAGTTGGTAACGATGTGTACCACGACTTGTGACTGCTCCCCCTCCCCTTTCAGGATTCTGAAAACACGGTCCGAGTCGTCACGGACCCTAGCACCCGGGAGGCAACATACCATCCGTGAGTCTCTTTCGATGCCACAGAACCGTCTATCTGTCCCTCTAACTATCGAGTCTCCAATAACTATTGCTCTCCTGCTCTCCCTCCTTCCCTTCTGAGCCACAGGGACGCACTCAGTGCGGGAGATCCGTTCACTGTGGCTTACCTCTGGTAAGTCCCCCCCTCCCACCAGTATCCAAAGCGGTATATAGTTACTGAGGGGAACGACCACAGAGGATCCCTGCACTGACTGCTTCCGCCCAGACCCTCTCACCGTCACCCATCTCTCTTGATTCTTCGGAGTAACTACATCCCTGAAGCTACTATCTATGACCACCTCTGCCTCCCGAATGATCCAAAGTTGATCCAGCTCCAGCTCCAGTCCCCCAACGCGGTTTCTGAGGAGCTGGAGATGGGTGCACTTCCCACAGGTGAAATCAGTAGGGACACTGACGGCGTCCCTCACCTCAAACATTCTGCAGGAGGAACATTGCACTGCCTTCCCTGCCATTCCCTCTAGATAAAAAAAGAAAAAGAAAGAGCTTACCTGTTATTCACTCTACCCCTTAGGTTAAAGGAGGTGGAAGGGTGGGGGACACTACAAGTGTAGTGTCTAGGGTTTAGAAACTGCCCAACTTAAATACAGGTAAAAATAAAACACTTAACCAGCAACCACTGCGCCTCACATGAGAACAGCAATCAGCTGTTATGGGCCTGCGCAAACAATTTCAATCTTTACGACTTACCCAGCAGTCACTCTGTCCTCACTCCGACCGGATTCAGCTGGAAACTCCCAACAGTAAGTGTTTAAAAAAAAATTCTCCCCTTCTCAGTCGGCACTCACTCAGCAACCACTGCGCCCCGCACGATAACACCTCAGAGAAAAGAAAAACTACTTACCAGTCACCAGCCAATCATTTACCTGCAGGCTGTGACGTCACGGTTCAACTTCTTTCTACTCCTACCTGCCCTCAAGTCTCCCTCTTATCTTTACTCGGCTGGGATCCTTACAGTGATTGTCTTTTTTTTGGTTAGAGGAGGAGGTAGGGAAGGAAACACTTAAGAAGTGTTTCGGGTTGAACTGTCACTTGACAACAGCTCCTCCATAAACCACCTTCAAGATACGGTGACCGCAATGCACTGATCCAAATTTTCCCCGCAACAGCCAATCAGCAGCTCCGCTCTACTGCCCTCTGCTGGATGCTTGCCTTCACTTGAACACCTAGGGTGTTTTGCTCAGGTACACTTTCTGGATGCAGTGACCACAATGCACTGATTCAAATTTTCCCCGCAACTGCCAATCAGCAGCTCCGCTCTACTGCCCTCTGCTGGATAAGTTCATGATGTGGAGATGCCGGTGTTTGACTGGAGGGGGGACAGTAAGAAGTCCTACAACATCAGGTAAAAGTCCAACAGATTTATTTGAAATCATGCGCTTTCGGAGCGTAGCTTCTTCATCAGGCAAATGACAGACCTGATGAAGGAGATATGCTCCGAAAGCTCATGATTCCAAATAAACCTGTTGTACTTTAACCTGATGTTGTAAGACTTCTTATTGTATAAGTTCAACATAACCTCCATGCTCTTGTACTCTATGCCCCGACTTATAAAGCCCAGAAGACTAGATGCTTTATTAACTGCTCTCTTCATCTGTCCTGCCACCTTCAATGATCTACACCCACATCCCTCTGCTCCTGTACCCACTTAAGAATTTTACACCTTATTTTATATTGTCTCTCCATGTTCTTCCTACCAAAATGCATCACCTCATACTTCTCATTAAATTTAATTTGCTAGTGAATTGTTGTGGTCTGGAGCACTGGTGTTTCACAGCGCCAGGGACCCGGGTTCGATTCCCAGCTTGGGTCACTGTCTGTGCGGAATCTGCATGTTCTCCCAGTGTCTGCGTGGGTTTCCTCCGGGGGCTCCGGTTTCCTCCCACAAGTCCTGAAAGACGTGCTTTTTAGGTGAATTGGACGTTCTGAATTCTCCCTCTGTGTACCCGAACAGGTGCCTGAATGTGGCGACCAGGGGATTTTCACAGGAACTTCATTGCAGTGTTAATATAAGCCTGCTTGTCACAATAATAAAGAATATTATTATTCAATAATTACTTTCAAAAGGGAATTGGATAAATACTATTTTTCAATTCATTTATGGGGTGTGGGCATCGCTGATTAGGGTTTTGCCCATCCCTCGTTACCCTTCAGAAGGTGGTGGTGAGTTGCCTTTTTGAACCACTGCAGCCCTTCAGATGTAGATACACCCTGTTAGGGAGGGAGTTCCAGGATTTTGTCCCAGCGACAGCAAAGGAACGGCAAAAAATTACAAGTCAGGGTGGTGAGTGACTTGGAGGGGAACCTACAGGTGGTGGGGTTCCCAGGTATCTGCTGCTCTTGTCCTTCTAGATGGTAGTGGTCATGGGTTTGGAAGGTGCTGTACTAGGAACATTGGTGAGTTATTGCAATGCATCTTGTAGATGGTACACACTGTTGTCACTGTTCGACAGTGGTGGAGGGTTTGAATGTTTGTGGACGGAGGGGCAATCAAGCGGGCTGCTTTGTCCTGGATGGTGTTGAGCTTCATGAGTGTTGTTGGAGCTGCACCCATCTAGGCAAGTGGAGAGTATTCCATTACACTCCTGGCTTGTGCCTTGTAGATGGTTGACAGGCTTTGGGAGGTCAGGAGGTGAGTTACTCGCCATAGGATTCCTATCCTTTGACCTTCCCTTGTAACAACAGTATTTATATGGCTAGTCCAATTCAGTTTCTGATCAGTGGTAACCCCCAGAATGCTGATTGTGGGGGATTCAGCGATGGTAATGCCATTGAGTGTGAAGGGGCGATGGTTAGATCCTCCCTTTCAGTTGATGGTCATTGCCTGAAACTTTTGTGGCGCAAGTGTAACTAGCCATTTGTCAGCCGAAGCCTCGATATTGTCCAGGTCTTGCTGCATTTGGACATGGACTGGTTCATTTTCTGAAGAGTCGCGAATGGTGCTGAACATTGTGCAGTTATTCGCAAACATCCCCACTTCTGACCTTACAGTGTAAGGCAGGTCATTGATGAAGCGGCTGAAGATGGTTGGGCCTTGGACACTACCCTGAGAAACTCCTACAGTGATGTCGTGGAGCTGAGATGATTGACCTCCAATCACCACAGCCATCTTCCGTTGTGCCAGGTATGACTCCATCTTGGAAAGGAAAATAAAATACAGGGCTATGGGAAAAGAGTAGGAGAATGGGACTAATTGAATAGCTCTTTCAAAGATTTGGCACATGATTTGCTGTGTTGCATGCCGAAGTATAAATAATGTGTTAAGATCCTGGTCAGACCCCAACATTTGTTCAGGGATGGGACAAGAACCCAAATACTGTTTTAAATTTGGAAAATTAAAAGGAAAAGAATCTCTTTTCCTAAAGTGATTCCACCGTCAAATAGGCATATGTTAGATTAAAACAAACTTTATTATGAACACAGGATTAAACACATTATCATCACAGAAAATAAGAGGAAATACTTTAACTTCTAACTTATAGCTTTTCTATATCCAATTAGGCAAAGCCCATTATAGATCAAAAGCTCCTTATAAATAAAGTTAGACACAGGGTTATTCGCTGTACACTTGTATAGAGATTTCTAATAAAAACTGCTTGGAGAGAAGGACCCTTTCAGGAAACAGTCTGCAAATCCCTCTGTCTTTGTTAGACTACTGCTCAACCTGTGGTTAGCAGGTTCGATTCCCGGCTTGGTCACTGTCTGTGTGGAGTCTGCACGTTCTCCCAGTATCTGCGTGGGTTTCCTCCGGGAGCACCGATTTCCTCCCACATTCCAAAGATGTGCAGTTTAGATGGATTGGCCATGATAAATTGCCCTTAGTGTCCAAAAAGGTTAGGTGGAGTTACTGGGTTACGGGGATAGGGTGGGGGTGTGGGCTTAAGTAGGATGCTCTTTCCAAGGACAGGTGCAGACTCAATGGACCAAATGGCCTCCTTCTGCACTGTAAATTCTGTGATCTATGATCTGACAGCTTTTGGCAAAAACTGTTGCCAAACCCATTATAAACTGCAAAATTGCAGACAGACCTGGCGCCTCCAATGAATTACATCATCTTTATCCCACTCAGATCCCTTGATCTGCTTACCTGAATCTAAACACTGGGTGCGGTTTAAAGGAAAGCTTTCTAACTAGATTAGCGAGAAGGAACTGTCGTAAGCTTCCGGGTGCTCAACCCAGTGAGGCCATCACCGGTATCAAACGTTATTTGGTCCACTTAACGAGGCCCTAGGGCGTTCACGCTGCAAATGATGGTTCCGCTGGCTGATTCACCAGACCGCGCCCACCAGCTCCCCGTTAACAAGGGGGACCAGCACTTAAACCGATCCTGCAGAGCAAATCCCACACAGCTCACAGCCATGTCACCATGGAGACCTGCCCCATGATTCGGGGATGCTGAGTTAGCCAGGTTGTTGGACGTGGCCAAGACTAGGAGGAATGCCATGTTCCTCCGAGGGCCCCGGAGGGTGAGCTACTGGGTAGCCAGTGCCCCCTGGGAGGAAGTGAGAGCGAACGTCAGCTGGGCGAGTGTCACCAGGAGGACTGGGACCAGTGCCATAAGAAACCCAACCCCAACTGAGGCTGCCCCCCCCCCCCCCGCTAACCGCCCCTCCCCCCGAGCACAGGAACAAAAGTCCCAGTGCTCCAAGCTCATAGCTTAGGAGCGAAGGTGGCTACTCACCTCCTCAGGCCCCAGCAGCAGCCATCCTGCTAGCTTCACGTTTTTAAAAAGGTGTACTAATCAGCGCCCATGTGAACACTTACTGGGGAGGCGTTTAGGTCACGGGTGGCCATTAGATAGGGGGTCGCTCCTGTTAAATTGTATGGAGATTGGCCTTAAGTGGTGATTATTGCTTTCTCGCCACACCACGGCGGGATCCTGATTTTGCCTCTCCCGCGATCTCACACCACGTTCCAATCTCATTCAAGTGCAATCTAGCCATTAAATCACGCCCACAATGTCTCAAATTTCTACTCTCCAGGGAATCTCCATAAATCATACCAAAGTCCCTGTAGGCCTCTCTCTTTGAGCAAACACAAGGTTGGAATGATTGGTGATCTCACTTTTATGACATCTTTATTGCACCTTTTGCGCCACAGAGTCTGGATACCTTAACTTAGATTATTAACTACATTACTTCAACAGATATGAAATACAATATGTAACTAATCTCTTAGATTCATCACTTATGAGGTAAGCAGCACAAGATTGTGAATATTCTGCTGACCCAATGGGAATCCCTCCTAATTCTGCATCCACCACCGAACCTAGACTTCAAAGAGGAAGATTTCACCCATGAGTGGAATCAGATCCAAGGAAATTCCCAACTAAAGTACGTCTCTGCAGGTCACCATCTTTCAAATCTCAATAACTCTCCAAACATAACACTTTTCCTTTGATTCGAGCAATTTGCCTCTTATCATCGTAAAGGTGGAAAGCCGTTCTCACTGACCCAGATTAGCTGGGGATTGGTCCACCAGATTCACGCCTGGGACATTTCTGGGATCTTCAGTCACAGTGTTAAGGAGGATTGACAGCGGGCAGGCAGCTGACCATCCTGTATCTGGAGAGTGGCTCTGCTATTTTCGTTGGAGATGAGTTTATACAAATCTCCCACTTGTACTTTATTGGGTTTTCAGCAGTACAGAGACATGTGATTTTGAAAATATCTGATACAATATACATTGATGAACAATATACATTGATGAACAGATTCCTTCATGGGAGTAGTGTTGTCCCAATGGATTATCCCTTTCGTTATTTTGTACCCCCAGACAGCCCTCGTACTCTCTGTGGCTCCACAAGTCACTTGTGTTCCTCAGGCAGCCCCAGCTACTGTTTCCTGCCCTTAGGCATCCATCACTTCCCTCTAGGCCCTTTTGATTGTGTTTATTTTAAGTTTGCAAGCTGAAATCAAACTCTTCCCGACTCCAGTGCAGACCTCTGGCACCACCTCAATCAGATGAAGGGGATGTTAACAATGATTGGAGCAATTTCTGGATGTTTGATCAGATGACATCTACAAGTGTCATTGTATTTATCTCAAAAATATTGGCTCCCCTCGGGGTGAGGATCTTTGCTTGTGGTTCCACATTATGTTCTCCCAATTGTTCTGAGACCAACGAAGCTTCCCCTGATTTTTAAAATTCATTTACATGATGTGAGTGTCGCTGGCTAGGCCAGCATTTATTGCCCATTCCTATTGCCCTTGAGAAGGTGGTGGTGAGTTTCCATCTTGAACCGTTGCAATCCCTGAACCGCTGCAGGTACATCCACAGTACTGTTAGGGAGGGAATTCCAGGATTTTGTGCCAGGGACAGTGAAGGAATGGCAATATACTTCCAAGTCAGGGTGCTGAGTGATTTGGAAGGGAACTTCCCATGGTGGTGTTCCCAGGTATCTGTTGCCTTTGTCATTCTAGATGTTCATGGTCATGGGTTTGGAAGGTGCTGCCTAAGGAGCCTTGGTGAGTACCTGCAGTGCATCTTGTAGATGGTACACATGGCTGCCACTGTTCATTGGTGGTGGATAGGGTGCCAATCAAGCAGGTGCAGGTGAAGGGGGTATATCAGAATTAGCAGGGACTATGGTTCGACCAATAACTAACAATAATTGACCCAAGGTGCTCCAACAACTAGTGGTACAAGTAAGAAACTCACCTCACCCTTCCCCAAACTCCATGCAGTTCCTCCACCAGGAGATGTCAGTCTCCAGTGGTGTTTGCGGGGGCGGGGTGGGGGGGCGGAGGGGAGGCAGCGGCGGGGAGGGGGTTCCTCAGCCAGAGGCTTTTCTGCAGCAGGAACCAGTGGGATCATGAAGTTGGAAGTGTGTGGAGCCCAAATGTTGCGAAGGATATTTAAAGAGCAAAGTTCCCGCCATGCAGTCCCTGGTAGATTCATGCTATGTGACTGACAGACAGTCGGGCCGGTTTGAACACTCTGATTGAGTCCAGTCAAAAGCCTCTGGTAGTAATGAACCCTCTGAAGAACACTTACATTATAACATCATAAGAATTTTAGGCAGGAGAAGAACTTTGATCTATTTAGCCCTCCTATCAGTCAGAAACAGGGGAATTTGTGACAGGGAACAAAGAATTGGCTGAGGAACTAAATTCGTACTTTGCTTCTGTCTTCACAAAGGAAGACATGAATAATGTACCAGAAGTCCTGAGAAACACAAATTTCAGTGAGGAGCTGAAGGAAATTACTATTAGTTAGGAAATGGTTTCGGGGAAATTAATGGGGTTGAAGGTGGATAATCTCCAGCGCCTGATAATCTTCATCCATAATACTTAAGAAAATGCCCCTAGAAATAGTAGATCCATTGGTGGTCATTTTCCAAAATTATCTGGACTGTGGAATTGTTCCAACAGACTGGAGGGTAGCTAATATAACCCCGCTATTCAAAAAGGGAGGAAGAGAGAAAACAAGGAATGATAGACCAGCGAGCCTAAAGTCGGTAGGAGGGAAGTTGCTAGAGTCCATTATTAAGGATTTCATAGCACAGCATTTGGAGCAGTGGTATAATCAGACAAAGTCAGCATGGATTTACGAAAGGGAAATCATGCTTGACAAATCTACTAGAATTCTTTGAAGATGTAACAAGTAGATTTGACCAGGGATAACTGGTGGATGTGGTTTATTTAGACATTGAGAAGGTTTTCGACAAGGTTCACATAGCTGATTATTAGTAAAGCTAAAGCGTATGGGATTGCGGATAGTGTCTTGAGATGGATAGAAAGCAGAGAGGAAGCAAAAAGTTAGAATAAATGGGTCCTTTTCTGATTTGCAGGCAGGGGTACCGATTGGATAGTGGGGTACCACAGGCATCTCTGCTAGGACCTCAACTGTTCACATTATATATTAATGAGTTGGACGAGGGAACTGAATGTCTTACCTCTAAATTTGCAGATGGTACAAAGTTGGGAGGTCAGCTGTGGGGAGGATGCAGAGATGATTCAGCAGGATTTGGACAGGCTGAGTGAGTGGGCATGTGCATGGTAGATTCAGTATAATATGGATAAATGTGAGGTTCTCTGCTTCGGTACCAAAATAAGAAGGCAGATTATTATTTGAATGGGTGTGAATTGAGAGAGGTGGATACTCAGAGAGACCTTGGTGTCCTTGTGGATCAGCCTGTGAAAGTAAACATGCAGGTACAGCAGGTAGTAAAGAAGGTAAATGGTACGTTGGTCTTCATAGCAAGAAGATTTGCGTATTTTGTTTTCGTTATTTGTTCATGGTGTTATGGGCCAGGGTTTAGAGAACCCCAAAGTGTATCATGGAGTTCACCTGACCCACAACTTTTAATAGATTATGGTATGGGGAGCACATGGCCCACTCTACAGGTGTGGTACAGCAGAAATGGAAAAGTATTTTTCAAAGCCAAACAATGTTTATTCTATGAACTCAAGTTAACATTTTTAAAACATACAGTGAACATCTTAGCAACCATCAATTCAAAGACAACGCACAAAGAATACAACACTAAGTAATCCTTAATAAGTTCCCAAACAACATCCAGAAGACAAAAGAAACAACTTTTAACAGAAGCACATCAGGTTTACATTCACTACTGAGAACATTTATAATTCTGAATTCACCAAATGATCAAGAGATAGTCTTTTCATGGCAGAGAGAACAGCAGTACACCTGCTTTGTCTGGCTTCAGCTCCAACATTAAAAACAAAACTAAAACACACGCTGCAACAAACAGCCTAAAACGAAAGTAAAAAGCTGACAGACAGCCCAGCTCCACCCACACTCTGACATCACTGATAACACCCATTTCTTAAAGGTACATTTCTTAAACACCCATTTCTTAAAGGTACTCTGACATGACAATGGGATGTGGGCATCACTGGCTTGGCCAGTATTTATTGCCCATCCCTGAGGGCATTTAACAGTCAACCACATTGCTGTGGGTCTGGAATCACATGTCAGCGAGACCAGGTAGAGATGACAGATTTCCTTCCCTAAAGGACATTAATGAACCAGATTGTTTTTTACGACAATCGACAATGGTTTAATGGTCGTCGTGAGACTTTTAATTCCAGAATTTTATTGAATTCAAATTCCATCATCTGCCCTGGCGGGATTCAAAACCCAGGTCCCCTTGGTCTCTGGATTACTAGTCCAGTGACAATATCACTATGCCTCTGCCTATAGGAAATAGGGATGTTTTACTGCATTGTATAAGGCATTGGTGAGGCCATACCTGGAGTATTGGTGTGCAGTTTTGGTGTCCTTACCTGAAGCAGGATGTTCTTGTTATGGACGGACTGCGGCAAAGGTTTACCAGACTGATTCCTGGGATGGCAGGACTGTCATATAAGGAGAGACTAAGTCAGTTAGGAATTTATTCATTGGAGTTCAGAAGAGTGAGAAGAGATCTCATAGAAACTTATAAAATTCTAACAGGATTAGGCAGGGTAGGATCAGAAAGAATATTCCCGATGGTGGGGGAGTCCAGAACTAGGGGTCATAGTTGTAAGGGGTAAACCTTTTTGGACTGAGGTGAGGAGAAATTTCTTCACTCAGAGAGTGGTGAATCTGTGGAATTCGCTACCACAGAAAGCTGTTGAGGCCAAAACGTGAAATCTCAAGAATGAATTAGATATACCTCTTTACGCGAAGGATATCAAGGGATACAGGGGGGGAAATCAGGATCAGGGTATTGAACATTGATGATCAGCCATGATCATAATGAATCGTGGATCAGGCTCAAAGGGCCGAATGGCCCCCTCCTGCTCCTGTTTTCTATGTATGTTTCTATGTGGCCACAAACTCCCGAGGCATATTTCTAATGAATTTCAATTGTTTGAACCTGCCTTGTTCTTTGTTGAAACTATTCAAAGTCCACCAGGCGAGTGACCTCAGGTTTTCTTCAAACCACGCTCTACCCAGACCCTGACCACTTAACTACCTCACCCTTCTTACGCGCTTCCCATGTGCCGAAGTTCCCACACGTTCCTTTCGTTGTCAATGCTTGGCTTCAGCTTCCCCTTGGCGATGATACGTGAGGTGTTCAGCTCTCTCCCAGAAGCTTTTCCTCCATTTCAGGTTGTCTTGAGTCAGTGATTCCCAGGTGTTGGCGGGGACTTTGAGGGAATCCCTGAAGTGTTTCCCCTGCTCTGCTGGGGCACGCTTGCAGTGTCGAAGCTCCAAATCGAACGATTGTTTCGGGTGTTTAGTGTCAGACATGCGGTGATGTCGCCCACCCAGCTTGAGTGTGGTAGATGCTGGGGATGTTGGCCTCAGCGAGAACACTGACTTTGGTGTGCCTATCTTGCCAATGGATTCTCAGGATCTTGTGGAGGCAACACTGACAGTACATCCCCAGGATTTTGAGGTGCCTGCTGTGCATAGTCCATGGGCGGGATTCGCATTTGGCGTTCGGCCAGAAAATCCCCGTATTCGCCAAAATCAGGGGCGCCGCCGCTTCTGCAATGCTCCTCCCCCTCGAAAATGGCATATACGAAGAGTACGTCGATGGGTCGCGTTCCCGACGGAACACTTGTACTTTTTATTTTCGTGAACCCGACATGGCGGCTGTGGACTGAGTCCAGCGCCGCCAGAGTCGGGGGGGGGGGGAGCCATTCTGCTGCAGGGGGTGCTTTGACGGGGGCTGGGGCACTGGTGGGGGCTGGTCCGGGGGTGGCGATGCTGATTACAGGGGGGCACTATCTGGCAGGCTGGGTCCGCGCGCGGCTGGCGCTATGTTGCACAGCGCGGCTGCTGCAGGCTGCCGCCGTGTGCATGCATGGCCACGGACCCGGTAATTCTCCGGCCATATCCACAGGTAAAGCGAGGGGCATCATGCTGTGTGCCTGCTAGTCCCCCACTTGATAGAGGATCGGTGCAGTTGTTACACCGTTTTTGCTTGAGTAAAACATCACTGTCCCCACACCGGCGTCAGCACTTAGTCTTCAAATCGGAGAGTCCAGCCCCATGTCTCTGAGCCATATTGGAGGTGCGGGTATCACTACTGCTCTGTAGACCATGAACTTGGTACTGGGTCTGAGGTCCTGGTCTTCAAAAGCTCTCTTCCTCTGGTGACCAAAATCTGTGCTGACACGCTGAAGGTGGTGTTGAACCTCGGCGTCGATGTCTGCCCTTGTTGATAGTCGGCTCCGAAGGTATGTTAAGTCATCCACATTGCCCAAGGCCTTATCATTGATTTTGATAACAGGAGGACAGGGCAGTGCTGTGTGGTAGGGGAAGGTTGGTAGTGGAACTTTAATGTAAGTCCCATGCTCTCGTCTGCATCGGTGACAATGGCTTGGAGCTTGGCTTCCAAGTGTGCACAGAGGCAAGCATCATCTGTATTCAGCAGTTCAGTGACAGAGGCTGAGGTGACCTTGGATCTGGCCTACAGGCGGCAAAGATCGAACAGAGACGCATTTGTTCTGTAGTTTAGCTCCACTGCAGCAGGAAAGTGGAGAGTGAGATGGAGCAAGGAAGATCGAGAAAACCATATGTGCGATGGACACAGCCTTTCTTTGCCTAGCCTCTCTTTTCAAGCGTAAGAAACCCAATCTGTCAATCCTTTCCTGCTGTGTATACCGGCACCTTTCTCCTGTTATCTTTGTCAATCTTCCCTGCACCCTCTCTCAGGCTCTATATTCTTTTGATAAAAATGGTGACCAGAATTGCATGCAGTACTCTAAATGTAGTCTAATCAAGGTATTTTTGAAATCCACGCAGACTATTCATTCTTATATGTCTCATTTCTAGGTGTCCTTTTATTCTCTCTTTTTGTAAGGCTTCCATTATTTTTCCTATCCTGATAATAAGCTGATTGCTCTATAATTCCCTGCACAGTTTCTCTCCCCCCTCTTAAATATACAAGTTACATTAGCTATCTGCTAGTTTCCTGGCACTGCACCTTTTTCCAACAAATAATTGAATATTTGTTGTAATACCTCTGCTACCCCCTCCCTCGAATCAGCTTTTTAAATTTTGAGTGCACTTATCTCATTACCCATCTCATCATTCAATGTCATGTTTATCTGTTCTATCTCTCTGGCAAATACTGAAGCAAAATAATGTTTTAAAATATTGCTGTCACCTCTCTATCATGACCTTTTTTTATTATCCTGCCTATACTTTAATGGTACTAATCCCATCACATCCTTCAGTTTTCTATTGATCAGCCTGTAAAATATTTTACCATTTTGTTTTATGTTCCTTGATAATTTAATTTCACAGTTCCTCTTTGTCCACCTCATTGATTTTCACTTCTCTCCCAATCTCTTTGTATTCTCTCTTATCCCACGCTTGTTTTCTGTCTGCACACTTGGTGTTTGCCTCTTTCCGAACCATTGGTGTTCCCTTTATTCATCCAGGAAGTCTCACTAGTGTTTAGTTAGTTTTCTTTTTCATGGATATATTTTTGCTGCACTCTGTTGAACACCATTTTAAATATTTCTCCAGTGTTCTACACAGTTGTTTGCCAATATTGTTGTCCAATTTATTTCTCCAAGTTCCATTTTCAGCTGCTCAAAATCAGTTTTTCTCCAATCTGTTAACTTTTTCATACTTGCATCTTTCTCTATCATAATCTTAAAGTGCATTATATTATGATCACTATTGCCCAGACATTCCCCTACTTTTAATTCTCTTATCTACTGTGCAATGTTATGGAATGACTTACCTTCCAGCTCATGTTCATTTCCTAATCTGTTCCCCTTCATTTTTTTTTTAGCCTCCTCTTTGAGAGATTCTGACTCTTAATCAGTTCTGGCTATAAACGCTGAGACCATTCTCCTGGTCTTGCCTTGTGGGTCACTCTCCATTCTATACCTGCAATAAGAGGTCATTGTTTGACTGCCACTCTGCTCTTTTGAAGGCCCACCTTTTATCTGTCCATATACTCAAGTGACAACTTCACCTCTAATTTCCCATTACTCGAAGTCCCTTGAAACTTCCAGCTATATGTTCGCCTTTCCCAAAACTCTCTCTCTCTCCCATCATGGAAACTGTCCAAAATTACAAAAGGTGCCTTTTGTGGGGATAACTGCATGTGTTATCCCTCTTTGTGCTCACTGATCTTTCTGTGACATTTGGCATTGTTGACCATGCTAATTACAGAATCATAGACTCATGCAGCGCAGAAGGAGGTCATTGTACCTGAGCCAGTTCAGAGAAAGAACTGTCCAATTTTCTTTTCAAACTTGCTATTAAATCTGCTTCTATTAACCTTTCAGGCAATGCATTGTGGAACATAACGACTCACAGCACAAACAAAATTCTATATCTTCCTACCGGTTCTTTTGCCAATCATTTTCAATCAAACAATACCTGAACAACAGCCTATCTGGACATTCTTATCACTTTGCTGCTTGTGGAATCTTGCTGTATCTCTGTTGTCTGCCCCATTTCCTCTAGAGTGGCTGCACTTCAAAAGTATTTAATGGAGCTGTGAAGTGTTCTGGGTCCTCCTGATGTTGTAACAGTTGCCGCACAAACACAATGGCCGGGATTCTCTGCCGGAATCAGTAATCGCGATTGGGTGGAGCATCGGTTTTGAGGGTCGTTTCGTTGCAGGGGTGGTTTCACGCCAAATCGCAATTCTCCATTGACTCGGCAATACCGTCTGTGCTTTTCATACCGCATGTACAGTAAACATCGTTGACATATCATTAGCGGGCCCAACCCAGTATTCTCCAGGGCCTCCGCGATGCTCCACCTCCACTGGGTGAATTCCCCATGGTGAGGTTCACTTGTACTTTTAAAAATCGTGAAACAGGCACCGTGGTTGCTGAGGGAGAGAGCGGGGGTACAGAAAGTGTCCATGGTTTAATGACAGTTGTGCCGCTGGCCAGGGGGCTTCTGCCAGGGCCGGGGGGAGTAGTGGAGGGTGGCCAGGAGGTGGGCTGTGGAATCGGGGTGGACGGGCATGCATCCTGCAAGGCAGCCATTTAATTGCGCACGCCGCTGACTGCCCACTGTGAACTTAAGGCGACAGATCGTATGGGGTGTCCCCCAGGCTGCTCCCTGAGGTTCTTTCTGGCCCCAGCCAACCCATCAGTGGGACGGGCATGCTCCAGCGCAACCAGCGCTACCTTGTTGGCTGAGATTGGTGTGTGTGGGGAATGAAGTGTGTATATGCGGCTG
This sequence comes from Scyliorhinus torazame, assembly GCF_047496885.1. Taxonomy (NCBI): domain Eukaryota; kingdom Metazoa; phylum Chordata; class Chondrichthyes; order Carcharhiniformes; family Scyliorhinidae; genus Scyliorhinus; species Scyliorhinus torazame. The sequence continues at coordinate 56,192,410 of NC_092727.1, forward strand.
CAGCTTGTTAGCCTCCCGAGTGTCAATCAAGGACCTGGTGAATCCCGCACCGTTTCTCATTGGAATCGATTGTGTTCCATGTGGTGCCAGTGCTAGCCCCTCAACCATCACTGAATTGTCCAGGTGCGGCGCCAGTTTTGTTGTTGTGGAAGTCCGCGTCCTGCCCCAGCATCAACACTTAGTCTCAGGAACAGAGAATTCCGCCAAATTTCTTTCTTCTTTGGAGCCCCTTGTTGTCACCTCTTTGTGGTGAAGTGGCGAGCCTTGGCGATTGGCTTGAGTGAGTTGTCACATCAGCATCCAGCCCGCTTACAGTGCTGTGGTCTGATATTTGATATCCAAATTTGATATTAACAGATGCAAGTCGCTCTGTTGCTTGTGAAATTTGCCATCCATGTCATGTCCACTTTGAATCCTTGAACTGACAAATAGTTATGATATATTTGGATATCTGTCCACATGGCAACTTACAAGTTGTCTTAGATCAACCTGGACAATTGTTTCAAGCTGAGTCGCATTCTTCAAATAGGAGCTGAGTAACCAATCATTTGTCTAGTGTTTTCTGGTCATTTATTTTATTGCTGTTTGTGGAATCTTCATGTGTGCAAAGTGGTTGCCATATTCCCTACATGACAACAGTGGCTATGTTTCAAGTGCAGTTTATTAGACCTAAAGCTCTTTGGGAAGTGCTGAGATTATGAAAGGTGCCACAGAAATGCGATTTCTTGCTTCTTCTTAACCTCTGGTTGGCCTATCTTCATTGTGAAGTGGTTGTAATTGAAAATTATGAGTAAAGTGAGAATTATCAGAGCGGCACAGTTCTATGCAGTTCCATTCTGAATGTGTATAGCAACCTTGATGGGATGTAGATCTACCCTGTCAGAACACCAGGTCTGGATCTAGTGCTGTTATGTGCATTATTCAACATGGTGGACCGTCCTTGATATCATTCAGTTGTCCTAGAAGTATGGTATACCCATCAGGATGATAACATGATGTGTTTTACAATGACAATGGGTTATTGCGATGGAAAGTCCCCCGACAGAGAGGTAGAACCGAGAATCCCTACAGCGCAGAAGGAGGCCACCCAGCCCATCAGGTCTGCACTGACTCTCTGACAGAGCACTCTACCTAGGCTCACTCCCCTGCCCTGTCCCCGTAACCCCACTAACCTACACATCTTTGGACACTGAGGGGCAATTTAGCGTGGCTAATGAACCTACCCTTCACATCTTTGAACTGTGGGAGGAAACTGAAGCACCCCTAGGAAATCCACGCAGACATGGGAAGACAGTGGAAGCTCCACACAGACAATCTCCCAAGGCCAGAATTGAACACGGGTCCCTGGTGCTGGGAGGCAGCGGTGCTAACCACTGTGTCACCAGTGTGCTTTTATTGTGCGATGCAACTGGGCCCACTCCACTTAGTTCTCTGAATGATGGAAAATCATGATCATGGGCGGCACTTTTAGAGCTGAATAGAATGAAACTGAAGTGACTGCTTTGGTGGGTCTTGAATGGAGTGGTAAATCTTGAATTCTAATGCTCTTCCTGAAGCCAATGGTAATTATACGGCCGATATAAGAATGGATTCTGCTTACAGCCAGCGTCAAGTGGCCATTAATTCAATGAGAAGCCTCGTGTCACTGAAGAGCACTGGCGAGGAGGGGGCGGGAGCTCATTGATCTCAATCGAATTGAATGGGAGTGCCTGGTCTGATGACTGTAGCGATTGAGTAGCCAACTGGAGGGTTGTTATTATCAGGACTGCTGATTTGGGGTTTGTGTAATCCCCGAAATGCAGCTAAGAATTCCAGAATTGCGTGTAATTGAAACTGGGTCAGTGTAAATATGTGGCCTGTGGCTATTAAAGGCTAAAATATTCTCTGTAACACTAAACAATCATTCTCTCAACTTCAACCAGTGAACTGGAGCTAATAAAGAAATTCGGATCAGGAGATCTCAGCAAAACAGTCTGATTCTTCCAATTAAACCGAGTGACAGTGTGCATTGGTTGCTTCCAGCCGGTCAATGAGTGATAGAGAAGGCACAAACTCGGAATCTTTCACAACATCAACTCCCAAAGCATTTTGCAGCTCATAAAGTACCGCTAATGAAGTATAATCACTGTTGGAATGTGGGAAACACGGCAGCCACGTTGCGCACAGCAAGCCCCCTCAACTACCGACATGATAATGATCTGATAGTCTGTCCTTCATCAGCGATGGTGGTTGCGGACTGGCAATGTTTGTAAAGTTTTTAGAGACAGTAACCCTGGGTAAAATTAACAACAACTTAGACAAGTAAAACTTTCCCAGGAAAAGACAGAATAGATTTGTTAAAAGCAAATCGAATTTAACTAACTTGATTGAGTTTTTTGATAAGGTAACAGAGAGAGTTGATGAAGAGTTGATGGAGGAGTGGGAGGGGTGGTTTAACAGAAGGGCATTTAATAAAGCACCATAAACTGATTTGCCATGGAATAAAGGGGATAGCAGCAGCATGGATAGGAAGTTGGTAGAGTGACAGGAGACCGAGAATAATAGTAAAGGGCTGTTACACTGGAGCCACTGTTTTCCTTGATCTCCAATGAATGAATTAAACTTGGGCGAGCGGGGCACAATTTCTAAAACTGTCAGACCGTATAAAAGTTATTTGTATTGTGCTGTGAACTGTGAGGAAGATAATGATAGACTTCCAGATGACATGAACAGGCTGATGGAATGGCTGCATGTATGTCAGATAAAATGTGATGAAGAGAAGTTTAAAGTGATTCATTTTGGTAAGAAGAGCAAGGAGCTATAAAATAAAGGGCACAATTTGAAGTGGGATGCAGGAACGGAAGAATCTGGGAGCACATGTGCACAAATAAGGGCAACACTGTAGCACAGTGGTTAGCACAGTTGCTTTACAACTCCAGGGTCCCAGGTTCGATTCCCGGCTTGGGCCATGGCTGTGTGGGTCTGCATGTTCCCCCCGTGACTGCGTGGGTTTTCTCCGGGTGCTCCGGTTTCCTCCCACAGTCCAAAGATGTGCAGGTTAGGTGGATTGGCCATGATAAATTGCCCTTAGTGTCCAAAAAGGTTAGGTGGGGTGACTGGGTTAGGGGGACAGGGTGAAGGCATGGGCTTAAGTAGGGTGCTCTTTCCAAGAGCCAGTGCAGATTTGATGGGCCGAATGGCCTCCTTCTGCACTGTAAATTCTATGATCCATGATCAAATTATTGAAGGTGACAGGACAGGAGGAAAAGGTTATTAAATAGACACACAGGATCCTGAGTATTGTAAATCGAGGCATAGAGTGAAAATGCAAATAGGTTATGCTGAACCTAAATAAAACCTTGGTTTGGTTCTAATTGGCGTATTGTGCCCAGTTCTGGGAAAGCAGATTTTAGGAAGGATGTGAAGGCTTTCGAGGGGGTTCAGGAAAAATTAACCAAAAATGATTCCAGTAATGAAAAATTAATTTACTTGCATGGATACGTTGGAGAAGCTGGGGTTGTTCTTCTCAGAGAAGGCTGAAAGCAGGCTCGATGAAAAAATTAGAGACGATCTCATGGCGCTGAGGACCCAGGTTCGATCCTGGCACCGGGTCACTGTCCGTGTGGAGTTTGCCCATTCACCCCGTGTCTGCGTGTGCCTCACCCCCACAACCCAAAGTTGTGCAGGGTAGGTGGATTGGCCATACTAAATTGCCCCTTAATTGGAAAAATGTGGAAAAGTTCAGAGAACATTAAGTATACGGCAAATAATTTAAATACAGGAAATTGCTTCATTCTAGAAGTTGGTTTATACCATGCTGGCCTTGGAAAGGGTCCAGAGGCGGTTCACAAGAATGATCCCTGGAATGAAGAACTTGTCGTATGAGGAATGTTTGAGGACTCTGGGTCTGTACTCGTTGGAGTTTAGAAGGATGAGAGGGGATCTTATTGAAACTTACAAGTTCATGCGAGGCCTGGACAGAGTGGACGTGGAGAGGATGTTTCCACTTGTAGGAAAAACTAGAACCGTCTCAGACTAAAGGGACGATCCTTTAAAACAGCGATGAGGAGGAATTTCTTCAGCAACAGGGTGGTGAATCTGTGGAACTCTTTGCCGCAGAAGGCTGTGGAGGCCAATTCACTGAGTGTCTTTAAGCCAGAGATAGATATGTTCTTGATTAATAAGGGGACCAGGGGTTATGGGGAGAAGGCAGGAGAATGGGGATGAGAAAATATCAGCCATGTTTGAATGGCGGAGCAGACTCGATGGGCCAAGAGGCCTAATTCTGCTCCTATGTCTTATGGTCTTGTGGTCTTATGCAGGCGACAGATGAGGCCACAATTTTAATTAAGAGCCAAAAGAATGATTCTAGTCTCAGGATATTGAATTTTTAAAATGTATTTGTTCATGGTATATGAGCATTGCTGGCTAGGCCAACATTTATTGCCCATCCATAGTTGTCGTGTTGGGTGTTCTGGTTTACAAACAAGCCAACAATGCTGGAAGTGGTGTAACGCTATTTTATTAACTGTTCAACTATGCTAACATACTGTAAACGTGGATATAAGCAATACCAGCTTAACTGTGGACCCTTTCCTATCACTAGCTATGGTGAGGCACTCAGCACATGGTGAATGTCTGTGATGCAGGCTGTGAGCTCTGTGCTCTGAGCTGGCTGCTGCTAGAATGAGCGGGAACTCTCCTGTCCCCTGTCTTTATAGTGCTTGTGCTCTCACTGGTGATTGGCTGTGGTGTTATGCATGCTGGTTGGTCCTACTGCATGTCCATCAGTGTGTGTATGTGATTGCACCATAATGTACTGATGTATATTATGACAATAGTTACTCTTGAGAAGGTGGTGGTGAGCTGCCTTTGTGAATTGCTGCAGTCCCAGTGGTGTAGGTACACCCACATTGCCGTTAGGGAGTGAGTTCCAGGATTTTGACCTAGCAACAGTGAAAGAACAGTGGCAAAGTTCCAAGTCAACATGGTGTGTAGCTTGGAGGGAACTCTGCAGGTGGTGATGTTCCCATGCATCTTCTGCCCTCGTCCTTCTAGTTGGCATGGATTGCAGCTTTTAAAGTTGCTGTCTAAGTTAATCTTGTGCATCCATCGTGGGGCGAGTGAATGTTGAAGGTGGTGAATGGGGTGCCAACCAAATGGACTGCTTTGCCCTGGAATGTGTTGAGCTTCTTGAGTGTCATTGGAGTGGAGCTGAACACACCCAGACAAGTGCGGTGTATTCCATCATATTCCCCACTTGTGCCTTGTAATATGCTGGACAGACTTTGGGTAGTCAGGAGGTGAGTTCCTCACCGCAGGATTCCCAGTTCTGTTTTCTGTTTTTTAAATTTAGAGTACCCAATTCCCCCCCCCCCCCAATTAAGGGTCAATTTAGCATGGCCAATTCACCTAACTTGCACATCTTTTGGTTTGTGGGGGTGAAACCCATGCAGACACTGGGAGAATGTGCAAACCAGGGCCAGGAATCGAACCCGGGTCCCCAGCGTCGCAGTCCCAGTGCTAACCACTGCGCCACCATGCTGCCCTCGGATTCCCAATTTCTGACCAGCTGTCTTAGCCACAGTATTGATATGACTAGCCCGGTTCAGCTTCTGTTCAATGGTAGTAACCCCCAGGATGTTAATTATGAGAAGGAACTGGTGGGGAATTCATTTGTAAAGAAATTTGAGAGGGGGCAAAATCCATCTTTTTAAAATACCAAAAGTGTAGGAAATTGAGAGACAGGCAGTGTATTTAACCTGGGCTGCGAGCAGCGAGCTGGGGTCTTTCAATAGCAACATAGAGGACCAAAAGCAAAACTGGAGATCAGAAGAAACTTTATTTGCCCAGAGATGGGCACGTGAGCTATACTCTCGACAACGTATCTTTAAATACAGAGGAACTGGTTAAATATCTGTGTATCAATTAGGTTGTGCTGTATTGTTCTTTGTCCTTTAGGGTTTTGACAAAGGTTGGTATCATGACTGGTATAGGCTTGGAGGGCCGAAGGGCCTGTTCCTGTGCTGCATTGTACTTTGTTCTTTAGAGAGTTAGAAGGAGAGGAAGCAGGTATACGGAGAGTTAATTTTGTGTGAAGCATGAGGGTATCAGGATTGGAATGGTGGAGATGTCATTTCATGTCATTCCGTAAGCCAAGGCTGTGTAACTAACCCCAGATGTTGGATTTGCCTTTGAAATTAACATTTCCTGAAGCTGATTAAGTGAGTTGGCTACTGTCCAGGGTGAAGTAGATTGTCCAATGGTCCAGGGAGGTCCCTCACCTGTAATTGCTCGGATGACAGAGAGGGTCTCTCTTCTGCACCTTGCAGCAGCATTTCAGGGATTAAATGCTGGAAGAGAAAGAGAGAGCGAAAAGTATCTTCTTGCTGTCTCGTTCTTTACTGAACAATAACATGGCTGATGTCACTGCTGCAGTGATGAAAGTTACACCTCACTGATCTGTACTGCTGTGTTTTGATCGCTGCATTGATTTACTGAAGGACAAGTGTTGTAATAATAGCTCACTCCCACATCTCCTCATGTTCATTCTTTCTATTGTTCACAACTGCTGAAATAGAGACGAGCTTCCTTATTCAACAGAATCATTCACAAAGCAAAGTTAGTAAAGCATTGTATTGTACTAAACCATGAGTTAACATGGTCATAGACACATTGATAGATATGTTTACATGCTCAGAGACTGTTAAAGAAACAGATACACTCAGTCATATATTAACACACTCTCAGGCAGTCTCTGGCCTGAATTCTGCTCCTCGCAACACCAATAGCAGAGTTACTGATGAGGCTGAGAATCCAGCGTTGTCCATTCCAAATGTTCCGGACCCCCGCAGGTGTTGGGATCGAGGTTCACACCGTGTGCCAGCGAGTGGCTGAAAATAGGCCATTAAGATCCATTGGCATCCAGTTAGCGGGCCATGTACCAGGGGCGGGATTCTCCGAGCCTCCGCGCCAAAATCATGATCGCCGTGACGGCGGAGAATGGGCATCAGACCCGAAATCTGGCGCGACGCCGCGCCCGCGATTCTCTGGTCCCCGGCCATCCTGGTGGGGGGGGCGGGGAGATCCTCCACCGGGGGGGGCCTCACAGACGGTCAGGCTATTGATCAGGGGCCACCAATCCACGGGCGCGCGCGATCTCGCGGGGGGGCCTATCCTTTTGGTGCTGGTCCGCGGTGTGAGTCCGACATGTCGCGCGGGGCGACCGACGCAGGATACCGCCGTGCGCATGCGCGGATTCCCGATCGGACATGCAGGGCCCCGTATCGGCAGCCGGAGTTGCGAGGACTACTCCAGGGCCCTGCTAGCCTCCTCCAGGTAGGAGAATCACTCTGGACTTTCTTCAGGAAAGTCCAGAGTGATTCGCCCGCGTTTTGACGCTGTAGTGGGGAAATAGCCCCATTATTGGAGAACCCCTCTCCATATTCTCGGGTCCGCATGATTCTCTGGTCCTCTGGGCCAGGAATCACGTGGGCGAGAATCACTACTGCTATTGAAAAGCATGGCCCTTATGTGGCGGACCTCGCGGTGGACCAAGGGAGTAACTCTTTGAGGGAGTTGCCCCCAAAATCCATTCGAGAGCCAGCCTCCCCAACAATGTAAGATCTCACCATCCCTCCCCCACCAGGCGCCCCCACCACCTCCACAAGAGACCCCTTAAATAAAGAGACCCTTCAGAGACCTCCTAAATAAAGATACTCCCTGCAGAGACCCCCTAAAGAAAGAGACTCCCCCCATAGCATCCCCGGAAAAGAGACCCCTGTCAGGAAGCTCCCCAAAAGGTGACCCCTGTCAGGAAAATCTTGCTAGAAGAGAGTCCTCTGTCTGGAAGTAAGAGAGTAGTACAGACAGTGGCAGTGAAAAGAATCACTGCTTTAACACTCACCTGGGTAATACACCTGCTGGCCCAGACACAGGAAGCAGCACCTGTTAATTCCAGGAAAGAGAAAACCAGTCAGCTGGATTTAAACCCCTTCAGAGCTTTGATTGCAAACCATTCATTCCTCTATCTTTGATATTCATTTTACTCGCCTATAACTGACATTTCCACATACTCCAGCTCCAGGCATTGTTCCATTCATCTTCCTTCATGCTTGAGTAACTCTGAAGTGCTCTAACCGCAATGTTTATAAACATCAAGCTTTGATTGACAGCTCCTGGACCACTTTAGAGTTAAAAGCTGTCAATTTCTAGTTGACCATCAAAATCACAAAACCCTGAAGGGAGGTGATTGGAAAGCACTTAATTTAATCTCTTTTCTGGGCTTTCTGATAGGGGTCTCTTTTCTGGGGGTGTCTGTGGGGGTATGGGGGGGGGTTACTTATTGAGGGCATCTCTGTGGGGGGATTCTTTATGTAGGGGGTCTCTGTGGGAGGGGTGGGGGGTGACTACTGTACTGGAGAGCAAGGCTGGGAGCCAGAAAATCCGGTGGGTGGAGGGGAAAACTGCGCTGCGGGGGCTGACTAGCACTGTGGTAGGCAGGGCACTCCAGGCCTGATTGCACCCACGCAAAAGATGCCAGCTTAGCACCTTGGTAGTGCCAATCTGGCACCCTGGCAGTACCCCTGCCTGTGCCACCTGGGCAATTTGGCAGTGCCAGGCTGACACCCAGGTGGTACCTCGGGAGTCTGCACACTACAGTGAGACTTGGTGTCTTGCTTCAATGTGCAGACTTGCTAAGAAGTGATCCTGCCCACAATGGGCGGGATTCATATCGAAACATCTCATGAGATCACGTTGCGAGCTGCTGGGTGTAGATCCCATTGCACTGCGGTGAGCTGCCATTAAATCGCACCTACTGTCTCCCAAACAGATCATTTAACCCTCTCTCTGTCACACAGGCATAAACTTTTGAGTTGTTAAGACTTTGTGGGTAGCCGCAGTGACAGAGTTTGTTGGCCCTAAACCTAGGAGCCCTGGTGATAATGGTCCTGTTAGTTTTAAATCAATTGCCGAATAGCTGGATGTCTGTGATATAAATGTGAAAAACTGGTCTGGTTATTAACCAGCAGGCCACTTTGCTGGGTCAGCTAGTTAAACTGTCCCAGACTCCTCGTGGTCCATGGTGTCATGATATTCAGATAAAAATCATGGTGCAAACACACATACACACTGATGGACAGATCAACGGACCAATCAACACACACGCAACCTCACAGCCAATCACAAGCAAGAGCACACGCACTATAAACGGGGAACACCACAGTTCCCGCTCATTCCAGCAGGAGACAGCTCAGGAGGGCACAGAGCTCACAGCAAGCCAGTCAGACATACACCATGTGCTGAGTGCCTCTCTAAGATAGTGTTAGGGCTGGGTCCACAGGTTAAAGGGTAAAGAACGAGCCACAGTCATAGGTTTACAGATGATGTTATTGATAGTAATAAAATAGAGTTGTACCATCTCCAACCATGTTGGTTCATCTGCATAACGGAACACCCAACACGACACATGGGCGAACACTGAACATTGCTCTCATTTTGCAATTTGTGTTCCTATTTTTAGGAAATCCCTACTCTGGGTCAAGCATTCCATGTTTTGGGACTGTGGTAAATTTCATCAAATTAAAGGGTCTCTGAGCACCATCCTGATGATCAAGTCAGCACCCTTGGTCCATATAGGGGCTGTCACAGTGACAACAGGAAAATGTTGCTTAATACAATGCTTTATAAGTGATTGACAAGTCCTTGTGACCCCCAACCTTTAGTGAAAGGGTCCTTTTTTCCCGCTAGTTTTATGCCGGGTGGTTTGGATATGGCATTCTAAGTGTGAGCTGTCGGTCTGATTGACCACTTTCAGCTTAGAATTTAAATCCTATGCAAGCCACCTTCTGCACGGAATAAATTCTGTATCGTTTGCACCAAATTAGGAGGATTTGCTCCTTCTTGCAGAGAACTATTTAGCTTACACAACATGAGTCTGATCTGTATGTTGATTCCTACATTGAGAGATCATGGGCGTCATTCTCCGACCCCCCGCCGGGTCGGAGAATGGCCGTTGGCCGCCGTGAATCCCGCCCCCGCCCCCGCCGAAGTCTCCGAAGGGAGAAAAGTCGGCGGGGCGTTAATGGCGCCGCTGCCGCGGAGAATGTCACGGGCCTGCGCAAGGCAGCCGATTTTCGGCCTGCCGATATTCTCCCTTCCGGATGGGCCGAAGTCCCGTCGACGTGATGACCGTTCACGTCGACGTCAATCAAACCTCCTTTTCATCGGCGTGACCCGGTGCTCCAGGCTCACGCCGACCAGCGAGGAGGTGAGTGACGGCCTGGGGGGTTGGCTCTGGGCAGGAAATGGCGTGGCCGCAGACTGATTGCCTGAGAAGAGGTGTGTCTCGGCTTGTGTGTGTGTGCGGCGGGGGGGGGGGGGGGGTGGTTAGAGTAGGCTGGGCTCCGGGGGAGTGCCGGGAGGGGGTCCGTGCCGGGGTGGAGGTTGTGGAGGGGGTCCGTGCCGGGGTGGAGGTTGGGGGTTGTGGAGGGGGTCCGTGCCGGGGTGGAGGTTGGGGGGGGGGGGTCCGTGCTGGGGTGGAGGTTGGGGGTTGGGGAGGGGGTCCGTGCCGGGGTGGAGGTTGGGGGTTGTGGAGGGGGTCCGTGCCGGGGTGGAGGTTGGGGGTTGTGGAGGGGGTCCGTGCCGGGGTGGAGGTTGGGGGTTGTGGAGGGGGTCCGTGCCGGGGTGGAGGTTGGGGGGGGGGGGTCCGTGCTGGGGTGGAGGTTGGGGGTTGTGGAGGGGGTCCGTGCCGGGGTGGAGGTTGTGGAGGGGGTCCGTGCCGGGGTGGAGGTTGGGGGTTGTGGAGGGGGTCCGTGCCGGGGTGGAGGTTGGGGGTTGTGGAGGGGGTCCGTGCCGGGGTGGAGGTTGGGGGGGGGGGGTCCGTGCTGGGGTGGAGGTTGGGGGTTGTGGAGGGGGTCCGTGCCGGGGTGGAGGTTGTGGAGGGGGTCCGTGCCGGGGTGGAGGTTGGGGGTTGTGGAGGGGGTCCGTGCCGGGGTGGAGGTTGGGGGGGGGGGTCCGTGCCGGGGTGGAGGTTGGGGGTTGGGGAGGGGGTCCGTGCCGGGGTGGAGGTTGGGGGTTGTGGAGGGGGTCCGTGCCGGGGTGGAGGTTGGGGGGGGGGGGTCCGTGCTGGGGTGGAGGTTGGGGGTTGTGGAGGGGGTCCGTGCCGGGGTGGAGGTTGGGGGGGGGGGTCCGTGCCGGGGTGGAGGTTGGGGGTTGGGGAGGGGGTCCGTGCCGGGGTGGAGGTTGGGGGTTGTGGAGGGGGTCCGTGCCGGGGTGGAGGTTGGGGGGGGGGGGTCCGTGCTGGGGTGGAGGTTGGGGGTTGTGGAGGGGGTCCGTGCCGGGGTGGAGGTTGGGGGGGGGGGGTCCGTGCTGGGGTGGAGGTTGGGGGTTGGGGAGGGGGTCCGTGCCGGGGTGGAGGTTGGGGGGGGGTCCGTGCTGGGGTGGAGGTTGGGGCGGGGGGGGGTCCGTGCCGGGGTGGGTGATGGGAGGGCAAATGAGTTGGTCCACCTGGCCAGGTGCCAGCCTCCAACAGTTGGACCCATGCGGTCCATGCCACCTGGCTGGGGGGAGGAGGGGATATGGGCAATGATGACATGTCGTCGTTCCCCTCCCCCCCACCAGGTCGTCATGTTTTCAGATCATCCAGCGATGTTGGCCGCCGTGGTGGCAGCCGCTCATGTCTATGTTGCCCTGGATGAGGAGGAGGAGGAGGAGGAGGAGGAGGAGGAGCGTGCCAGAGAGGCGGCGCAGGCTGCCGCAGAGGGGCAGGCGGCAGCCGCCCAGGCTGGAGGGACACCTGACCGACAGGACGAGGAGGGGGAGGAGGACGTCGCGGCCCCACGGCAACGGAGGCACCCGAGGGCGCCCCGTGTGTACCGGCCCCGGCAGTCATACCAGGACCTCACGGACCGGGAATGCAGGAGGAGACTCCGGATGAGCCGGGAAACCGTGGCACACATCTGCCACCTGCTGGCACACCTGTCACCGCGTGGCACTGGCGGGGGACACCCTCTCCCCGTGTCCGTCAAGGTTACGGTGGCCCTGAACTTTTATGCAACGGGGTCATTCCAGGCACCGAGTGGGGACCTGTCCGGCATATCGCAGACATCGGTGCATCGGTGCATCCGGGCAGTGACAGATGCCCTTTATGCCATGGCGCACCGCTACATCCGCTTCCCCGTGGACCGGGCCAGCCAAGATGCCCGGGCCGTGGGCTTCTCTGCCATTGCCGGGTTCCCCATGGTCCAGGGCGCGATCGATGGGATGCACGTCGCCGTGCGGCCACCTGCAGATAACAGGGCCGTGTTCACTAATAGGAAGGGGACCTATTCGATGAACGTACAGGTGGTCTGCGACCACCGCATGATGATCCTGCACGTCTGCGCCCGTTACCCAGGCAGTGTACACGACTCATTCGTGTTGTCGCGGTCATCCATCCCCGGCATGTACGAGGGACGCCATCCCCGGCTGAGGGGCTGGTTGCTGGGCGACAGGGGCTACCCATTGCGATCGTGGCTGATGACGCCTATACGGAGGCCACGCAATGAGGCGGAGAACCGCTACAATGATGCCCATGTAGCGACAAGGGGAGTGATCGAGAGGTGCTTTGGCGTGCTGAAGATGCGTTTCAGGTGCCTGGACCTCTCTGGGGGCGCCCTCCAGTATCGGTCAGATAGGGTCGGCCGCATCATTGTGGTGTGCTGCGTCCTGCACAACATAGCCCAGCAGAGGGGCGATGTGCCGCAGGCAGAGGAGGGCGGAGTGGAGGAGCAGCAGGAAGAGGCCCAGTCCTCCCCAGATGAGGGGGATGGGGGCAATGGTCAGGGCAGACGGGGTAGACACAGACGGGTGGCTGTCCACCGTTACCGGCTGGCCCAGCGGGCACGGGACAGACTGATAGACGCCCGCTTCACTGACTAGATGGGCGTGGGAATCGGGTAGTATGGCCACAGACCGCACACCATGACAACAGCCGACCACCCACACCCCCCACCCATCCATCCACCCAGCACCATCACCCCCCTCCCCAACCCCACACACCCCACCCGCATGCACACCACCCCCCCACTCCCAATTGCCGATCCACCGGCGGCACAACGGGCCGGGCTCACCCAGTTGCGGGTGGACGCGTGTCTATCGCAGGCCATGGAGAATGATGACAGCCCGCCTCCGATGAGCTCCTGGCTCTACATCGTTGGACTATGTCTGACCCATGGCCACAGTACCACCATCCACCCGGACCATCCCTGCATGCGGCTGTGATACTGCAGCGCACGGTCCCGTCCTCTGCCCGGGGGATGTTGATGGCGGCCCAGGGGGAAGGGGGCAGACTCACCTGGGGCTGAGGTAAGACCACCCCTCACACACACACTTGCGCTCAACGTACATGACACCCCCGCACACTTTGGACAGAGCATAAAGGCAGCTTCGGTAGGTGTAACATTGACTTTAATAACCAAAGGAGTTCATGCACGTGCCCTAGCGCCTAAAACTCATCTGTGCCCTGCACCCGTGCCAACTTACTCAGTGTCTAATTGTTTGGCCTTACGGGCCCTTTGACTACGTCTACGTGGTTCCCCAGACGGTACAGCAGAACTGGAGGTGGACTCCTGTGATTCCTGCCCTCTGACACTGGATCCCTTTGGCGGCCGTTTCCTGGGGCGTCCTGGCCTAGATGGGCCAGGCTGCGGCCCGGGCGACTGGGATGGCGAGCTGCCAGCCTGTCCTGCCCGTTGCCCACCCGATGCACCTGGGACGGAAGGGGGGGAGTCCGAGGTGTCGCGGTGTACCGGGACCTCCCCTACAGAGGGAGCCGGGATGGACCACACCACCTCCTCCTCCCTCGGGGTGCCCGATGGCCCCCAGGCCTCTACATGGGTGGGGGATGCGAACGGACTGGCCATCCGACGCGCCCCCGACATCTGGCGCTGCCAGTCCTGGAGGCCCGTGCTGGTATCGACAGGGGTCTGCAGGTTTGCAGCCATGGAGCCCAGGGGGTTGTCGAACCCTGTCTGCGACAGTGCGACGCCAGCTCGCACATGGCCACTGGCGCCGATGCCCTCAGCGATGGCCTGCTGAGACTGGGCCATGGCCTGCAGAGACTGGGCCATGGCCTGCAGAGACTGGGCTATGGCCTGCTGAGACTGGGCCATGGCCTGCTGAGACTGGGCTATGGCGTTGAGCGCCTCTGCCATCTGGCGCTGGCACTGGCTCATGGCCTCCTGTGAGAGGGCAGCCATTTCCTGGGCCACAGACGCCGCCTGCACGGAAGGCCCCAGGCCTCGCAAACCGTTCCCCATGTCTGACACCGTCGCACCCATTGCCTCCACCGCGGACGCCACCCGTGCGGTGTCAGCCTGGGTGGCACGCATGACCGGGACCACTCCCAGCTCCTGGACGCGGGTGGACTCCTCCACCTGCGACCGCAGCCGCCGCAAGCCACCCGTCACCCTATTCGCTCGTCTCCGTGTCGGTGGTTGCATCGGATCTATGTGTGGGTGTGGTAACTGCAGGAACCCGGGATCCATCTGGGCGGCAGATGTTCGCTTGGCCTGGGCTGCCCTCCGACCGCCCGGTCCCTCTGCTGCTCCTACCTCCACCTGCTGTACCGGGACGGCTGTGTTGTGCGCACCAGTGAGTGTACCAGACGCCTCATCACTAAAGTGCCCAACCGTGGTGAGTGTTTCTGCGATGGTGGAGGGTGTTGGTGACAGCAGTGGCGTTGTGTCGTGCTCTTCGTCCCACTCTGAGTCCATGGCACTTTGGGGTGGGGGTTCGTCTCCACCCATCCACTCTGAGTCACTGTCCGGTATTTCGTCTTCCCGGGTAGGGGTGTCCTGGGTAGTGCTGTCCCGGGTAGTGCTGTCCCGGGTAGGGGTGTCCTGGGTAGTGCTGTCCCGGGTAGTGCTGTCCCGGGTAGGGGTGTCCTGGGTAGTGGTGTCCCGGGTAGGGGTGTCCTGGATAGTGGTGTCCTGGGTAGTGGTGTCCTGGCTCGGATGTGACGGGGGCCTGTGGCTGCCCCCCTCATCGCTGGGTGGTCGCTCCCGCACGTGACGGGGGTGTCGTCTCCCTGTTGCTCCAGGTCTCTCCGTCTCCCGTGGTCTCCGAGGGGCATCCTGCGGGCGTCGCATGCTGGAGGGTTCGGGTCTCTCCGTCTCCCGTGGTCTCCGAGGGGCATCCTGCGGGCGGTCTGCATCTGCGGGGATGGGTGCCTGGACGTTTGGTCCTGCGATACACAATGAAGCATGCATGGTTAGACATCAGGCAGTGATCAGGTGATACGGGAGAGGGGGATATAGGGGAGGGGGGATATGGGGACGGGCTGTTGGTGGCTCACTTGCTCGTGGGGCCCCGACCTCTGCATCAGCAACCTCCCGGTCGTCAGGTCCGCCAGCCAGTTCCAGGGCCCTTTCCTCGTGTACGGTCAGTGGCCTCTCATCAGCGGGCCCTCCTCCAGTCCTCACATGCTCCCTATTGTTGTGTGCGCGCTTCTCCTGGGGGGGGGGGGGGGGGGGGGTGGTGGCAGGGGTAAAAGGCAACAGTGTTAGGCAGGTATATGAATGCACGCCATCGGTTGCGCGTGCATTGCAGAGGTTAAGGTTAGGGCTGGATTCACTTGGGGATATGGGGGATATGGGGGAGGGGGGATATGGGGGAGGGGGGATATGGGGGATATGGGGGAGGGGGGATATGGGGGATATGGGGGAGGGGGGATATGGGGATATGGGGGAGGGGGGAATATGGGGGATATGGGGGAGGGGGGGATATGGGGGAGGGGGGAATATGGGGGATATGGGGGAGGGGGGATATGGGGGATATGGGGGAGGGGGGGATTTGGGGGAGAGGGGATATGGGGGATATGGGGGACGCTCACCCTGCCTGCTCTGACGAGGTCGTTCACCTTCTTGTGGCACTGGGTGCCTGTCCGTGGTGTCAGGGCCACAGCGGTGACGGCCTCTGCCACCTCCCTCCACAGACGCCGGCTGTGGCGTGGGGCAACTCTGCGGCCGTGCCCGGGATACAGGGCGTCCCTCCTCTGCTCCACCGCATCCAGGAGCGCCTCCACATCGCGTGACTCGAACCTCGGGGCTGAGCGACGGCCAGCCATCAAGTCGGGTGTTGCGGTCGGCTGTTCCGGTCGGGTGGGGGGGGAGCTGCGCGGCCTTATGAGCCGTCACGCCGTGCAGCGCGTATGACGCTGCACGGCGTGAACCACTGCGCAAGCGCGGATCCCGTTACGTCGCTGCTAGCCCATTTCGGGCCGCAGACTATCGGCCCATTTTTATGACGTGACGCAAGTGGGATTTGCGCCGTTTTTTGCGCCGATCGGCGGAGTTTCCGCCGATAACGGAGAATTTCGCCCCATATAATTTAAACATTGGTCCTCCAGAAATTGAAAACCCAAAGCTGGATTCACGAAACAGCAGCTGTCGCCAATATTCTGTCAGTTCACAGCACCCCTGAATGACAAACATAACACCCACCACACTCCAGGCCATTGCTGGAACAACACAAAAGCAGCACGGGAACAAGAACAGGCCTTTCAGCCCATCGATCATGGCTGGTCTGTATTTTAATTCCACTTTCCTGCTTTGGTTCCACTCTGCAGAACACAAAATCTACGGATCTCAGTTTTAGACATTTTTAATTTACCCTCAGCTTCAACAGATTTTGTGAGGAGATGATTCACAGGTCCCCATTATCTTTTGTATTAACGACTTTGGCTTATTTTAAGATTATGCCTCCTTGTTATGTATTCTCCTACCAGAGAAAATAACTTCTCTACATTTACCCTAGCAAATCCTTTAATCATCTTAAACAGCTCAATTAGATCACCTTTTAAATTTGTATACTTAACAGAATAAAAATTCATTCCATTTAACTCATAATTAACTCTTTTAGCCCAGAATCATTCTGGTAAACCTGAGCTGCAGCCCATGTGAATACTGCCTGGTGTTATTTTTTCATCCATTTATGGGGTGGGCATCATTGACTAGGCCAGCATTTATTTCCCATCGCTAATTGCCTTTGAACCAGTTCTGTTAGAATCATAGAATAATAGAATTTACAGTGCCGATGGAGGCCATTCGGCCCATCAAATCTGCACCGGCCCTTGGAAAGAGCACCCCAACTAAGCCCACAACTCCACCCCATCCCCGTAACCCAGTAATCCCACCTTTTTTGGACACCACGGGCAATTTAGCATGGCCAGTCCACCTAACCTGCACATCTTTGGGCTGTGGGAGGAACACACGCAGACACAGGGAGAACATGCAGACTCTGCACAGACAGTGACCCAAGCCGGGAATCGAACCTGGGACCCTGGAGTTGTGAAGCAACTGTGCTAACCACTGTGCTACCATACCTCCCCGGGAGGGAGTTCCAGGATTTTGACCCAGCAACAGTGAAGAAATGAATTATATATTTCCAATTCAAGTTGGTGAGTGACGTGGAGAAGAATTTCCAGGTCGGGGCGGTGTTCTCATGTGTCTGTTGCTCTTGTCATTCCAGATGGTAATAGTCATGGGTTTGGTGGTGCTGCTTAAGCAGATTGGTGAGTTCCCTGCAGTGCTGTCACTGTTTGCCGGTGGTGAAGGATGTGAATGTTTGTAGAAGGGGTGCCAATCATCGGCTGCTTTGTCCTGGTTGGTGTCAAGTTTCTTGAAAGTTGTTGGAGCTGCACTCATCCAGTCAAGTGGGGAGTATTCCATCCAGGCAAGTGGGCAGTATTCCATTGCATTCCTGACTTGTGTCTTGTAAGTGGTGGGCAGGCTTAGGGGAGTCAATAAGTGAGTTATTTGCTGCAGGGTTCCTAGTCTCTGACCTGCTCTCATAACCACATGTTTATATAGCTAGTCCAGTTGAGTTTCTGTTCAATTCTAATCCCCAGGATGTTGATTGTGGGGGACTGACTGACCACCATGAGTCTCATTAGTATAAATGTGAATGTTAGAGTCAGGTGACCCCTCAGACTGGCTGGAGGAAGCTGGAGAGAGGTTGCTTGTACTTGATTCATCTGTTTTGTATATAGTTGACCCACAGTTAATGTTAAAAAATCGTTTATAGTTTTAGCTACAAGTGTTCTTGTAATATAAATCAGGCCATCCAATAAGAACAGTTTCCATCTGGCCAATCTTCCTGTTTCACTGTATTGCACCTTGTGTTTAATCTCAAGTCTGTTCTATGTTATCTGATCTGAATTATGGTTTGTAATAAGGGTGAGTGTCCCCTGACCGATGGAGTGGAACACCATCCATGGTTTCTGCTTCTGGTTGTTGCAATCATCCAGATTCCAGAACAAGAACTAGGAGTGATCTGCAGGAACAAGGGACGCGATTCTCCGCTCCCGCGCCAGTTGGGAGAATCACCTGGCGTGCCAATTTTCCCCCGCGACGCCGGTCCGACGCCCTCCCGCGATTCACCCAAGCGGTGAGAATGGCCCCGTCGAGGTCTGCGCGGCGCAGGCCGGAGAATCGCCCGGGACACCCAAAATGGCGATTCTCCGCTACACCCGTTATTCTCCGGCCCAGATGAGCCGAGCGGCCTGCCCAAAACAACGGCTTCCTGCCGGTGCCATCTACACCTGGTCGCTGCCGGCGGGAACAGCGCGGGGACGCTGGGGGGGCGGCGAGGGGGGTTCTTTCACCGGGTTAGGACTCAAAAGGGGTCAGGCCCGCGATCGGTGCCCACCGATCGGCGGGCCGGCCTCTCTGAAGGAGGACCTCCTTTCCTCCGCGCCCTGCAAGATCCATCCGACATCTTCTTGCGGGGCGGCCTCAGGGAGGATGACAACCACGCATGCGCGGGTGACGTCAGTTATGCGGCGGATGACGCGGCGCCGCTTTTATGCGGCGCCAATGCCCCGTGTGCGCTGACGACGCTGCTTTCGCGACATGCCCCCCGAGTTTCTCACGGCCCCGATCCAAGGCCATTTTTGGGCCCTGAATCGGTCGAGATCGGGGCCGTTTCGCGCTGTCGTGAACCTCGGCGTGGGCACTTAGTCGCGGGAGCGGAGAATCACGCCCAAGGTGCCTGTGATGATCATGACTGTCTCTGCAAATAACTAATTGCCATTTATAAAGACATGCATGACAGTCTGACAAACAACACAATTGAAGAGTACTATTGAGAGGTCAATGGATAATTGATCAGGAATTAGCGATGATTGTACGAAGTGGGAAACAATGAGCTATTCTTGAAGTTTACATCACCCACATCCCACTCTGCTTTTCGAACCAATGGTGGCACATTGGCACAGTGGTTAGCACTGCTGCCTCACATCATCAGGGACCTGAGTTTGATTCCAACCTTGGTGAATGTCTATGTGGAGTTTGCACATTCTCTCCGTGTCTGCGTGGTTTCCTCCCAGAGTTCAAAGATATGTAGGTTAGGTGGACTGGCCATGCTAAATTGTCCCTAAGTTTCCAAATGTTAGGTAGGGTTACAGGGACAGGGCGGGGATTGGGACTGTGTAGGGTGGTCTTTCAAATGGTCGGTGCAGATATGATGGGCCGTATGGCCTTCTTCTGCACTGTGGCGATTCTACGAATCTATGATTCATACTGCCTACTGTGTCAGCTCTAGGGGAGAACATTCTCCTTATTCACTTACAACTATGTTTCCAAAGTCCCAACTACACAACCTCTGGACTTCCATTAATCTGGACATTTCTGCACCTGCTGCTTTGCTCACAACACATTCACCTCCACCTCTTGATGCCCTAATCCCCATTGAAACCAATACTCTTTCTTTCACTCTCTCTCTCATACCCTGGCCATTTCCCAGTACAGCCCTCATCTCTATTCCTTTAAGTCTGAGGGATGTGGACTTGAATAAATGCAGCGGGCAAAGTAAACTGACTTAGCCTGACCACCTGACCTGAGATAAAACATTCTTGGGTCCTGCTGTCATCTGTTAAAACTGTTCCCGACTCCAGGACCATCCTGGAATGCAGAGATATCCCCCCAGCTTATTTACTCTGCTGCAAATTGTGGTTTCAACTTCTCCCTCCCTGCTTCCACCACCATAAACTCTAACAACAAGTGCGAGGAGCTCATGAACTTCTCACTCAGATTGACAAACCTGATCAGTTGTCTCTGCCACTTCCCTCACTTTTATTCGCCCACCTGGCCAATCTTACTCAATGCTCCCCTCTTCCTTCATCTCAAACTCACATTTTTCTCAGGTTGCCGTATATTTTCTCATGCTCTCTCCAAGTTCATCTTGTCCTTCTGCTCCTCAGACACCATATAATTTCTTCTGCTGGTTCCCATATTACTTAATATTTACATACATGGAAACATACATAGAAAATAGAAGCAGGAGGAGGCCTTTCGGCCCTTTGTGCCTGCTCCACCATTCTTTATGGTCATGGCTGATTCATTAGATTCATTAGGTTGTTTCCAGAGTTGAGAGGATTAGTTTATGAGGGGAGACTAAGTAGACTGGGATGATACTTATTGGAATTTAGAAGAATGAGGGGGGTCTAATAGAAACATGTCAAATTATGAAGTGAATAGATAGGATAGAAGCAGAGCGGTTATTTCCTGATTCCATCTTTCCCCCATATCCCTTGATTCCTTTAACCCCAAGAGTTATATGGAATGCCTTCTTGAAATTACACAATGTTTTGGCCTCAACCATTTTCTGTGGTAGTGAATTCCACAGATTCACCACTATCTGGGTGAAGAAATTTCTCCTCACCTCATAAGAACATAAGAACTAGGAGCAGGAGTAGGCCATCTGGCCCCTCGAGCCTGCTCCGCCATTCAATGAGATGATGGCTGATCTTTTGTGGACTCAGCTCCACTTTCCGGCCCAAACACCATAACCCTTAATCCCTTTATTCTTCCAAAAAATATCTATCTTTATCTTAAAAACATTGAATGAAGGAGCCTCAACTGCTTCACTGGGCAAGGAATTCCATAGATTCACAACCCTTTGGGTGAAGAAGTTCCTCCTAAACTCAGTCCTAAATCTACTTCCCCTTATTTTGAGGCTATGCCCCCTAGTTCTGCTTTCACCCGCCAGTGGAAACAACCTGCCCACATCTATCCTATCTATTCCCTTCATAATTTTATGTTTCTATAAGATCCCCCCTCATCCTTCTAAATTCCAACCAGGACAGTCCCAGTCTACTCAACCTCCTCTCGTAATCCAACCCCTTCAACTCTGGGATTAACCTAGTGAATCTCCTCTGCACACCCTCCAGCACCAGTACGTCCTTTCTCAGGTAAGGAGACCAAAACTGAAACCAAAACAATACTCCGGGTGTGGCCTCACTAACACCTTATACAATTGCAGCATAACCTCCCTAGTCTTAAACTCCATCCCTCTAGCAATGAAGGACAAAATTCCATTCGCCTTCTTAATCACCTGTTGCACCTGTAAACCAACCTTAGACCCCTTATCCTCAAACTATGACCCCCCTAGTTCCGGTCTCCTCCCACCACCGGGAACATTCTTTCTGAATCTACCCTGTCTAATCCTGTTAGAATTTTATAAGTTTCTTTGTGATCCCCTCTCACTCTTCTAAACTTTAATGAATATAACCCTAACTGACTTAGTCCCTCCTCATATGACAGTCGTGCCATCGCAGGAATCAGCCTGGTAAACCTTTGAACACAGAACATACAGTGCAGAAGGAGGCCATTCGGCCGATCGAGTCTGCACCGACCCACGTAATCCCTCACTTCCACTCTATCCCCGTAACCCAATAACCCTATTTAACCTTTTTGGTCACTGAGGGCAATTTATCATGGCCAATCCACTTAACCGGCCCGTCTTTGGACTGTGAGAGGAAACCAGAGCACCTGGAGGAAACCCACGTAGACACTGGGAGAACGTGCAGACTCCGCACAAACTGTGACCCAGAGGAGAATCAAACCTCGGACCCGGGCGCTGTGAAGTCACAGTGCTATCCACTTGTGCTACCGTGCTACTCCCCTTTGCTGCACTCCCTCCACAGCAATAACATCCTTCCTCAGATAAGGACACAGAAACTGCTTCTCTCGTCTTGTGTACTGTCCCGTTCTTAATCAGAACTGCAGATATCACCCCTGTGTCTGAGGCCGGGATTATCTGGCCCCACTGCAGAAGGTTCCCTTGGCAGATACGTTGAACCATTCAAATTTCCAGTGACTTTGGCAGGACGAAAGATACTGTTGGTGGGAGGGGCCAGAAAATCCCTGAGACTTCTCGTCCTTCACAAACTGCCCACAGTCTTTGACAGAGTTGTTTGAAGCACCCTCTCCCAATGTCTCTCCACTTTCCACAGTTGGGTCGGACTGTACTTTCCTGGTTCCATTATTAGCTGTCAGGTTGTACTCAGAGAATTAGCTGCAATGATTTCCCTTCCCACTCTGATACCTCTTCCTCTGGTAACCATCTGGTAAGATTTATCCTTGGCCACCTCTTGTCTCTTATCTACATGCTGTCCCTCAGTGACATCATCTGAAAACATAGTGTTAGTTTTCAAAAGTACATTCACGACATCCGGCTCTGCCTCACCACCACCCACCTTCACGCCTCCGTTGCCTCTAAATTATCAGACTGTTTTCCGGCATCCAGTATACATAGAATTTAACATAGAATTTGCAGTGCAGAAGGAGGCCATTCAGCCCATCGAGTCTGCACCGGCTCTTGGAAAGAGCACCCTACCCAAGGTCAACACCTCCACCCTATCCCCATAACCCAGTAACCCCACCCAACACTAAGGGCAATTTTGGACACTAAGGGCAATTTATCATGGCCAATCCACCCAACCTGCACATCTTTGGACTGTGGGAGGAAACAGGAGCACCCGGAGGAAACCCACGCAGACACGGGGTGGATGTGCAGACTCCGCACAGACAGTGACCCAAGCCGGAATCGAACCTGGGACCCTGGAGCTGTGAAGCAATTATGCTATCCACAATGCTACCGTGCTGCCCAGTACTGGACGATAAGACATTTTGTCCAACCAAACATTGGGAAGACCAAAGATCTTCAGCCTCTGCCACGAAGTCAGATGCCCAGCTCCCAATTCCATCCGTCTCCCGAACAACTGTCTGAGCCAAAACCAGACAGTTTGAAACTTTGGTGTTCTGAAGCTGAGCTTCAGACCTTCTGCACCATTGCTATGACCAGGCCACAGTTACGTCACCCTGGAACAGTTTATCTGCATTTTTTAACCTCTGAATTTGACTATCCCAATAAGCTTTTGACATGTCTCCCACTTCCTTTGCTCCGTAAAATTGAGGTTTCCCAAAACTTTGCTTTCTGTATCTGAACTCACAACAAGGCCTGTTCACCCATCAGCCCTGTGTTCGTTCAACTCTGCCAGCTCCTGGTGAAGCAGGAGTTTGAGTTTGAAATTCTCATCTTGTTTCCAAATCCCTCCGAGAGCTCGCCGTTCCATGTCTGTCATGATTTCCAACCCCATAAACCTCTGAGTCCAAAGATGTGCAGTTTAGGTGGACTGACCTTGTTAAATTGCCCTTAGTGTCCAAAAGAAGGTTGGGTGGGGTTACTGGGTTACGGGGATAGGGTGGAGGTGTGGGTTTGGGTGGGGTGCTCTTTCCAAGGGCCGGTGCAGACTCGATGAGCTGAATAGCCTCCTTCTGCACTGTAAATTCTATGATTCTATGGCGGAATGTGGCGACTAGGGGCTTTTCACAGTAACTTCATTGCAGTGTTAATGTAAGCCTACTTGTGATAATAAAGATTATTTATTTATTTATATATGGTTCAAGCAGTTAAGTCTCTGCAGTTGGAAGGAGCAGTCAAAGGATTTCTCCCCTGCTATCCATGGACTCATCCCATGGGCAGCATGGTAGTATAAGTGATTAGCACTGTGGCGTCACAGCGCCAGGGTCCCAGGTTCGTTTCCTTGCTGGGTCACTGTCTGTGCGGAGTCTACACGTTCTCCCCATGTCTGCGTGGGTTTCCTCCGGGTGCTCTGGTTTCCTCCCACAGTCCAAAGACGTGCAGGTTAGGTGGATTGGCCATGCTAAATTGCCCTTAGTGACCAAAAAAGGTTAGGAGGGGTTATTGGGTTACGGGGTGTGGTAGTATGCATTAGGGGTCATGTAGGACTGTGAAGCCGTGATGCTATTGGCTGACAGATCCCGGGTCCTGGTTGGCTGTTGACTCCTGGCTCCGCCCTGAAGGCGGAGTATAAAAACCCGGGCTTCTCCCCGCCGCTCCATTCTGTTGCTGAACTGCTGGGGACAAGTCTCGCTCAATAAAGCCTCATCGACTTCATCTCTACTCGTCTCTCTCGTAAGTCATTGTGCGCTACACGGGGATAGGGCTTAAGTGGGTCGGTCCAGACTCGATGGGCCGAATGGCCTCCTTCTGCACCGTATGTTCTATGTTCATGTTCTATTCTATGATATCTATGCTCCTCTGAATCTGGCTCTTGAGCCACTTATTTGAATTGTTGTGACTCTTGTGGCCTTGCCTTCAACCATCAAGACCCTAAGTTCTGGTGGCGCTTCCTTAAACCTCTACTCCTTTTGAACTCTCTTTCTTTAAAATACTCCTTAAAGTCTCCCTCTTTGACTGAGATTTTGGTCATCTGCCCACAAACTTCCCTATATGTCTCAGTGTCACAAAATGCTTGATAATGCTCCTCTGAAACTTCTTGGGATGTTTTGCTATGTTGAAGGTGCTATATGAATACCAGGTGTTGTATCTCGATTCAGTCACTAGTCATCGCTCCAAAGTATTGTAGCTTACTCAGTTCAAGTGAAATTCAACCAATAATACATTATTTCAGTTGCGTCAGTGCAATGCCCTGACTGCCCCTCAGGGAGGCGCTGGGGTAATGGAACCATCACTGGGTTTATAATCCAGAGACAGGGGCTCTGGGGGCCCTGAGTTTGAATCCAATGTCAGCAAATGGTGACATTTTAAGTAAATTTTTAAAAATAAATCTGGAATTAAGGTCCAATGATGACTATGAAACCGTTATCGGTTGTTGTAAAAACCCATCTGGTTCACTAATCGCCTTTAGGGAAGGAAATCTGCTGTCTTAACCTGGTCTGGCCTACCTGTGACTTCAGATCCTCTGCAATGTGGCTGACTCTGAAATGGCAACAAATGCTGGCCCAGCTAGCGATGCCCACATCCCACAAATACATTAAAAAAAAACTTGAACCCTGAGATAACGAGTCAGTTGTGTGAAGGGTATCACGTTGGGGTTTAAGATTCACAATAAGGTGCAGAGTTGTCTTACTGTGGGGTACAGAGGAGAAGGTTCGGAGGGCGGTTTTCACTCTTGTCTTGGAAGCTGAGAATCTACACCAATCATTTCATTCTGGGCGAAATATACAACTGACGAATCAATCACATTGTGATTGGATGAGAAACACAAGAATGAATCGGTTGATACCATTTTTCACACCCTTATGTTGACAAGCAGCGCAATGTAATTTCACTGGTGAAGATCATTCAATCAAGACACAGATTGTCATAGGATGTTCATCTAAAGGTTTATGCCACTTCAAGCTAGACGAAGTGTACATCTTGGATTGGAACCTGGAGAGTATTCGATCTAGCTGAATGTTCAGCAGCAGATGTGAAAACTACGCAGTAAATTGAAGTGAACTGTAAAACTGTCAAGTGTAAATTATTTCACTGTGGCAAATCAGACCACCTCCATACATATGTTATTACTGCAGTATCTCTCATGATGCTATCTGTCAGTCTTGGCTCTTGGCAAGATTTTATGCCTCTGAGTTCAAATTCCACTCCAGAGTCTTGAACATGTAATCCAGATTGATACTGCAGTGCAGTACTGAGGGAGTTCTGCAATGCCGAGGGTGCTGTCTTTCAGTTAAGACGTCAAAACATGGCTCCATCTGCCCTATCTGGGGAACATTCAAAAATCCTGAAGAAGCACAAGGGAGTTCTCCCTGGTGTCCTGGTCAATATTTATCCCTCAACTAACATCATTAAAACAGGTTCTCTGGTATTTATCTTATTTCTGTGGGAATTTGCAACGTGCAAATAGCTGCCAGGTTTGTCACGTTATGACAAGAACTACACTTTAAACGTATTTTATTGGCTGTAACATGCTATGAGATATCTTGAGATCACAAAATGTGCTTTAAAAATGCAGACCTTTCATTTTATTAGGGATTGCCCAGCAAACGACAAAGAATGTCAGATGTGTGAGAAGCCAAAGCCATTTCTCACAGTGTGGTCAATAGTCCATCCATCAATCTGATGGAACAGGGAGTCCAGCTACACATCCGCAGACATACAGCCAATCATAACGATTACTACCCAGCAGGTCTGTTGGCAATTCACCGCAATAGCCCACTCTTAATTCAATGAGAATCAAAAAGGCAACAAGTGTATTGTACCTTTTAGCTGATTTTGAACCCAATCATGGATCAAAAGGGAGCAGGAAGAAGAGGGGCTGAGATTTCTCATTCGCTGACAGTTTCCCACGCATGCGCAGTGGAGGGAAAGAGTGCCCCCATGGCACAGGCCCACCCGGAGACTTCGGCAACCGGCGGGGGCGGGATTCACGGCAGCCCCTGGCGATTCTCCGACCCGGCGGGGGGTCGGAGAATGACACCCATGATTCTGATTGAAATTCATTGCCCGTGGAGGGAATAATGTGTGTACGTGATGAGAGACCTGGCAGTATAACAGAGAGGGCCATCACTAAAAGGAAAAGTAATGAACTCCATGGTGCCACTGTCATGATATTCAAACATACATCATAACACATACATACATACATCCCCTCGCTCCCTCCTTCATTCTGATGGTCTCGCTCCCTCCTTCATTGTGAGATTCCCCTCGCTTCCTCCTTCATTGTGATTGTCTCCTCGCTCCCTCCTTCATTGAGGTCCCCCTCGCTGCCTCCTGCATTGTGATGGTCTCTTCGCTCCCTCCTTCATTGTGATGGTCTCCTCGCTCCCTCCTTCATTGTGATGGTCTCCTCGCTCCCTCCTTCATTGTGAGGTTCCTCTCGCTCCCTCCTTCATTGTGATGGTCTCCTCGCTCCCTCCTTCATTGTGATGGTCTCCTCGCTCCCTCCTTCATTGTGAGGTTCCTCTCGCTCCCTCCTTCATTGTGATGGTCTCCTCTTTTAGTGTATAGATCTCCTCATTTCCGCCTTCAGTGTGTGGATCTCCTCATTCTCTCACTCAGAGTGAGGATCTACTTGCTTTCTCCCTCCAATATGAGGATCATCGCCTCGTTCCATCCCTCGAATGTGAGAGTCTCCTCCTTGGTCCCTCCCTGAGTGTGAGGGTCTCTTCCTTGTTCCCTCACTTAGTGTGAAGGTCTCCTCCTTGCTTCCTCCCTGAATATGAGGGTCCCTTCTTTGCTCCCTCTCTTGGTGTGAGGGTCAGTCACTCACCTGCTCTGTGTGTGTGTGTGGGTTTCCTCCTTGCCTGCTCGCTAATTCTGAGGATCTCCTCCCCCTGGCTTACTCTCTCACTCGGTGTGTCTCCTCCTCGCCCACTTCTTCACTCTGAGAGTCTCCTCCTCGCTCTTCTCATTCACACTGAGGGCCTCGACTCCCTCGCTCCCTCACTCTGGGGGCCTCATCCTCCTCGCTCATTCCTTCAATCTGAGGGCCATGTCATCCCGCCTCAGTATGAAGCTCATTTCCTCATGCTCGCCTTCCAGGATGAGTGTTTCTTCCACTGAACCTGTCCCACATGCATGATCCGCTCACACTGAAATCCTGTCCTATTGATTCTCCCCTTTTTTTATATAGTCCTCGACCAAATTTCATTTTCATTGTAATTTTTCAGGATTTGAGATGTATGTTTCAAACATAAAACATAACAATTTTTTAAAATATGCTTATTTCATCTCAACTATGAAAGCAGGCATTTAAAATTGAACTACAAGGATTAAAGAAACTTGCTAAATTTCTTCAACAAGTTGTAAAAATAAAATAACATTTTGAGCCAAAGAATGAATATTAGGCAGGATGGCCATAGGTTTGATGGAAGACAGTGGCTCAGAAATGGACTTTAAAGGAAGTGGAGGAGGTAGAGCGGTTAAGGTATGGATTTTGTGGGCAAAAGATTTAGCTGACGGCATGGTCAATGTGCGGAGGAAGGAAGGGGGAGGGGGAAGTTCAAATGAGGTGGGACTCAAAGGAATGGCAGTTTGGAGGTGCATGAGGATGAGGTGGATTGTAGGGCTAGAGATAGTTGTAGAGATAGGGGGCGGGATTGTCCGACCCGCCGCACCAGTTTTCTGATGCGGTGCGCCCTCACCGGCAGCGGGATTCTCCATCTCGCCAGCCGGCCAATGGGGTTTCCCATTATGGGAAGACTCATGCCATCGGGAAATCCCTGGGTATGAGTGCGCCGCCACAGCAACAGAGAATCCCGCCAGCAGGGAACCCAGCCCATGATCCTGAGTTCTCCGGTCGTTACGATTCACTTTTCCCGCTGGCAGCGCACCCCCGTCTGTAGGTTTCCCAGAGGCGTGGGGTGGCTTCAATGGGAAATCCCACTGACAAGCTGTGGCAAGTCAGAATTCCACCACCAATGAATGGCACAACGCTGAGAAGCATGCGGCTGGGGGACCGGAGAATCCAGTCCATGGAGCAGCAAGACTGTAGCATGTTTGAACTGCAAGGATGGGAACTTTAATTACAGACATTAAATAACCGGGAACCAATGCAAATCAACCTTCCAAAATTGTGCGGGACCAGCATTGGTCGCCTAGTGGCCAAAGATGGCATTCTGGGAGAATCTGAAAAGTTATTTTAAGCAGGTCAGTCAGATAATTCATACAGAGGATCTGTCGGAGCTTCAAGCTCATCATAACGGTTGGCTAATTGATTGCCTGGCAGCGTGATGATATCACGAAAACCACACCGGCGCTCATACATACTGCGCTCATGAATGTTTTCCCACCTAGCCTCAAGGAGGTAAAGTAGCGAACACAGCAAACTGCACCTGCATCTATCTTACCTGCTAAAAAATTCACAGCTATGTCAGCGAGAAAGTTTCGAGACAAAATGAGTTCTGCTGCACTGGGAAAAAAAGTGCAACAAAATCTGTGTGAGGGATTGTCATAGGGAATAATTTAGTACTGATCATTTCCAGCTGTTAAAGCTGCAGTTATTCTGCATGTTTGCCAGCGATCCGCTGCTCTGCTAATTGACAGTACAGGTGGCAACATTAGTCTGGTTATAATGGGTCTCCACCTCGGTCTCCGGCCTCCACACTGGCATCATCAACCAGGACCTCAGCGGGTACCCCTTATTCCCGTCATCCTGGGGTAGTCCTCGAAGATGCCAGACATCTCCGAGTGTCACAGGATGCAGCTGTCATGCACACTCCCTGGGAAGTGCTCACACATGTGCATGAACGTGAGGTGGTGATTGCACATGGGTTGAACATTCAGGGAGTGGAACCCCTTCCTGTTAATGAAGGGCATGCTTGTTGCCCCTGTGTGCACAAGGCAATATTCTTGCCATCTATTACGTCCTGGAGCTGGGGCATCTCTGGGGCAATGGTGGAGAAACCTGCACCCCGGGCATCTTGATGGACCTCGTGTACATGGAGTGCTGCCTCCAGCCTGCGTTGAAACTGCTGTTGCCTTCTCCGGTGTCAGGCCGCCTGGGATGCCACCAGCAGCGTGAGGACTGGCGTTGCAGGGTCGACAACACAATCCATTTTACTACCTGTAAGGAATTGGGGAAGGAGAGAGACCGGCAATCAGTTAAGGCATCCACTCTGGGACTCTCATATCCCCCAAGCCTCCCCAACCTTCTCTCAGAGTGTCATCCACCGAGCCGTTGTGCTGGTGAACCCCATTCTCCACACTTACCCCGGCCACAGCAGGAGCCCTGAGACCCCAGACTCCAGATCCCTGCCGGGAACAATAGGGGGAACGTGCTCAGATACCGCACCCCCCCCCCCCCCCCCCTCCCTGATCCACTCACTCACCCCCTGGCCTCAAGGATATCCCCATTGTTGAAGCCCAGCCTTTGGGTCCCTGATTGTTGGCTGCTGCCTCTGTGTTGTTCACACCCCCAGGGTTCAGGCAAAATGTCCAGACGCGTAGTTTGATTGGAATGCGAGGCAATAACACTCATCTGAGACCTGGCACGTGTATCCACGAGAATGCACTTGAGAATATTTTGTTGATTAAATAGTCAACAGTACCTTCATACAGAGAAATGAAAACCAACTACTTAACAATCCAGAAATCACACAAACTATTAATCGTGTGATTTCTGGACTGTTAAGTAGTTGGTTTTCATTTCTTTGTATAAAGGTACTGTTGACTATTTAATCAACAAAATATTCTCAAATATTCTCATTAATCACAAGGAAATGGCACTGTGCCATACACAAATACCTTTCCGCTACAGAATATTGATACAAACACAAAGCTACAACGATTCATTTATACAAAGAAAACAAAGTACATTGTATCCTCCCTCGCAAGTCCTCAACAAAATGGAGAAACCTTGCTGTGTGGTCATTTTATGTCTCAGTCTCTGCCCCTGAGCCTCCATTGTACCTGTCTTCTTATACAGCCTATGTTCATCGGAACCAAAACTCGGTACCCAGATGTTCACCTAGCTTTCGAGGTGCAGTAAAATAGCCTCATGTCCAGCGTGTCTGACGCACAGCGATGTGTTCGTTAACAGACAGCACTCATCCACACACACAATATAATCACCAGCATTCTGCAAAAGCATTTCTCTAACACCTTCATCAAGTTGCTCTTTCGGGTCAATCTGCCTCTCTCTCTCCATCCTGCAGCTCCCAGCAGTTAAAGGGGCTGGTTTAGCACAGGACTAAATAGCTGGCTTTTAAAGCAGACCAAGGCAGGCCAGCAGCGCGGTTCGATTCCCGTACCAGCCTCCCTGAACAGGCTCCGGAATGTGGTGACTAGGGGCTTTTCACAGTAATTTCATTTGATGCCTACTTGTGACAATAAGCGATTTTCATTTCATTTCATTTTCAGTAGACTCCCCAGCAATGGAAAATCACACTGACTCAGAGAATGGCAGAAGAGAGAAAGTGCTCCCCTTCCCCAGCCCAGGCAGCAGGTCACCTTACCATCCTCCTTTCCTTATTCCAGGCCAAAGAAATAAAAATGTGGCAGCAAACAATCAGCCTCTCTTTCAGCCTCTCTCTCCCCCTCATGCAGCTCCCAGCAGTAGACTCCTCAGCAATGGAACGTCACACCTACCCAGGGCGCCAGAAGAGAAAAAGAGCTCCCCTTCCTTTTCTCCAGACCAGGCAACAGGTCAGCTTCCATCCTCCCTTTCCTTACTCAAGGCCAGAGGAAAAGAAGGGAACAGCAGCAGCAGCCTCCAGGCATTTGCAGCCACAAGCAGCAGCAAGCAGCAAACATGACCTACAGCACCACTTCGAGCTGTGAAATACTCACATAACTAACAATGCCAATTCCTTATTAGCAATAGCCTTCAGCTATGCAGATAGAAGCTGCTTACAGCCAAAGGGAGTTAAAATGTCCGTCAGCATATAACCAATAATAGGGGTCTGTCCTGGAAGTGTTTGGTAGGACAGTTGCACTGTTATGAGTATACACAATATTGGAGGATGACTTGTAGGCCCCGCAAACGCAAAGCCCCTCAATCCCCCAGACCAGAGACAACCCCCAACTGATGACAACCAGGCCCCCTGACAAAGCCCTAACCTCACCCCGAGGGCAGCAGCTCCAGTGCCCCTGGCCAGCATGTCGGAAAATGGAAATGGCTGCTCACCTCCTCAGCTCCCCTCAGCAGCCATTGCATCAGCTTCACGTTTTTAAAAAGGAGTGGTAAATGACATCCGCGTGACACCTTGCTGAGGAGCTGATTAGTTCCTGGGGGGCCATTAGATTGGACTTTAAGCTTGCTAATGAGATGGAGATTGGTCTTAATTGCTGTGTCACCACGTTTGAGTGGGATCTGGAACCCACCACCGGGAGCGGGCCAGCTAGATCGTGAACAGGTTTGTGCCCAGCACAGAACCTGATTTTTGTCTCTTGCCCTGTTGAACCGATGCATCCGGATCTGCGGCAGGCACAACACGACCGTGAGATCGAACCCACTGTGTTCAGTTTTGAAAGATGATGTAGTTAAGGGGAGGAGCTGAGGGCTGAAGCAGTCAAGTGTTGAGGTTCAGAGTCAGTCTGGGGATGGAAGGCAAGCTGAGAAGCAGTTTTTGAAGAAATACAGCCAGAAATTCTGCCTTGTTCTGACAGGGTTCCGGTCCATCTTTTCAAACAGTCTCAAAAGACATCTCTTTGCAGCAAATATTCCTGAGTCTGCTAACTGTATTTGAAAGTGGATTGAGAGTTGAGATGGTTTGAATGTAAAGATAGCAGTTAAGGGTTATTGTGTCACTGTATTGATTAGCATTGTTTCAGGGATAATCGTAAGCTATTTTCTCGTGTGATGTTAAAGATATTTTAATACTGTGTTACAAACAAAGATTGTTTTAATATACCATATAACTATTTTATGCAAAATCACTCCTGGAGTGAGGTATCCTTTCCTCACAGTCTTACAAAATTCAAATAAAATATTGGGGTTTCTGTCCAGTATTCTAGCCATTGTTGGGATCTGGTCTGGAATGGTAATAGGCATTGTATATTTTGGGTTATATCCTGCAGCAGCTATAAAGCATGAGACATAATGAGGATGGCAGACCAATAATAACAGGAGCAATGCAGCTCGAGGCTGCATGGGTCTGAAGCTCCATTATTGTGCATGGGTTAAACTGACAGGTCAACCAATAACATCATTTTCAGGAAAACAAATCACCCGGAATGGCTTCAGTCAGTGTTAGAAACCCGAATGCACGTGATGTTTGTGTGAATAGGACATGGTATGGGATAGAATATGAGCACCAAGGCTCTGAATTAGATGAGGTTAACAGAAGGTGAAATATAGGCGTTTAGTCAGGAGTTGCGTTGGAGGAGAAACCGTTGAGGCTGCACCAGTACAGATATGGTATGTTACTGAGCTGGTCTCTGTGACGGATATGGGGTTAGAAACGCAGCTCGGGGTGGAAGCAGATGTGAACAACTGGCTTTAACCTGCAACAGTGGGCAAGAGGTGAAATGGGATCAGTGGCAAAAGAATTGGAGATGGGGATGAAAACAATGACTTCAGTCTTCTCACTATTTAATTTGACGCAATTGTAGCTTATTCACGGTTGAATGCCGACTAAGCAGTTTACTGGCAGAGATAGCCGAGAGTTTGGGAATGGCAGGGGAGGGATTGAATTGAAGATACATCAGAAGACCATAAGAAGGTTGAGTAGAATTAGGCCATTTAATCTATCGAGTCTGCTCC
Source organism: Scyliorhinus torazame (assembly GCF_047496885.1). Lineage (NCBI taxonomy): Eukaryota > Metazoa > Chordata > Chondrichthyes > Carcharhiniformes > Scyliorhinidae > Scyliorhinus > Scyliorhinus torazame. The sequence goes on from NC_092727.1 coordinate 56,225,684, forward strand.
GCCGTTCAATCATGGCCGATATGTTTCTCATCCCCATTTTCCTGCCACAGAGGTTGATGATGGCCGCAATTCTCTGCCAATTGGGATTCTCTTTTCCGGCTGGCAGCCCCCGCCTACGGGTTTCATGGCGGGATGCTTCAATGGGAAATCCCATTGACAAGCGATGGGATTAAAGAATCCCAGCGCCAGCGAACGGCGCTACTGAGAAACGGGGCTGGGGGACTGGAGAAACTCGCCCGATGTGTACAATGGATCAATAAGTTTCAGGCTGCAGATGAGGCAGAGGAAAAGGCTGAGGATAAATCCTTTGGAAGTTCTTATGGTAATAATATAGGGATGAGACACAAAACTATATCAGGGCATATCCTAAATTTGGATGACGAAATAGAGAGCTAAAATACGGTGGCACTCCAGTGAGGGAGTGCAGCATTGTCAGGAGTGCCGTTTTTCAGATGATACATTAAACTAAGGCACCGTCTACTCTTTTGGAGGGATGTAAAAGATTCCATGGCACTATTCCAAATCGGACCATCCTCGGTTACCTGGCCTCGATCACCATCACAAAAAACAAACTTGGTGGGATTTTAAGCTCCCCCCCCACCCCCTCTCCACCCTGACCCCGTGGCATATTTTGCAGCGGTGGAGTTGGCTCGCTTTGGTCGGCAGTAGGACCTTCTGGACCTGTTGCTGCCAACAGGACTTCTCCTCGTTTGCATTCTTTGCCACCAGGGAACATCTGGTGATGGGGCCGGGGGGGGGGGGGGGGGGGGGGGGGGGGGGGGGGTGCCGCCGTTTGCAGGACTGGAAGATTCTGCCAGCAGGAACTGTGAAAATGTCAGCGCTTATCCAGTCATTATCACATTGCCGGCTTGTGGGAGCTCGCTGTGCGTCTCCGACATGACAACAGTGAAGACACGTCAAAAGTGCTTCATTGACTGGAAAGCACTTTTGAGATTGTCATGAAAAGTCTGATATGAATGCGAGCCTTTTTTTCCCAAGCATATTCCTAACAGGGTCCTTTTGACACATGCAACCTCACAGTGAAAGAGAAACTAAAAATGCATACTTGGGACATTTAATCAATGGTGTAAGTTTTTCGTGAATGGAGTTCTACGAACGTAGGAAGTAATTGTGAAAGGTCTGGGGCGAAATTCTCCCCCAACGGCGGGATGTCCGCCGACTGACGCCAAAGCCGGCGCCAATCAGACGGGCATCGCGCCGGCCCAAAGGTGCGGAGTGCTCCGCATCTTTGGCGGCCTAGCCCCAACATTGAGGGGCTAGGCCGACGCCGGAGGGATTTCCGCCCCGCCAGCTGGCGGAAATGGCGTTTGTTTCCCCGCCAGCTGGCGCGGAAATGCGGCGCATGCGCGGGAGCGTCAGCGGCCGCTGTCAGTTCCCCGGCGCATGCGCGGGAGCGTCAGCGGCCGCTGTCAGTTTCCTGCGCATGCGCAGTGGGGAGAGTCTCTTCCGCCTCCGCCATGGTGGAGGCCGTGGCGGAGGCGGAAGGGAAAGAGTGCCCCCATGGCACAGGCCCGCCTGCGGATCGGTGGGCCCCGATCGCGGGCCAGGCCACCGTGGGGGCACCCCCCAGGGCCAGATCGCCCCGCGCCCCCCCCAGGACCCCGGAGCCCGCCCACGCCGCCTGGTCCCGCCGGTAAATACCAGGTTTGATTTACGCCGGCGGGACAGGCAATTTCTGGGCGGGACTTCGGCCCATCCGGGTCGGAGAATCCAGCGGGGGGGTCCCGCCAACCGGCGCGGCCGGATTCCCGCCCCGCTTAATCTCCGGGAGCGGAGACTTCGGCGGGGGCGGGGGCGGGATTCACAGCGGCCAACGGCCATTCTCCGACCCGGCGGGGGGGTCGGAGAATGACGCCCCTGATATTGATTTCTGTCATTTCAAGTTACTGTTGAATGGGAAAGTAGAATACAGCATTGAAATAGACGCCGGTATTCAATATATAAGCTTTTGATTTTGTGCAAAAATATGAAAACGTTTATCTCAATGAGTTATTCCTCACACCATGAGCACAAGTTAAATGAATGACTGCAGTCAAAATGAGGAATTTCACAGATTATCACAGAATTTACAGTGCAGAAGGAGGCCATTCAGCCCATCGAGTCTGCACCGGCTCTTGGAAAGAGCACCCTACCCAAGGTCAACACCTTGGGCTGTGGTTTGGGAATATATTCAAAATGTGAGCTGGTGTGAGAACCTAGTCTGCCTTGCGAAGGTTTTATATAGAGACGCCATCCAGTCTCGACTCTTATATTCAGTACTTCTGGCCACGGAATCCAATATTCTATTAGCTTTTCTGTGGTCTCATCAACTGACATTCTGATTTTAATTCTGGTGAATTAAACCCCCAAATTCCTTTGCTCTACGGCATCATCCCATCATTCGCTCATTCAAATATAATTTTTAAAATTATTAGACTGTGGAGCATCTGCGATGCTGAGGAAGTCATGGATAGCACGCTTAGCGAGGTGGTCACACCGCAGGTGAGGATTGCACAGACAGAAAGTGAATGGGTAACCATCAGGAACAGAGAAAAAGTCAGGAAGGCAGTGCAGGAGTACCCTGTGGTCAGTCCCCTCTCTCAAATAGATATACCGCTTTGGATACTGTTGGGGGATTGGCTTCCCAGGGGAAAGCAGCAGCAGCCAAATCCACGGCACCGTGGGTGACCCTGCTGGTGGGAGAAAAATGAGTGTCAGAGTGATAGTGATAGGAGATTAAATAGTTAGGGGTACAGACAGACACTCCTGTGGCTGCAAACGTGAACAAGGATGGTATGTTGCCTGCTCACCATCTCATGCCCTAAATACTCTTTTCACGTGAGGCACCGCTTCATGTGCACCTCCATCAATCTGGTCTATTGCATTAATCCCCCATTGCGGTCTACTCTCATTAGAGAGACTAAACGCAGACTAGGTGACCACTTTGCAGAACACCTCCGTTCCATCAGCAAGCAGGACCCAGACCTTCCTGTCACTTGCCATTTCATCTCACCATCCTGCATTAGTCATTGGAGACTCCATAGTTAGGGGGATAGATAGGAGATTCTGTGGGAACGAGAGAGACTCGCGGTTGGTGTGTTGCCTCCCAGGTGCCAGGGTCCGCGATGTCTCGGATCGTGTTTTCGGGATCCTTAAGGGGGAGGGGGAGAAGCCCCAAGTCGTGGTCCACATAGGTACCAACGACATAGGTAGGAAAAGGGATAGGGATGTAAGGCAGGAATTCGGGGAGCTAGGGTGGAAACTGAGATCGAGGACAAACAGAGTTATTAGCTCTGGGTTGTTACCCATGCCACGTGCTAGCGAGACGAGGAGTAGGGAGAGAGAGCAGTTGAACACATGGCTACAGGAATGGTGCAGGAGGGAGGGTTTCAGATTCCTTGATAATTGGGACTCATTCTGGGGTAGGTGGGACCTCTACAAACGGGATGGTCTACATCTGGACCAGAGGGGTACCAATATCCTGGGGGGGATATTTGCTAATGCTCTTCGGGAGGGTTTAAACTAGATCAGCAGGGGATTGGGAACCTGAATTGTAGCTCCAGTAGACAGGAGGTTGAGAGTAGTGCGGTCATGAGTAAGGTTTCAAAGTTGCAGGAGTGTACCGGCAGGCAGGAAGGTGGTTTAAAGTATGTCTACTTCAATGCCAGGAGCATCCGGAATAAGGTGGGTGAACTTGCGGCATAGGTTGGTACCTGGGACTTCGATGTTGTGGCCTTCTCGGAGACATGGATAGAATAGGGACAGGAATGGTTGTTGCAGGTGCTGGGATTTAGATATTTCAGTAAGCTCAGGGAATGTGGTAAAAGAGGGGGAGGGGTGGCATCGTTAGTCAAAGACAGTATTACGGTGGCAGAAAGAACGTTTGATGAGGGCTCGTCTACTGAGGTAGTATGGGCTGAGGTTAGAAACTGGAAAGGAGAGGTCACACGGTTAGGGGTTTTCTATAGGCCTACGAAAAGTTCCAGAAATGTAGAGGAAAGGATTGCAAAGATGATTCTGGATAGGAGCGAAAGTAACAGGGTAGTAGTTATGGGGGACTTTAACTTTCCAAATATTGAGTGGAAACGCTATTGTTTGAGTACTTTAGATGGGTCCGTTTTTGTCCAATGTGTGCAGGAGGGTTTCCTGACGCAGCATGTGGAGGCCAACGAGAGGCGAGGCCATATTGGATTTGGTACTGGGTAATGAACCAGGACAGGTGTTAGATTTGGAGGTAGGTGAGCACTTTGGTGATAGTGACCACAATTTGATTACGTTTACTTTAGTGATGGAAAGGGATAGGTATATACCGCAGGGCAAGAGTTATATCTGGGGGAAAGGCAATTATGATGCGATAAGGCAAGACTTAGGATGCATCGGATGGAGAGGAAAACTGCAGGGGATGGGCACAATGGAAATGTGGAGCTTGTTCAAGGAACAGCTACTGTGTGTCCTAGATAAGTATGTACCTGTCAGGCAGGGAGGAAGTGGTTGAGCGAGGGAACCGTGGTTTACTAAAGCAGTTGAAACACTTGTCAAGAGAAAGAAGGAGGCTTATGTAAAGATGAGACGTGAAGGTTCAGTTAGGGTGCTCGAGAGTTACAAGTTAGCTAGGAAGGACCTAAAGAGAGAGCTAAGAAGAGCCAGGAGGGGACATGAGAAGTCTTTGGCAGGTAGGATTAAGGATAATCCTAAAGCTTTCTCTAGATATGTCAGGAATAAACAAATGACTAGGGTAAGAGTAGGGCCAGTCAAGGACAGTAGTGGGAAGTTGTGCGTGGAGTCCAAGGAGATAGGAAAGGTGCTAAATGAATATTTTTCGTCAGTATTCACACAGGAAAAGGACAATGTTGTTGAGGAGAATACTGAGATACAGGCTACTAGACTAGAAGGGCTTGAAGTTCATAAGGAGGAGATGTTAGCAATTCTGGAAAGTGTGAAAATAGATAAGTCCCCTGGGCTGGATGGGATTTATCCTAGGATTCTCTGGGAAGCTAGGGAGGAGATTGCTGAGCCCTTGGCTTGATCTTTAAGTCATCTTTGTCTACAGGAACAGTGCCAGAAGACTGGAGGATAGCAAATGTTGTCCCGTTGTTCAAGAAGGGGAGTAGAGACAACTCCGGTAACAATAGACCAGTGAGCCTTACTTCTGTTGTGGGTAAAGTCTTGGAAAGGTTTATAAGAGATAGGATGTATAATCATCTGGAAAGGAATAATTTGATGAGAGATAGTCAACACGGTTTTGTGAAGGGTAGGTCGTGCCTCACAAACCTTATTGAGTTCTTTGTGAAGGTGACCAAACAGGTGGATAAGGGTAAAGCAGTTGATGTGGTGTATATGGATTTCAGTTAAGCGTTTGATAAGGTTCCCCACGATAGGCTATTACAGAAAATACGGAGGCATGGAATTCAGGGTGTTTTAGCAGTTTGTATCAGAAATTGGCTAGCTGGAAGAAGACAAAGGGTGGTGGTTGATGGGAATTGTTCAGACTGGAATCCAGTTATTAGTGGTCTACCACAAGGATCTGTTTTGGGGCCACTGCTGTTTGTCATTTTTTATAAATGACCTGGAGGAGGGCGTAGAAGGATTGGTGAGTAAATTTGCAGGTGACACTAAAGTCAGTGGAGTTGTGGACAGTACGGAAGGATGTTACAGGTTACAAAGGGACATAGATAAGCTTCAGAGCTGGGCTGAGAGGTGGCAAATGGAGAAAAGTGTGATGTGATTCATTTTGGAAGGAATAACAGGAAGACAGATTACTGGGCTAATGGTAAGGCAGTGTGGATGAGCAGAGAGATCTCGGTGTCCATGTACATAGATCCCTGAAAGTTGCCACCCAGGTTTAGAGGGTTGTTAAGAAGGCGTACGGTGTGTTAGCTTTTATTGGTAGAGGGATTGAGTTTTGGAGCCATGAGGTCATATTGCAGCTGTACAAAAGTCTGGTGCGGCCGCATTTGGAGTATTGCGTGCAATTCTGGTCGCCGCATTATAGGAAGGATGTGGAAGCATTGGAAAGGGTGCAGAGGAGATTTACCAGAATGTTGCCTGGTATGGAGGGAAGATCTTATGAGGGAAAGCTGAGGGACTTGAGGCTGTTTTCGTTAGAGAGAAGAAGGTTAAGAGGTGACTTAATTGAGGCATACAAGATGATCAGAGGATTAGATAGGGTGGACAGTAAGAGCCTTTTAATTGAGGCATACAAGATGATCAGAGGATTAGATAGGGTGGACAGTAAGAGCCTTATTCTTCAGATGGTGATGTCTAGCACGAGGGGACAAAGCTTTAAATTGAGGGGAGATAGACATAGGACAGATGTCAGAGGTAGGTTCTTTACTCAGAGAGTAGTAAGGGCGTGGAATGCCCTGCCTGCAACAGTAGTGGACTCGCCAACATTAAGGGCATTCAAATGGTCATTGGATAGACATATGAACAATAAAGGAATAGTGCAGATGGGCTTTAGAGTGGTTTTACTGGTCGGTGCAACATCGAGGGCCGAAGGGCCTGTACTGCGCTGTAATGTTCTATGTACTCTATGCTCTCCACCTCGCTAAACATGCTATCCATGACTTTGTCAGCATTGCGGATGCTCCACAGTGCATCCACTCGCTCCAAAATCTGGTCAGCTCGAAGCTGCATTTCATCTTTAATTTCTTGGGCTACTCCTTTAACATTTTTCCTAACTTTCCAGTAGAACTTATAACTAGGAATACAGTCCTGATGGCTTGCTGTCATGCCTCAGTAATAACTACCATGTATTAACCTCCAAGTTGAATCCAACATGTCCGTCCTTGGCCTGCAGCAATGTTCCAGTGAAGCTCAGCACAAACCGGAGGAACCGCAATCACGCACGGCGCGGGGGCCTTCCCGCGATTCTCCGGTCAGCCAGTCGCGAGCTCGGTCGGGGGCCATTGAAAGAAGCCGACGCTGCAATTCTCCGCCGACAACTGGTCAAGTTCCCGCCGGTGTGGTTCACTCATGGTTCTACCCGGCGGGCACTCGGAGTGGCAGCTGCGGACACAGGACGGAATTCTCTGATAATGGGGCTATGTCCCCACGTCCGCGAGAAAACGGGCGCGTATCACTCTGGACTTTCGTGGAGAAAGTCTGGAGTGATTCTCCATTTTGAAGGGCGCTAGCTGGACCCCAGAGTGCTCCTCGCAGCTCCGTCTGCTGATACGTGGCCCTGCGCACCCGACCGTGTGTCTGTGCATGCGCGCGCCGGTCGCCTATGGCGGCAGCCCCGCACAACGTGGCAGACCCACACAACGGGCCGGCCACGGCAATATAGGCACCCCACAGACCGCGGCCGCCCGCCCATCGGTGGCCCTCGATCGCGAGCCTGTCCACCCTGGAGGCCCCCCTGGTGACGGATTCCCCCTGCCCCACACCAGGGCGGCCACAGACTGGGTCCGCAGCCGTCATTCCGAACCATGAGTGAACCACGCCGGTGGGAACTCAGCCAGTTGTCGGCGGAGAATCGCCGCAGGGCCTCTTTCAATGGCCCCAGTGCTGCATCAACCGCACGCACACGACTGGCAGTGATTCTCTGGGTCCTGGAGGATCGCGGGAAGGCGTCGGACCTGATCGTGGGTCTGAAGCCCCATTCCCCGCCCCGCACCGAGCGCGATTTCGCGTGGAGGCTCGGAGAATCCCGCTCACAGTCCGCGGCCCCCTGGTGGGAAGGGGCGGGGGGTGCCTGCAGGATAGCCAGTCTCGCGATCGGGGGCCACCAATCGGCGGGAGCGCGCGGTCTGGCGGGGGGGGGGGGGCTATACTTTCGGGACCGGCCCGCTGTGTGGGTCTGCCATGTTGCGTGGGGCCGCCGCCATAGGCAGCTTCTGCGCGCATGCGCGGACCCACGGCCGAAGTGCAGGGCCACGTGTCGGCAGCCGGAGCTGCGTGGACTACTCCGGGGCCACGCCAGCCCCCTTCGAAATGGAGAATCACTCTGGACTTTCCAGACAAAAGCCCGTTTTCTCACGGGCGTGGGGACATAGCCCCATTATCAGAGAATTCCGCCCCTCATCTTCTGATTAGGCACGTTACAGCCTTCCGGACTTAACATTGAGTTAAAAGCTTCAGACTGTGAACTCTCTCCTTCACCTTCACCCCATTTTTATTTCTATCAATTTATTTTTATTTCTGCCATTGATCTGTTTTTCACTCACCATTGTTCCCCCGCCCCCCACTCCACCTATCGCTGGTCCCCTATCCAGCCTCACCATCCATGCCCCCCGCCCCCCCGCACATTACAGTATAGATCTGACCCCATTTCCAGTTCTCTCTAGCTTTGACAAAGAGTCATCTATATTTGAATCGTTAGTTCCCTTTCCTCTCCACAGATGCTGTCAGATCTGCTGAGATTATCCATTATTTTCTGTTTTTGTTTCAGATTCCAGCATCCGCAGTAACTTGCTTTTATTTCTTGTATGTTGCCTCCTTGGTGCCAAGGTCCAGGATGTCATGGAGCAGTTGCAGGGCATTCTGTGGAGGGAAGGTGAATAGCCAATGGTCGTGTTACACATTGTTACAAATACCATAGGTAAACGAAGGGATGAGGACCTGCAAGCCAAATACAGGAAGTTACTGGGTGCATGCAGGACTTCCAGTGTAGTAATCTCAGGATTACTCCCAGTTCCACGCACCAGAGAGAGCAGGAATAGGAGGATAGATCAAATGAATGAATGGCTGGAGAGATGGTGTAGCCAAGAGGGATTCAGATCCTTAAGGCACTGGGACCGGTTCTGGGGCAGATAGGACCAGTACAGAATGGATGGGTTGCACCCACGCAGAGCTGGGATCAATGTCCTTGTGGGGGCTTTTGTTAGTTCTGTTGGGGAGTATTTAAACTAGTGTGGCAGGGGGATGGGATCCCAGGAGGATGATCAGATAGGTCAAATTAAGATCAGGAAAGTGGAGGTAGAACATTAGCTTGTGATGTAGAAGATGGGTTTGGAATTACAGGAGAAGCAAAGTTTTAAAAGTGTTGAGCATGAGAAAATAGTTTGGACTTCAATGCAGTCAGTATTACAAACAAGGTAGATGGGTTAAGAGCACAGATAGACACATGGCAGCAGGATGTCATTGCTATAATGGAAACCTGGCTAAAAGAGTGGGATAATTGACAACTTAACATCCCTGGTTACAGAGTTTTCAGGCAGGACAACGTGGGAGCTAAAAGTAGGAGGAGTAGTGCTAATGGCTAAAGAATCAGTTCTAGATGATATACTAAATAGGTCAACAACCGAGGCTTTATGGGTTGAACTTAGAAATAAAAAAGCGGCAGTCACACTACAGGGAGTATACAGCACGGCAGCACGGTGGTTACCACTGTTGCTTCAAAGCGCCAGGGTCCCAGGTTCGATTTGTGGCTTGGATCACTGTCTGCACGTTCTCCCTGCGTTTGCGTGGGTTTCCTCCGGGTGCTCCAGTTTCCTCCCACAAGTCCCGAAAGACGTGCTATTAGGTAGTTTGGACATTCTGAATTCTTCCTCAGTGTACCCGAGCAGGCGCTGGAATATGGTGATTAGGGACTTTTCACAGTGTTAATGTAAGCCTACTTGTGACAATAAAGATTATTATTATTATTACTACAGACTACCAAATTGTGAAAGGTAAATGAAGAGCAAATATGTAGCCAAATTGCTGCCTGCAAGAACAAGAGGGCAATAATAGTAGGAGACTTTAACTGTTCCAAAATCAACTGGGAATCAAAAAATATAAGGGGAACTGAGGGAGAAAAATTCATGCAATGTGTCCAGTGACATTTTTCAGCCAATGAGTGGCAAACCCGAGAGGAGATGCAATTATACAGTTGCAGCTGTATAGAACCTTAGTTAGGCCACACTTGGAGTATAGTGTTCAATTCTGGTCGCCACACTACCAGAAGGATGTGGAGGCTTTAGAGAGGGTGCAGAAGAGATTTACCAGGATATGCCTGGTATGGAGGGCAAAACCTTTGAGGAGAGGTTAAATAAACTTGATTTGTTCTCAGTGGAATGAAGGAGGTTGAGGGGCGACCTGATACAGGTCTACAAAATTATGAGGGGCATAGACAGAATGGGTAGTCAGAGACTTTTTCCCAGGGTAGAGGGGTCAATTACTAGGGGGCATAGGTTTAAGGTGCGAGAGGCAAGGTTTAGAGGAGATGTACGAGGTAAGTTTTTTACAGAGAGTAGTTGGTGCCTGGAACTCGCTGCCAGAGGAGGTGGTGGAAGCAGGGATGCTGGTGACGTTTAAGGGGCATCTTGACAAATACATGAATAGGATGGGACTAGAGGGATACGGACCCCGGAAGTGTAGAAGATTTTAGTTTAGACGGGCAGCATGATCGACGCAGGCTTGGAGGGCCGAAGGGCCTGTTCCTGTGCTGTACTTTTCTTTGTTCTTTATAGACCTAGTCCTGGGGAATGAAGAAGGGCAAGTGGGTGAAGTGACAGTTAGCGACCATATCGGGGATAGTGATCACGATTCAGTATTACCATGGAAAAGAACAGAGATAGAGCAGGCGTAAAAATATTGAACGGGGAGAAGACAAATGTTGTAGAAATTAAAGGGACTTGGCTGAGATGGACTGTCCAGCATTATTAGAGGATAAATCAGTGGAAAACCAGTGGGAAGCACTAAAAGGAGAATCCTCAATGTACAAAGTAGACATGTCCCCTCGAAAAATACGAGTGGTACTGCCAAATCTAGACCCTTCTGTTTGTCTGGAAGAATACAGAGGAGGTCAAACAGAAAAATAAAGCGTACGATAGGGAAAAAGAACACTGCACTGCAGGTAGCCCAGACGAGTTTACAAAGCGCAGGGACGAAGTCTCAAAGTAATAAATAAATCAAAGAGAGGACATGAAAAAAGATTAGCAAGTAAAGTTAAAGAAAACCTAAAGATGATTTCCTAATATATTGATGGTAAAAGGTTAGTTAAGGAAAAAGTGGGACCTAGCAGAGATTAAGAAGGGAGCTTGTGTGTAGATGTAGAGGCTGTGGGAAGGGTTTTAAAAGAATATTTTGTCTCTTGTGTTTACAAAGGAAATGGATGATTCAGATATACTAGTCCAGGAGGAACACTGTGAGATACTGGATGGGATAATCAAAAGAGAGGAAGTACTTGAAAGATTGAAATCTTTGAAAGTTGATAAGTCGCCAGGGCCAGATGGAGTGCTTCTTAGGCTACTGAAGGAGGTCAGGGAGGAGGTAGCAGAATGCTCTGAGGATGATTTTCCAATCCTCACTAGACACGGAGGAGCTACTGGAGGACTGGAGAAATACAAATGTGCTGCCATTGTTTAATAAGGCATCAAAGGAAATGCCGAGCAATTATAGGCCAAGTTAGTATTACGTCAGTGGTGGGCAAATTCACAGAATGAATCCTGAGAGATAGGATTAACTGTCATGTAGAAAGGCATGGACTAGTTAGGGATAGTCAGCATGGTTTTGTTAAAGGAAGGTCTGCCTCACAAATTTGATTGAATTCTTTGAGGAAGTGACAAGAAGGGTTGATGAAGGTAGTGCTGTGGATGTGGTGTACATGGATTTTAGCAAGGCGTTTGACAAAGTCTAGCATAGCAAATTGGCCAAGAAAGTGAAAGCCCATGGCATAGAGGGCAATGCAGCAAACAGAATAAAAAGTTGGCTTAGTAATAGGAAACAAACGGTAATGGTCGATGGCTGCCTTTAAAATTAGAAAGTTGTTTCAAATGGTGTTCCACAGTGCTCGGTGTTGGGACCCTTACTGTTTGTGTTCTACATTAAAGATTTGGACGTGAACATGGGGAGCATGATTGTGAAATTGGCAGATGACACAAAGATTGGCCGGGTGGTGGACAGTGTAGATGATAGCTATAACCTAAAAACAATATAGATAAATTGGTGGTGTGGGCGATAAAGTGGCCGATGGAATTTAACACAGGTCATGCACTTAGCAAGGTCAAACAGTTATAGGAGGTGCAGAGTAAATGGGAATATACTATGAGGGGTAGTTGAAGTGAGCTATCTTGGTGTACAAGTACAGAGGTCCCTAAAGGCAACAGTTCAAACAGACAAAGTTGTAAAGAAAGCATATGGAATGCTCTCCTTCATTGGCAGAGGTATAGAATAAAGAAGTAAGGATCTAATGTTGGAATAGTATAAAACCCTGGAGAGGCCACAACTGTGCACAATTCTGGTTGTCACATTTCAGGAAGGACGTTATTGTTCTGGACAGAGTGCAGGAGGTTTACAAGAATGTTGCCAGGTCTAGAAAAATGTAGCTACTAGGAGAGATTGGATAGTTTGGGGTGATTTGCATTGGAACAAAGAAGGCTGAGGGGTGACTTAATTAAGGTGTACAAAATTGAGGGGAAGAGAGGATAAAATTGTTTCCCTAGGTGGAGAATTCTAGAACCAGGGGACATAGATTCAAGATAAGAGGTATAAAGTGTAGAGGGGACATGTGGAAGAACATTTTTTAAGCAGAGTGGAGGTGGAGACCCTAAACTCTTTTTAAAAGTTCCTGGATCTGCACTTTAAGTGCTCTAAGCTCCAGGGCTATAGACAGGGTGCAGGAAGGTGGGATTAGAAAGGGCTCCTGGGTGTTCTCAAGCTGGCATGTACAAGATGGGCTGAATGGCTGGATTCTATGATACAATGGGAGACAAGCAGGCAGTGGATATTTTAGAAGTAGAGTAGGTCTCCTGATTTCAGCTGTGAAGTAGTAGATTATATAATTGCAAAGATTAGACAGGCATGCTGTAAAGGCGGAGTGGTTTTAAAGTGAGATTTTAACTTTCATGCTGTTTGGAATAAGCAGGTCAGCTCAGGTCAGAAACATAGTGAATTTCTTTGTCTACGTTAGAGTTCCCGAGCAGTATGTGCCGGAACCAACAAGGGGATATTCCATGAAATAAACAAAAGAAAATGCAGGAAATGCTCAGCAAGTCTGGCAGTAGGATGAATAACATATAGAGTTAAGAGGCTGGATTTTCATGAGTTCGTGGAGACTCCGTGGTGGGGTGAGAATGGCAGCTGTGACCCAATTCTGGGATTCTGAGTTTTCGACTTTCAGTAGAGCATTTTAAAGGGTATGGTTGGTTCAAATCATGAGCTCACACCCTGAACTCCTGACCCGGCCAACTCCATTGTGGGTATAGGCCATGTTCTAATCCTCCACAATTTATATGGAGTCAGGCCAACTTTTTAAACAGCCATGAATCATGGCTATGTATCTCCCCCCCCCCCGCCCCCCCCCCCTACACACACACCCTGAAGTTCCTCATGCACCCCATGGGAAGCTGTGGCACATCCATGACCATACTCCCACTATACACAGTACAGAAGAAATGAAACCTATGGCAATAAAATGTGTAAAAAAAACTTTAAAAAACATTCACTGATAATTTTCCACATTTTTAACTGTAGGCCATGAAAAGTGCCAAATCATCCAGACCCTTTAAAGTATAAATAGCAGAAATTGCAAGAACTTGACACCGCTTCCTCTTGTGTAAATATTGTGCAATTGAGAATGAAGAGTAAAAAGGCAGAGCTGTCAATAAAGCAATGATTTCCTTGGGACTCAGCTGTTTCAACATTCAATTATTTATTTTTGGACATTCACGAAGAAAGCAAAAGGAGGCTTGGCTGAGAGTCCCAGCAAAAACATTGTTTGATTGACAGATATGGCTCTCTGGCTTCTTCTTTCAATTGCACAATGCTTATTTACACAAGATAAAATAAGTTCCAAGTGCATACAGTTCCTGATATTGATACTTAACAGGGTCTGGATGATTGACACATTTTTTAGCCTGTAGTAAAAGTATTATCTTAAGAAGTCAACAAATGATTTTTTTTGAAGCTTTTACACACATGCTATTGTCACTATAGGGTTCATTGTTTCTATAGAGTGTGTAATTGGTGAATGGGCATGGAAATACCATAGCTTGGAATAGGGGCATGAGGGATGGAGTGGGGGTAATGGCTGACATGGCATTAATGGTGCATGGAGAGAGTGTGATGGATGAAGGCTAGATAGCGTTTTTAATTATAACTGGGACAAAGTCCAACAGTGTGGAGAAGTACATTTTAAAGAGAAGTACATTTTAAAGAGTTCGCAGTGGCTACATCCAAACTCTTTTCTGGGTCAGCTGGCTCGACTGCAGCCCACACCTGCTTTACCACCCACCCCAACAAACTCCCCAGCAATGAAAATCCCGCCTTCCCAGAGGTGAGCGAGCCAAGCTGAGAATTTTCCCAACTCCTGCTATCTGCCTCGAGGAGGAAAATCCAGGCCAATGTGTCAGATCAGTGCCCCTTCTTTAGAACGCTTTTTAATTCAGATTCCCAGCATCCACTTTGTCCTCATAAGTCTGTGCCCCACATTTGGTTTAATATTAAGCAAAGAATCAGATTTTGTTAACAGCTTTAACGGTGCATAAACATTTACCGAATAGCGATCACAATATGAACACGTTCAATGTGCTGGTTCAGAGGGGGGAAAGCAAAACAGCTACAGCACCAAGGTTCTAAACTTGGTTGAGGCTGTCTTCAATGGGATGAGACAGACTGTCCGCAGTGAACTGGGTAAAATGACAGAAGATCAATGGGAGTTGTTTAAAGAAGAATTTAATGTGATGTAGGACCAGTTTATATTCCAAAGGGGCACGATCGCAACTTAGCAAAGAAGGTAGTAATGGACAACTAAAGGGGCCAGAGACAACACAAAAGCTTGCAACAATGCAAAGCATACCACAGTCACCCATCAAATAGGCCAGTCAGATCAGCCATGATCTTGTAGAATGGCGGAACAGGCTCAAGGGTGTGTCCTCCTCCTCCTGCTCCTAATTTGCATGTTCATATGTAAATTCTGGTGACTGGGAAAGATACAAAGAACAGCAAAAACAATAATGAGAGCTTCAATGGGGAGTGTGAACAGTAACCTGCAAAATCCACACAAAATGACTCTTGCAATTCTGTCAGGAACAAGAGGATGGTCAGGAACACTGTGGGCCTCTTAACGGCTAACGGGGATATTGTCCACGAAAATAAGGACAGGGTGGATCTGCTGAATCATTTCTTAGCATCAGCATTTACAGTCGAGGAAGAGGTCAGCATGGCAGACATCTCAAAAAAACTAATAATGGTTTCACTTGAGGAAGGAGCAGTGCCCCGAAAGCTAGTGATTTGAAACAAACCTGTTGGACTTTAACCTGGTGTTGTAAGACTTCGTACTGTGCTCACCCCAGTCCAACGCCGGCATCTCCACATCAAAACTAATAATGAACCAGGGACAGGAGCAGGCACAAATAGGCTTCAAAAAGTAAGGTTTAATACATGGACAAAGGTGGTTTTATCCTTTCATAAGCCCCCTCTGTCTAAAATTGTCCAACAATGCCAGTGCCCACTCGATGAAACAAAACTCTCTTCACCTTCCTAAACCTACTGTGGTAGTCTGTGTAGAGGTATTACGGTACCTGGTAATGCTGGAACACCATTGGTAGATATTGTATGTTTCCTATTGGTCAAGCTGTATGGTAGCTCCGCCCTGCAAGGCGGGGTATAAGAGCCTGTGCCGCCCCAGCAGCCTTCATTCTGTACCTGAGCTGCTGGGGGAAACATCTAGCTCATTAAAGCCTTCAGTTGGACTACAACCTCGCTTTGGTGATCATTGATCGTGCATCACCTACCTCCATTTCTCAGTGTCTTCCCAGGATCCAAAGCAGAGGTGAAGGCAGCCACCATCTGCCACTTCCTATTGACTGTGATGACTTTGGCAAGCGTCGCCTGGGGCATGTGGCAAAGAGAGCCCAGGCGTGCTTTTGGGATGCTGTGGTGCGGAACTGGAACAGTCAGGGAAAGGAGGGAATCAGATAGGCTGGGCACTTCCAGAGCCTCCTGGGTGGTAGGCCCCAGGCTACGAATCAGCCTCTCTTCCTCCCTATGAGTCCTTGAGGTCCCTGGTTTCCTCCCTGGGATAGCGGGGCAGCCCCACCAGAGTGGTCTCTGGCACTGAAACTCGATGCTTACAAGGGCCTGCACCATGGAGTTCATGCTCTGCACCATGGAGGTGGTGTTCATCCACCAGTGCAGGGCAGAGGTCCTGCACCAAAGCCTCACTATATTGACCTAGTTGCTTCGGAGTGCCGGCACGGCTTCCTCAGACAGAAGAAATTGCGACTCCTCTATTTGGCCTTGCAACCGAGGAGTGCTTCAGACATCCCTTTGTGATGTACCCAACTCTGCCTTTGGAGCTCCTGCAGTTGTGGAATCGAAGAGACTAGAGACACGTCACTTGCCTGGGGCTCATCCGAGTCTTTGCATCCAGCAGCCTTCCACGAGCTGGATCCCTGGGACATTCCTGGCTCCGCCTGTCGTGGATCAGAAAAAGTGAGGTGCTCACCAGGTTCTGACTCTGAAGTCTCATTCAGGTGTGTGGCTCTGTGCTGATGGAGGTTGCGGCCAAATCTGTGACCCGTCGCACAGATACGCATCCGGAGATTCCTTGGTGCTGCTATCTGGGCTGCTCTCTTCCGCCAAGGCCCTGGCTTCTCCCTTGCGATGCCTCCAAGGGAAGGGAGGTGGCATGAGTGTATGGAAGTGCTTTAAGGATATAACAGATAGAACTCAGATGAGTTTCGTGAGTGTGTGCGTGTGTGGACTGTCTCCTTCCTGCCCGAAGTAAAGGAACCGGAGCATTGTCTCCATCGCATCCAGAAATGTTGGAGAATGAAAGGTTTAGTGAGAGGGAAGAACTGAGGGAGATCAACATTACCAGAGAAATGGTGCTGAGAAAATTGATGGGATTGAAGGCGGATAAATCCCCAGGGCCTGAGAATCTGCATCCCAGAGTGCTTAAGGAGATGGCTCTGGAAATAGTGGACGCATTGGTGGTCATCCTCCGGGATTCTACAGACTCTGGAACTGTCCCTGCAGATTGGAGGGTAGCTCACGTCACTCCGATATTCAAAAAGGGAGGTAGAGAGAAAGCGGGGAATTATAGACCAGTAAGCCTAACATCGGTAGTGGGGAAAATGGTTGAATCCATTATCAAGGACTTTAAAGCGGAACATTTAGAAAACAGTGGCAGGATCAGTCTGAGTCAGCATGAATTTATGAAGGGAAAATCATGTTTGACAAATCTGTTGGAATTCTTTGAAGATGTAACCAGTACAAAAAAAAAGGTTAGATGGGGTTATTGGGTTACAGGGATTGGGTGGAAGTGAGGGCTTAAGTGGGTCGGTGCAGACTTGATGGGTCGAATGGCCTCTTTCTGCACTGTATGTTCTATGTTCTACAGTTGACAAGGGGGAGCCAGTCGATGTGGTATATTTGGACTTTCAGAAGGCACTTGACAAAGTCCCGCATAAGAGATTATTGTGCAAAATTAAAGCACATGGGAAATGTATTGAGGTTGGTAGAAAACTGGTTGGCAGAGAGGAAACAAAGAGAAGGGATTAATGGGTCCTTTTCAAATTGGCAGGCAGTATCTAGTGGGGTACCACAGGGATCGGTGCTGGGACCCTAGCTATTCGCAATATATATTAATGATTTGGATGAGGGAACAAAATGTAACATCTCAAAGTTTGCAGATGCCACCAAGTTAAACGGGAGGGTGAATTGTGACGGAGGTACAGGGATCCTACTGCATGATCTGGACCGGTTGGCTAGTGGGCAAATCAATGGCAGATGCAATATAATTTGGATAAGTGTGAGGTTATTCACTTAGGAAGCAAAAACAGGAAGGCAGATTACTACCTGAATGGTTGTAAATTGGGAGAGGGGAGTGTGTAGCGGGACCTGAGTGTCCTTGTGCATCAGTCGCTGAAGGTAAGCATGGAGGTGCAGCAGGTGGTAAAGAAGGCTAATAGTATGTTGGCCTTCATTGCGAGAGGTTTCGAGTATCGAAGCAGGGATGTGTTGCTGCAATTATACAGGGCCTTGGTGAGGCCACACCTGGAGTATTGTGTGCAGTTTTGGTCTCCTTCTCTGAGGAAGGATGTTATTGCTCTCGAGGGAATGCAGCAAAGGTTTACCAGACTGATTCCAGGGATGGCGGGACTGTCATATAAGGAGAGATTGACTAGGTTGGGATTGTTCTTGCTGGAGTTTAGAAGAATGAGGGGGGATCTCATAGAGACTAATAAAATTCTAACAGGACTAGACAGGGCAGATGCAGGGAAGATGTTAACAATGATGGGTGTGTATAGAACCAGGGGTCACAGTCTGAGGATGCAGGGTAAACCATTTCAGGCAGATATAAGGAGACATTTCTTCACCCAAAGAGTGGTGAGCCTGTGGAATTCATTACCACAGGAAGTAGTTGATGCTAAAACTTTGAATATATTCAAGAGGCGGCTGGATATAGCACTTGGGGAGAATGGGATCAAAGGCTATGGGGAGAAAGCAGGATTAGGCTATTGAGTGGATGGTCAGCCATGATCATGATGAATGGCGGAGCAGGCTCGTAGGGCCAAAAGGCCTCCTCCTGTTCCTATCTTCTATGTATGTATCTGTGTATGTATGCATCCAGCATTCTAGTCAAGTCTCAGTCTGAACACTTTTGTATGGCCTTCTTGGCAGCCATTCTCTGCTTTAAACTTGGAACAGGTGCTGGGAGGCGTTTAAGTGCATCTCCCCAGTAATTGAAGCATTCAGCCTGATGGCGGCCCGGGCGAACCAGATGCCAGCCGCCGTTGAGGCTGTGTGAAATGTTTACCTATCTAAGTGACTAAAGATATGAGGCACAATTCTCCCATCGGGAGACTAAGTCCCGACGCCGGAGTGAAAACCGAGTGTTTCACTCCGGTGTCGGAGACCGTTCCCAGCCCTTTATTCTCCCGCCCCCGGTGGGCTAGGAGCGGCGCCCCGTAATTTACGCGCACCGGGCCTTGGCGCCGCGAAAAGCGGCGCCGCGTAAATGACGCGACCGGCGCCGCGTAAATGACGTCACCCGCGCACGTAAATTAAATCACCTGCGCATGCGCGGATTGGGCGGTGCCAACCCGCACATGCGCGGTTGCCGTCCTCCCCGCGGCCGCCCCGCAAGAAGATGGCGGATCGATCTTGTGGGGCAGCGGAGAAAAGGAGGTCCTCCTTCAGAGAGGCCGGCCTGCCGATCAGTGGGTACCGATCGCGGGCCATCCCCTTTTGAGCCCCCCCCCGGTGCAGGAACCCCCTCGCCCCCCCACAGGCCGCACCCCCAGCGTTCCCGCGCTGTTCCCGCTGGCAGCGACCAGGTGTGGATGGCGCCGGCGGGAACCTGTCGTGTTGGGCAGGCCGCTCGGCCCATCCAGGCCGGAGAATCGCCACTCGCCCATTACAAACAGCAAGCGGCGATTCTCCCAGCGGGCAGCCGTGATTCGCGCCGCGCCGGTTTGGGGGGGGGGGTTGGGAGAATCGCGTGCGGGCGTCGGAACGGCGTGGCGGGACTCGCGCGGCGTCCGGGCGATTCTCCCACCCGGCGTGGGGGGGGGGGGGGGGGGGGGGAGAATTCTGCCCACGGCGTGCAAAGCTGACACCATCGCTGGTGTTCAGTTTTCCCGCCCGACTTGACACCATATCGGAAAATTCCGGCCAATGGGTGGGATTTTCTAATATCTGTTATGAGAATGCCATGTGATGTACAGTGACGTCAAGGCACCAATCAGTCTCGCGCAATTGTGCAAACATGTTCTGGGTTAGTTTATGAATTCTATGCACCTGTAAATAGATATTTATGGATAGGAAGCTTGAGAGTATCAGAGCTGCAGAGCTGTGTGTGTTGTGTTGTGCTCCAGGCTGAAGTGAAACGGAGGCTGGATCATTCTTCCCTTAAAGTGATGACATGCTGCCATCCCTTAAAGGTATATTACAACAGAGAAATTGCTGGAATAGATAATTAACGATACCTATTGAAAATCTTGAAAATTTTGCGTGGATCAGATAGAGCCAGCATAGATTTGTAAATGCCTGGTAAAACTGATTGAATGTTTTAAAGGTGACTGAAGAGCTGGTGAAGGGAATGTATGTGGACGTTTTTTTAAAATAAAAGCAAACGACTGCCGATGCTGGAATCTGAAACAAAAACAGAAAATACTGGACAATCTCAGCAGGTCTGACAGTATCTGTGGAGAGAGAGGGGAGCTAACATTTTGAGTCTGGATGATTCTTTATCAAAGCTTTTTAAAATATTGACTTTCAGAAAGGCATTTGATAAATAATAGGAGACTGTTAGCTAAAGTTGAAACTCATGGAAGTAAAGTCAAATTATTGATCTGATTAGGAAATTGGTTAAGTGACAGGAGATGGAATAGGGATAATGGGCACGTACTCTTAATAGGCAGGGTGTGGTTAGAGGCCTCCAACAAACCTCTCCTGCAAATGGTAATTGATCAGTTGTTAATTTTTACAAAGCTGAGATAGATAGATATTTGTTAACTTAAAGGGAGTTGGGACATGGACAGGTATGGGGGGTGGGATTCTCCACCCCCACGCCGAAGTGGCCGCGCCGTCGTGAACTCCGTCGAGGTTCACGACGCCGCGGAACGGCCCCGGTCCCAACTGATTCAGGCCTTGACAATGGGCCAGTATCGGGGCCGCGTCATCTACCTGCGTTAAAGCGGGGCCGCATAGATGACGCGGCCGGCGCCACATAACGGACGTCATCCGCGCATGCGCGGGTTGGCCGGCCCCAACCCGCGCATGCGTGGTTGCCGTCCTGTCCAAATCTGTCCCGCAAGAAGATGGGGGACGGATCTTGCGGGGCCGCGGAAGGAAGGAGGTCCTCCTTCAGAGAGGACGGCCCGACGATCGGTGGGCACCGATCACGGGCCACCCCACATTCAAGGTGAAGCCCGGTGCAGGATCCCCCCTCGCCCCCCCACAGGCCGCCCCCCCACAGGCCGCCCCCCCCAGCGTTCACGCACCGCCCACGACTGCAGCGACCAGGTGTGGACGGCGCCGGGGGGAACACGCCGCTTTGGCCTGGCTGCTCGGCCCATCCGGGCCTCAGAATCGCGGGGGTGCCGAAGAATCGCCATTTTGGGTATCTCCGGCGATTCTCCGGCCTGCGGCCCGCGAAACTCGACCGGCCCGTTCCCGCCGCTTGGGAGAATCGCGGGAGGGCGTCGGACCGGCGTCCCCGGAAATTTCGGCAGCCCAGGTGATTCTCCCAATCGGCGTGGGAGTGGAGAATCGCGCCCATGGAGTGAGGTTACAGATCAGCCATGAGCTCATTGAATGCAGAACAAGCTTGATGGGAATAAATGGCCTTCTCTTGTTGATGGGCTGCTGTGTGTGCAAAGGTTTAAATCAGAAACTAGATTCTCGCTCTTTGAGAAGTTAATCAGCATGGGCCACCAACATCATTCTATCTCGGAGTCAGGTGACAGGAATTAATGAGCTGCATATTCCCTCATGGTTATAATGAAGAGACTTCTTCCCTTTCACCGTTTTCATTTCCCAATGCAGAATTATGGGTTAGTTCTCATCTCCACCTATTGAATTGGTGACTTGGCCTCTATTCATAGAGCTCCTGATTCATGCTTAACGAGACACCAGTCAATCAATAATTCATCACAGTGTGAATAAGAAGTGGGCTGAGAGGCTGATAAGCACTTATATTGGTGACTTGTGCAATCACAGTCTATTCTTGCTGGAACCCCATTTCCATGTTGTTTAATTTAAAGCCTCGCTAATCCAATATGCTTGAGAATAATAGAGAAGCAGTCAGTGTGCTTAATGCAGGAGAAAAAACTAACTCCTGGATGGCTGTCAGCTGAAGAGGATAACTTTTCAAAAGGAGAGCTCCTCGGCTGCACAGCGAGGGAAGGAAAACTATTCTTTTTATTTGATTAAAAGATTCTTGCTCAGGTCACGGGCTACCTCCTCCTGGGCTCCACATCGAACAGTCTCTGAAATCTTCAGGAACCTGCTGCAATTATTCTAACTTCAGATTATTTAACGTGTAGTGCATCTGCTAAATAACCTAACAGTCTCTTCACTTACCAATGTCCCTGATTGGATGAAATTCAGTAAGTGGATGGATGAATTGAATCTGAAATTGGCATAATTGGGGGGGCAAAGAAAATCCAAGTAAATTCTCTCATTTCATTTTAATTGCGAAAGTATTTGAATCAGTGCTTGTGGGAACAATACAATCAATCATTTTATAGTTCGTTCCACAATGATCTGCATTCAGCAACTCAAACTAAAAACAAACTCCTGAGAGGCGATTTTTGACTCGTGAGAATATTTTGCTTCAAATCATGGAAATAAATGTTTGCACAGTGGTTCTCTCAAACTTTTATAGTTCCAGATATTGAGAGTCTCAAAGCACAGTTAAAAATTCATTAACTAGTTCAGTAACAGAATAGTATTTTAATGGGTCCTCCACTGTCACCTCAGCTCCTCAACTCTAGTTGTAGCTGATGCCCAGCAACTCACTTGCTCAGTGTGAAACTGACCGCTTACACACACTTGGAGGGGTATTTCAGCACAGCACCAGAGTTCAAATAGCAGCTGCTTCAGAGAGTGATAGCGACCCTATGACCTAAACCCTTATCATTCCCACCCCGGCATCAGTCGGTTTGAACTCTGCTCCAGATCGAGATAATCAGGGCAGCACGGTGGAACAGTGGTTAGCACTGCTGCATCACAGCGTCAGGGACCTGGGTTCGATTCCAACCTCAGGTAACTGTGTGGAGTTTGTACATTCTCCTCGTATCTGCGTGGCTTTCCTCCGGGTGCTCCAGTTTCCTCCCAAGGCCCAAAGATGTGCAGGTTAGGTGGATTGGCAATGCTAAATTGCCCTTGGGTTAAGGTTACTGGTTGGGGGTTGGGCCTCGGTGGGGTGGTTTTTCGAAGGATCGGTGCAGACACGATGGGCCGAATGTAGGGTTTCTATGATTCTCTGTATCACAGCGAGTGGAGATCAACGTTCTGGCTAAGATTTCTGGGTTCGCACCTCGTGGCTTGCTTGTTTCTGGTGGGTTAGGGTGGTCACCTCCTCGCTGGTGAGTTATGAGAAGCCGAAAACCTGTCACCATATAAGGCGCACGACTGAATTCAATGGTAGAATCTTGTTATGAAAACCAGTGTTAAAGCAGGTATACATCCATTCATCAGGATGTGGCCCCAAGTGTAAAACATGTAAAGTATTAAAAGTCTTGGTAGAGATCAGTAACTTTTAAAAGGAATTCAACCTCCCAGTTATTAACTGAAATCACCCCATAGGATATCACATTGTAAAAAGTCTCTACAAGCTTTAAATAAAGGAAATATTATTGACTTAACACTATATTTCACAATCGTTTATACTTTAAACCCAAAAATCTCAACCACACACACCTTGCTCTACTTTTCTTTCCACCTGAGTTCCCATATTCTTTACAGTACTTTTTCTTTGGACCTTTTCCACTAACACCCAGCTAGGCAAATCCTTTAACCTTCTTTCAATGCATCATGATCAGAGAATCCCTACAGTGCAGAAAGAGGCCATTCGGCCCATGAGTCTGCACTGACCCTCCGAAAACATACCCTTCTTGGCCCACTCCCTTGCCCTATCCCTGTAACCCCACCTAACCTTTGGACACTAAGGGGCAATTTTAGCGCAGCCAATCCATCAAAACTGCACATCTTTGGACTGTGAGGGGAACCAAAATTTTGCAGAGGAAACCCATGCAGACACGGGGAGAACATGCAAACTCCACACAGTCACCCAAGGTCGGAATCGAACCTGGGTCTCTAGCACTGTGAGGCAGCAGCAGTGCTAACCATTGTGCCACCCTACCACCCATTTGTGGACTCCACAGCTCAAACATGGACCTCACTCTTTTTTTGATTCGTGATTCAATTTCAGAAGCGCTCCTGGTTTCTATTGGTTCCAACTGCTTTACAGCTCCTGAGCCAAAGCTGGCAGATTCCCTCTCTGCCTCTCCAGACTGCTCTGCACCTATTTTTCAACTGCCTGTTTCTGTCAAAAATTGCACAGATAAAATCAAAAATAAAACCTCGCTGCAATCTATCTTTGCAGCAACATGGGATACGTGGGATGTCCTACAGAGAGATTTAAACTAATTACCTCCAATACTAAGACCTCCCCATTGTTCTGGAAAATCATGTAAATAATTTAACCCCTGTGTTGAGACAGTTGTAGACATCCTGGGTGGCATTCTCTGTTTCTGAGACAAAGTATTGACGCCTACTCAGAATTCATGGACTTTCATGACAGAAAAACTGGCGCCATGTCTGGACTGATTCCATTACAATTGTGGGGCTAGCACTGGTGCCGCATGGAACACAATCGATTCTAATGAAAAACGGTGTGGGATTCGTCGGGTCCATGATTGACACTCGGGAGGCTGACAAGCTGCAGCCGTATACACACATTACACTCCCCACACACACTTATCGCAGCCAACAAGGTGGCACTGGTTGCGCACGAGCCTGCCCATACAGCTAATAGGTCGGCTGGGGCCAGAGGGCACCAAGGGGGGGTGCCCTGGGGAGATACCTATATGACCTGTGCACTAAGTTCAAAGTGGGCTGTTAACAGTGTGCGCAGATGCATAGCTGCCTTACCAGCTGCGGCAATGGTGTTCCTTGCCCGTCCACCCCGGACCCACAGCCCACTTCCCACTACTCCACCCGGCACTGGCAGAAGCCCCCTGGCCAGCGGCACAACTGTCAGCAAAACTGTGGCCATGTTGGACACCTTCTGTACCCCGTCTCTCTCCCTCAGCAGCAGCCACGCCTATTTCACGATTTTTCAAAGCACAAGTGAACCACGGCATCGGGAACTCAGCCCATCTGAGGCAGAGAATCGCGGAGGCCCCAGAGAATATCGGGTTGAGCCCGCTAATGATATGCAAACGGTGTTTACTTTACGTGCGTTCTGGAACGCATTGATGGTGCTGGAGCGTTGCAATATGGCGTCAAATCGGCACCGGCCACGATTTTGCCATTGTAACCGATTCTCCGCTCAATCGCCTTTCCCGATTTCGGCGTCGGCTAACGGAGTATCCCGCCCCCTGTCTCCATCAAGAAGCTCAGAGAGAGGTCGCCTGTTGTTTAGGATATTCACACTTCCCACTGTGACATTATTAAATAAGCGTAGGCCATCCTTTAATTTACAATTATTTTCGGTCTGTTTATCAGCTTCTCTCCACTCTTCCCAACTCCTAAACCATAAGAAACATAAAATGAGGTATTTGTATCATTGATTTTTCAGGCTTCTTGTTTGTCACACTTATTTCCTGTTGTGATGATTTGGTCATGCCTTAGTGACATTGGTTGCACCTCCAGGGGATGCCTAAATGGTAATATCTCCCACCCAGTACCCCCTCTGACTGTCAACTCATCCAGTCTCCTGCTTTCTGTAATCTATCGCATTCTGGTTTATTCTGCTCACCCATCGCACTTCTCCTCAATGAACTACATTGGTCCCAATCCCCAAATGCCTCAATTCTCCTCTTTGCTTTTAAAGAAGGCCTCACCCTTACCTCCACGACTACCATTCCTCTCCCCCAAAAATCTCTGTTCCCTCAACACCAGCTACTTGTGCAGCACACACGTCCACCCCCGTCGCCCCAACTTCACATCCATGCTTATCTGCGGAATCAGCCAGAATTTGGTGTTCCTTGCTTAACTCTGTTGCTTCTCCATCTTCAATCTTTTCTTTAAGATCCTATTTAAAGCTTACCTCATTGAGCAAGCATTTAGACACTCTCCCAATATTTCCATCTTTAACTTGGTGTCTGTTTTCCTTATCGGTGAGGTACCTTTTCTATGTAATAATCACATTTTAAATAAAGGTGGTTGTCGTTGCTCCTGTTATGTTTACTAGATTTGATCAGGAGTGCCCGTTATTCAGTGCTCCTACCACTAGTGGTGCTGTTTTTCTGTGTAGCTAGATAGCCTATGTTAGCTAAAGTTGAAACTCATGGAAACTCAAGATGAGAGTGGCAAAACCTAAAACAATGACTAACCCCTCTCTGGGCTTCTTGTTGGAGGCAGGATGTCTAGAGTTGTTTCAATAATGTGTTTTAATTATTCATATGGTTTCCCAGAACATCGGAGATAATTAGTTTAAATCTCTATTTGGGACATCCCAAGTGTGCATGGTTCCAATCTATCCCAGGTTTCAGGGAGAAATGTTATCCTTTTACATCACAGAGCCAAAAGAACATACCACTTCAGTCATCTAACCATGAGGAAAAAGCTTTTCACCCAGAGGGTGGTGGGAATCTATAATTCATTGCCTGAAAAGGTGGTAGCGGTGAGAACCCTCACACCATTTAAGAAGCATTTAGGTGTTTGATGGCCAGCACTGACACAGTGGGCTGAAGGGCCTCTTTCTGTGCTGTGTGATCTACCTGAATGGGGACAGAGTCCCATAACGCGAGAGATTAGCCGGATGTTTCCTGGAGCTCGGAGCACTGAGATACATCCCGCTATCTAATGCCATCCAGCTAGATCAGGCAATTCAATGGTGAACTTCCCGACAAGGTCGTACTTAGCCCTGTTTTCTGCATTCAGGAACTCTGCTCACCAGAACTCCTCAGTGCAGCAAGGGATCGGGACGCCATTCAAAAATGGTGTTCCAATCTCTCGAGCACCCAATGCGATCCCCAAATCACCGCCAAGCCCCAATGCAGTGTAAGGGGGTCCCCAGGGCACCACAGGCCTGTGCAGTGCTAGCCTGGCACCCTGTCAGTGCCCCTGCTAGCTGGTAGTGCTATCTTGGCAGTGCCAAGATGGCACCCAAGTGGCACTGCCAGGTAGCATGCTGGCTGAGCCAGGACACTACCCTGCCCAGAGTGCATACACCTGGGGTCCTCTAATCCCCTCGGAGACATCCACAAGTGCCGTTCCATCTGGTCCCCATTTGTGGAGACCTACACTGAACAGCACTCGTTCGAAGTCTCCAAGGCGAGGGGGTTAGACCCATGCCTTGGTTAGATCTCAGGAACGCATATTAGAGTAGAACTAGCTGTCTCACTCTAATATGCAGATTTGCCAGAAAGTGCCAATGGACGGGATTCACATCACAATGTCTTGCAAGGCGTGGCAAGTCATGTAAATCCTAGAAGTGGGATCTCCTAGCATCTACTGGTTGTGCCGTGTCTGCTTTTCGGGTGCAACAAGACCAGATATCCCACCCCATGACTGTGACTCTGTGACTCTCTATGAACAATGCCAAGGGAATGTCACCAGTGCAACATTAAGTAGGGTGCAGTAGCTTAATGGTTGTATTACTGGGCAGTGATTATGAAACTTCACCTCTGGAGGTGTAAGTTCAAACCCCTTTATGGTAACTGGGGAATTTGAATTGAATTAGAATCCATTGAATCCCTACAGTGTAGAAAGAGGTCATGCAGCCTGTCGAGCCTGCGCCAACCCTTCCGAAAGAGCACTCTAACTCAACCTACTCCCCCACCCTATCCCCGTAACCCCACGCATTGATCATGACCAACCCACCTAACCTCAACATCTTTGGACGCGAAGGGGCAATTTAGCATGGCCAATCCACCGTTACTTAAATACATCTTGAAATAAAAGCTAGTCTTAAGAATGGTTACCTTTAAATTATTTGGTTGTTGTAAAAAGGCATCTAATTCACTCATGCCCTGCAGTGAAGGAAATCTGTGTCCTTCCCTGTATGGACACCAAAAGTCACTCATGTAAGCAGGTATGAACTCTTAGGTTCTCAGTAGGGCATCATTGTGGCGCAGTGAGTAGCACTGCTGCCTCACAGCGCCGAGGTCCCACGTTCGATCCTGGCTCTGGGTCACTATCCCTGTGGAGTTTGCACATTCTCCCTTTGTTTGCGTGGGTTTCGCCCCCACAACCCAAAGATGTGGATTGGCCATACTAAATTGCCCTTTAATAGGAAAAAATTGGGCACTCTAAATTTTATTTAAAAGTTCTCAGTAGGGCCTGATTGCCCTGTTAGTGTGAGAGGCCAGAGAAGTGTAAAAAGGTGGGAAAACAGTTTAGCTTCCCTGGGAGTTAAACTTTGGAGCTGCAGTTGCAGAGCAATTATTATTTTCTGTAAATAATGCTTGTGTGAAATAAGTAGGTGGAATTTAATTCCCACAAGAGTTTTAAGCTAAATGGAGTTCAGGCTATCATAGTCTAGGATTTTAAATGAGCGTTGCAGGGAATCCTGGTCACGTCTACAGGGGGCAATTTGCGCAACAACTGAGTGACTACACAAATAGCCATTGAGGTCTACAGCACAGAAAAGGCCGTTCAGCCCATCGCATCCGCGCTGGTCAAAAATAACCATCTAAGTATGGTAGCATAGTGGTTAGCACAATTGCTTCACAGCTCCAGGGTCCCAGGTTCGATTCCCAGCTGGGTCACTGTCTCTGCAGAGTCTGCACGCTCTCCCCGTGTCTGCATGGGTTTCCTCCGGGTGCTCCGGTTTCCTCCCACAGTTTAAAGATGTGTGGGTTAGGTGGATTGGCGATGCTAAATTGCCCTTAGTGTCCAAAAAGTTTAAGTGGGGGTTACTGGGTTACGGAGATATGGTAGATACGTTGGCTTGAGTAGGTTGCTCTTTGTAAGGGCCGGTGCAGACTCGATGGGCCGAATGGCCTCCTTCTGCACTGTCAATTCTATGATTCTATGAAATATTCTAATGCCATTTTAATAATAATCTTTATTAGTGTCACAAGTATGCTTTTATTAACACTGCAATTAAGTTACTGTGAAAATTCCTTAGTCGCCATACTATGTCGCCCATTAGCTTCTGGCTGCTGTTGAGTAAAGGTGACAAGGGGCGGGATTCTCCGGTCTCCGACGCCAAAATCACGATGTGTTATGAGGCGTGGTGAGCCAGGTAGATCCCAGAAGTGGGATCTCCCGGCCTCCACTGGTTGTGCCGCGCCTGCTTTTCGAGTGCAACACGACCAGAGATCCTGCCCCTAGACTGTGACTCTCTATGAGCAATGCCAAGGGAATGCCACTGGTGCAACTAAGTTTGGTGCAGTAGGGATTCTCCGGTCTCCGACGGCAAAATCGCGTTCGGCGATCGGCCGGAGAATCCACGTTGGCACCGAAATCGGTAGCGGCGCGCTTTTGCGATGCGTCGCCCCCTCCAAATCAGCATAGTCTAGGAGTACGCCGCATGCCATCGGGACTGCCTCAGGACGTTACCCGAGGCCCTCACCCCTGATGCTCCGCCCCCGATGGGCCGAGTTCCCGATGGTGTCGGTTGCGTATGGTATTTATTTTCGGGCAAGTCCAGCGCAGCCACAGTCGGGGGGGAATCCGATCCACAGGGAGGGGGGGGCTGTGGCGAGGTCAGGGGGCACTGCTGGGGGCTGGTCCGGGGGTGGTGAGCCTGGCCAAAGGGGGTCACTATTTGGCAGGCCAGATCCGCGCACAGCCGGCGCCATGTTGCGGCCACTGCAGGCCGCTGCCATGCACATGTGCAGCCACGGACCCGGCAATTCACCGGCCGCATCCGCAGCTGGAGTCGGGTGCTCTACGCTACTTGCCTGCTAGCCCCCCACCAGACGGGGGATCGGCGGCCGTATTGCGACATTTGTTCGATCGTAAAAAGTCATGTTCCCACGCCGGTGTCAGCATTTAGTCCCAGAATCGGAGAATCCAGCCTCGGAGTTCTGCTTCTCCCCAAAACACCTTGGGCTGGATTCTCCCAAAATGAGACTATGTCCTCAAGCCGGCGTAAAAACAGTGGAGATTTACTCCCAAAATTCCTATAAAAAGTTGAACAATTCAATGCCCTGCAGGGATCTTGGAGCTTTAGCAGCGGATACGGGCCCCCATACTTCCGGTTCTGAGTCCATGCATGCGCTGGGGACCGCGCTGAACTCAATGATGGAGCCACACAGAGAAAGGAGATCCCCCCGATCAGCCGCGCGCCCGAGCCTGAAATCGCGTGGATCTAATCCCCGGCCGTCTATGAGGCCCCCCCTGGTCTCCGATCCCGCCGGCCCCGCCCAGTGCGGCCGCGGGCTGAGTCCGCAGCCGTCGCGCCAACATCCCGACCGGCAATAGGTGGTTAGTTCCACGCCGTCGGGAACTTGGCCAGTCGGAGCAGAGGTTTGCTCAGCCGGCCTCTGGCAATGGGCCCCCAGCCGCACGGCGTACTCCGCGGTCATGCCAATTTTCGGGGCCCGGAGAATGACCGGACTGGCACCGGCCCCGATTACAGCATGAAAGTGGATTCTCCGCCCCCGCGTTGTCCGCAATTGCGGCACGGGGCTGTGGAGAATCCGGCCCCTTTATTTTCTTTGATCACGCTCCACACAAAACTTCATCACAAGAACAAGTGCTACCTGCAACCCCTTTACATATCAGTGTCTTTATTGGATACTGAACATTAACTTAACATGTAATTGGAAAGTCTCTTAACCCATTCCTAACATTGCCTTTTCGGGTAGACTAAGGAAGAATTCAGAATGTCCAATTCACCTAACAAGCAGGTCTTTCAGAACTTGTGAGAGGAAATCGGAGCACCTGGAGAAAACCCAAGCAGACACGGGGAGAACATGCAGACTCCACACAGGCAGTGACCCAAGCCGTGAATCAAACCCGGGTCCCTGGTGCTAATCACTGCGTTACCGTGCCACCCACCAGCACTTGATCCATAGCCGTGTCTGCGTTGGCATCGAAAGTGCACACCTAAATACTTCTTCAATGTTATGAGGATCTCTGCCTCCACCACCCTTTCAGGCAGTGAGTTCCAAACTCCCATCTCGCTCAGGGTTAAGAAGTTTTGCCTCACAATCCCCCCTAAACCACCTGCCCCTTACATTTAATCTGTGCCCCTGACCATTGACCCCTCTATCAAGGGGAAATGTTTCTTCCTGCCTACGCCCCTCATAATTTTACACATCTCAATCATGTTCCTACCAGTCTTCTCTGCTCCAAGGAAAACAACCCCAAACTATCGAATCTCTCTTCATGGCTAAAACTCTCCAGCCCAGGCAATATCTTGGAAAATCTCCTCTGCAGCCTTTCCAGTGCTATCGTATCCCTCCCATGTGCACAATACTCTAGCTGTAACCTACCCAATTTTTTATACAGTTCCAGCTTAACCTCAAACTCCATGCCTCGGCTAACAAAGCAAGTATACCATCTGCCTTCTTGACCAATTTATCTACCTGTCCTGTTACCTTAACGCAGCCCTCAGATACAAACTGCAGCTGTTGACAACACAGGAATAGATGATTTATATAATGCGGCCTTAAATGTATCTGGACCATGAATTACAGAACGTGCTGCATTTGGGCGCAAACTGCTTCAGTATCTGAGGAGTTGAAAATGCGGCTGAACATTGTGCAGTCATCAGTGAACATCCCCAATTCTGACCTCATGATGAAAGGAAAGCCATTGATGAAGCAGCTGAAGATGGTTGGGCTGAGGACACTACTGCTGAAGAAATCCCGCCGGGTTGAGATTATGGTCCGCAACAATAATAATCATCATACTTTGTGCTGGGGATGACTCTGATCAATGGGGCGTTTTCCCCTGAATCACATTGACTTCAACCCAATTGGGCTCCTTGACGCTACACTTAGTAAAATGCTGCCTTGATGTCCAGTGGAATCATTCTCGCCCTAATCCGTTGAATTCAGCTCTTCTGTCCATGTTTGGACCAAAGCTGAGCAACCCTGAGGGGGACCCCCAAACTGAGCATTGGTGAGCAGGTTATCAGTAAGTAAGCACTGTTTACGAGCACTGCAAATGACAACTTCCATCACTTCTCTGATGATTGAGATGAGATAGCTGGCTGGATAGGATTTGTCTTACTTTTTGGATACATGACATACCTAATGAATTTTCCACTTCGTCAGGTAGATGCCAGTGTTGTAGTTCTACTGGAACAGTTTAGTTGGTGGCACTGCAGGTTCTGGACCACAGGTCTTCAGGACATTACTGACCTGGATGTGAATGTACGAAGTATGATAAGTAAGTTCTCAGATGACACAAAAATTGGTGGTGTGGTAAATAGTGAAGAGCAAGGCCTTGGATTACAGGATAATCTAGACGGGCTGGTTAGATGGGCAGAAGAGTGGCAAATGGAATTTAACCATGGAACGTGTGAGGTAATGCATTTTGGGAGGACTAACAAGGCAAGGGAAGAGACAATCAATGGTCAGACCCGAGGATTTACAGAGGAACAAAGGGACCTTGATGTGCAGGTTCACAGATCTCGGAAGACAGCAGGACCGGTAGATTAGGAAGGCCTATGGAATTCTTGCCTTTATTAACTGAAGCATTGAATACAAGGCGTGGAAATGAAGGCGTTGGACTGGGGTGAGCAGAGTAAGAAGTCTTACAACACCAGGTTAAAGTCCAACAGGTTTGTTTCAAACACTAGCTTTCGGAGCACTGCTCTTTCACCTGAGGAAGGAGCAGTGCTCCGAAAGCTAGTGTTTGAAACAAACCTGTTGGACTTTAACCTGGTGTTGTAAGACTTCTTACATTGAATTCAAGAGCAGGGAGGGTATGCTGCAGCTGTATAAAATACTGGTTAGGCCCTAGCTGGTGTACTGTATGCAGTTTTGGTCACCGCACCATCGAAAGGAACTGATCGTACTGGAGAGGATGCAGACGAGATTCATCAGGATGTTGCCTGTGCTGGGGCGTTTCAGCTATCAAGAGAGAGGCTGGATAGGCTGAGCTTGTTTTCCATTGGAGCACAGGAGGCTGAGGGGGGACCTGATTGAGGTGTATAAAATTAGGAGGGACATAGATAAGCTGGCCAGGAAGCTACTTTTCCCCTTAGTGGATGGGTCAATAGCCAGGGGGCATTGATTTAAGGTAATGGGCAGGTGATTTAGAGGAGATGTGAGGGGAAACTCTTTCACCCAGAGGGTGTTGGAATCTGCAACTCACTGCGTGTGGTAGAGGCAGGAACCCACACAACTTTGGTAGAGGCAGGAACCCTCACAACTTTTAAGAAGTATTTGAATGCCCACTTGAAATGCCATTGCATACAAGGCTACGGATCAAGTGCTGAAAAGTGGGATGAGAATAGTTAGAAGCTTGCTGGTCAGCGCGGATGCGATGGACCGAAGGGCCTCTTTCCGCACTTTTAAACTCTGACTCGATGACAGTACACGGTGATAGTCTGGTCTGTGCTAACCTATCCCAACCAGGCTTTTGGCAGGATCCACATTCTTTGCAATGTCCAGTGCCCTCAACCATTTTGTGATATCACATGGAGTGAATAGAATTGGCTGAAATCTGGCATCAGTGATAATGGACTTTAGGAGGTTGCCAATTTTGGTAATCTGCTCGACACTTCTGGGAGATGGTGTCATTTTGGTAAAAAAATTTTGGCATCTTCTCCAGGGCTCTCATATCATTTTTATAATATAGACACCATGGGCACAGTATGGTTTAACCAAGGTTGCATACAAATTTAACATACCTTTTCAATGCTACTCCTCTGAAAGTGAACACCAATGCTTTACTTTTTACCATTTGTATGGTCCTTTGAACGTCTGGAGCATAGGATCTGTGTCCTGAAACAGCAATTAGCCCCAGAAAGAATGAAGTGATTCCTTGACCATTTTCACAAATGTGTGATCATCAAGGAGGTCATTCTCATCCATTGGAATAGTGGACGAGTATACTCAGGAATAGTGTAGAAAGAGAGACCAAAAGGTGCAAAATGAATGCAAATCTTTGGGCAGAGTTTTACCAAAAAATGGCAAAGAGTCAGTTCCGGTGAGAAAACAGTACGACTCCCGCCGAGGGCTTTGGTGGGAAATCTCATGGAATATTGAGCCTCTTAAACAAAGGTTTTTTTCTTCACGTGAATCACACAATGCTCCTGGCGGCCTCCCACTGATCCGCTCGCCCGAGGGAAACTTAATCAATGCAATCAGTGGGGAGCTCCATTTAAACACCTCCCCAACACTTGTTCCAGATTTAACTAAGCGGATGGCAGCCTGCTCCAAGATTCTCAGAATGAGTCCTCACCTCTTGGATGGAGTGCAGCAGAGCAGGACCTCCTCTTCCTGAAGTCCAGGTGGCGTCCCTCCAGCAAGGTGACCACATATACTCACACCTCAGTGGGATTAACTTAGTGGACGGGCGTCTGGGTTACTCACTGGTGAGCATCTCACAGCTGAAGATCCACAGCAGATGGACGTAGGGACATCCCAGAGATATGGCACTCGGAGGGATGCCAGAGAGCAGGACACTGCTGAGCCCCTGGTTCCGGTTGTTTCAGAGCTGAGGGAGCTACAACGGCAGAGTCGCAAGCATCAGGAAGGGATGACAGCATCCCTCTTTGGAATATCTGAGGAGATGGTACCGTCACTCTGACTGAACGAGGCCAACGTTGCAAGGGTGGCATTCGCAGTGGAGACCATTGTGCAGGATGTCCACTCCATGGCAGGGGCTGTCCACTCCCTGGCTCAGTTCATTAGCTTCGTGGCTGAGGGCATGAGCTCCATGCTGCAGGACTTCAACTGCATGGTGCAGGCGCTGGTGAGAATCTACGAGTGTCAGCGTCAGTGGATGGCGAGCCTTCTGGATCACACTCCAACTACACCTCTGGCCCATCGAGGACCACAGGGGCCCCAGGGCAACTGAAGGGAAGAGAATCAGAGGAGTCCACCCAGGAGAACCTAAGGGTGTCCAGCCCATCTGACAGCCTGCGCACTGTAAGCGACACACCTCCAGCCCTGGCACGGTAGCACAGTGGGTAGCACTGTTGCCTCACAGCACCAGGGTCGATACCCGGCTTGAGTCTCTGTCTGTGCAGAGTCTGCATGTTCTCCCCGTGTCTGCGTGGGTTTCCTCTGGGTGCTCCGGTTCCCTCCCACATGTCCCAAAAGATGTGCTGTTAGGTAATTTGGACAGTCTGAATTCTCCCTCTATGTACCCGAACATGCGCCGGAATGTGGCGACTGTCATAATATCCACGCATGTATATAATGAAGTGCAGACAGGCAGTGATTGACACACAGGATGACCAGTAAGCACACAGCACAGTGCAGCCAATTACCAGACAGGACACCACCACTATAAAGTCAGAGGGCACTAAGTTTCCTGCTCTCTCTGGACCCAGCCACTGAGACAGTCAGGGTCCACGAGCGAGCACAGTGCAAACACCATGCGGTAGCTAGTAAGTCTGGTCAGGCTAGTACATGGTTTCCAGTCAGTTCAGTATAGTGTCGACCCACAGTTAAATATGTATGTTAGTTCTATCGTTCAATAAAACTGTGTTGGATCTTCTACAGTGTTAGAGATCTGGGGCGAGATTCTCCGACCCCCCGTCGGGTCAGAGAATCGCCGGGGGCTGGCGTGAATCCTGCCCCCGCCGGTTGCCGAATTCTCCGGTACCGGATATTCGGCAGGGGCGGGAATAGCGCCTCGCCGGTTGGCGGCCCCCCCCACCCCCCCCACCATGGCGGAGGCGGAAGAGACTCCCTCCACTGCGCATGCGCGGGAATGCCGTCAGCGGCCGCTAACGCTCCCGCGCATTCGCTGCCCGGAGATGTCATTTCCGCGCCAGCTGGCGGGGCACCAAAGGCCTTTCCCGCCAGCTGGCGGGGCGGAAATTTGTCCGGTGCGGGCCTAGCCCCTTAAGGTTTTGGAGCGGCGCGATGCCTGACTGATTTGCGCCAGTCGGTGGACATCGTGCCGATACCGGAGAATTTCGCCCGTTTCTCGCATCGCTGCATCAAGTGCAGTCCACACCGAACCGACCTGCCTCACACATCAGCGACTAGGGGATTTTCACAGTAACTTCATTGCAATGTTAATGTAAGTCTACTTGTGACAATAAAGATTATTATTAAAAACACCCGTGCTGCCCGAAAGTAGGTCCTGACTCTCAAAGTCCAGGCCCAGCAGGGTCGCCCGCCAAGGTCATTTCAGGTGACAACCTCATGGGGATACACCTAGACATAGCAGATAGGTTAGGAAGAGTATGAAACAGTCGGCACATAGTGGGCACAGGTAAAAGTAGGCACTTTTTATTATAGGGCACTAGTGAAATATACTGCTTTTAAATAAACATCACATTGCTCATCAGCAGATCCTCCTCCCTGTCATTACATGGCGCCTAGTTCCCCGTACCCCACACATTTCTAGAGCTTCATTCATGTGCAGTGCCTTGTCTCTCCCACCTCCCACACTGATGACTCAGTGAAAACGCACTTCTGCTGGCAGAGCCCCTGACCCATCAATGATCAGGCCTCTCATTGCAGCCGCTCTTCTCCACTGGTGAGGATGCCATGGGCTGACAAAGTGTAGAGGGGCTGACCCACCCCGGAGGGGAGTTGGCGGAACACACCAGGAACCCTAACCTTGGAATGGGGCTGTAGCAGATGAGAGCTCATCCGCATCTCTGAACTCCATGATAAACCCGTTGATTGACAGAACGCGGTCAGCTCTCGGTCAGGCAGGAATCAGCCATATTGTTGAGGATGAGAGGAGCATCGCTAGGTCTTCAATGTAAATCACCATCATTCTCCCACAGACTCCAGTCAATGGCTTTCATGCCCTGTCCATGAAATTGGGCATGATAACAAAAATTACCACTGGCTGCACGGCAATGATGAGATGTCGCACCCCATGGTGGGAGAGATCCTCATTCCCTTGTCCCAGTCGTCCCCAAACTGAGAGGCTATGAGGACATGCCTAGCTCATTGACCCATACGAACCCTGGCCATGGCCCGAGGTCCTCCTCCTTCAAGGTAGCCCCTTGCTGCCCTCCTCGACCTCCTCTTCTTCTGATATGTGGCACTCCCTCATCTCCTCCTGCTCCAACTGGTCTCTCTTCTGCAGCGCCAAGTTGTGGATAGCGCTGCAGACCACTGTAATGCAGGATATCGTCTGGGGGCTGTACTGCAGGGCTCCCCCCACCGGACATCGGAACCGCATCTTGAGCAGTCCAAATGCCTACTCAGTCAGCTCATGTGTTGATGCATGAGCGTCACTGTAGCACGTCTCCGCAGGTGTATGTCATTAGCCAGCTTCTGAGTGGGTACCTCCTGTCCCCAAGGAGCCACTCCTCCAGCCGCTGCTCTCCCTCAATGTCAGGGCTCCGCAAGGGCCCCAAGATATAACATCATGGACGTTCCCTGGGAAACAGGCACATACCTGCATTATGTGGCCACAAACTGGTTGGACATTGAGGGTTTGAAATCCCTTGTGGTTTATGAATGGCACCACATGATGCCATAGAGACCACAGGACTACATGGGTGCAGTCTATCACACCCTGCACCTGGTCGAGGAGGGCAGCAAGGGGCATGCCTGCTAAGAAGGCAAAGCCCATGGCCCTGCCATCTTGGCTCACCTGATCCTGATCCAAATTTATACTCATGTGGGCCTTCGCAAAAAGGGCATCTGTCACCTCCCCAAGGCATTTACATGCGGCTGACTGGGAGACAAGCGGTGCTGCCCTGAAATTAGCTGCTCAGAGCAGTGGTTACTTTAAGGGCCATAGGCAGTGGGTGCCCTCCCATTCCATGTGGTGCCAATGATGTTAACTCTTGTCTGAGCATTGGAGTTCAATGCTTGGGAGTCCAATCAGTGGAATTGCTGTTTACCTCTTCAGATTTTATTGGCGCAATTAACTAGTCATTGGGTGAGATTGCATATCAGGAAAATGAGTGGCTCTTGTGGCAGACAGGACACAGCTGATTGAAATGAAGCCTGTATTAGCATGACAAGCACATACCTAGGGCGCCCCTTCATTTTTCCAGTTCACAGCCCAACACACTATTACCTGACAGTCAAAGTTCCCAGATGGGTGGAATTGAAATCCCTTTGCTCTCACACTGCTGCCTAAGTTTGGGATTCTATTCACTGTGTAGTCGTGCTTCTTGAAGTGAGAGGGTTTTTATTCCTCATGAGGCAGGGGTGTAACTCATTTCGTCCTTGCATCCTGGCTTCTCATGGAACCCCAGCCAAGAACCTCACAGTCGTCTCTAGTGCTGACCCTCTGATTCATCTCCTGCCACCCACTTTCGAGCTCCCACTAAGGACGGGCATTCCCTCAGTGGCAATTTGAGCACAAGCAAAGCAAGGAAGTCACAGGAAGTGTTGCCGACATAGAACTTGTTTTATTTACAGTGCAGAAGGAGACCATTCGGCCCATTGGGTCTGCACCTTGGAAAGAGCACCCCACCCAAGCCCACACCTCCACCCCATCCCCACAACACAGCAACCCCACCTAACCTTTTTGGACACTAAGGGCAATTTAGCATAGCCAATCCACCTAATCTGTATATCTTTGGACTGTGGGGGGAAACCGCAGCACCCGGAGGAAACCCACGCAGACATGGGGAGAATGTGCAGACTCCACACAGACAGTGACCCAGGAATCGAACCAGGGACACTGGTGCTATGAAGCAAATGTGTTAACCACTGTGCTACCGTGCTGCCCATGCCAGCCTCCAGACCCCCTTGTAGCAAGGGAAGGTAAGACTTGAGAGTGACCCTTTTCCCCGAGATTGAGAGACTGAACTGCAGTCCTGGCCCAAAATTGAACTTATCTGTGTCTGCCACATCCTCTCTGGTGCATCCTGAGCATTGAAGACCCTGGAGAATCATGGCTGCCTCAACGCTCACCTCTGATATCCCCCTCGGAGGTGAGGTTGCCAGTTTCATGTTTATGTCGAGCTGTTGTAAATGGTGCCATCATGACGTCACGGCGACACTGGGTGAATATTCTGGGAGGGGTGAAGTTACGGAGAAAGTGCTTGCGAAAGACATGCTAATGGATTAAAATGAAGTTCCCGGGCTCCCACGGTGTGATTCACATTACCCCATTGATGAGGGGGGATGGAGGTGAAAATCCCAAATCCCACTCCGGTCCGAGAGAATCGCATTTTCCGATTCTCTCCAGATTTTGAACACGGGCTGCGTTTCTCACTGATGAAGAGTGTGGGCTCAAAATAGCTCCCTTTGTAATTTTTGAATTTCTCTATTTGGTGGCTGATCTTGGAGATGAAATTTGTATTCAAAGTTTACGCAGGATGCAATACTCTAGAAGTCATGAACAAATTCAAGAGGGTTCAGGTCAAACCCACACCTTGAGCAGTGACCAGTTTTAGTCATCAAGACACAATGGAGAGACTCCAACCCCAGAGAGGGAGCCAGGACAGAGGAGAACTAGGAGGCTGGTCAACATCATCGGAGCCTGTGAGTCCTGAGAAAAAATAAGAGAGACTAGAAATGAAGCATGATTGTTTGAAGAATAAATACAAGATAAGAGATGCCAAGGAAATGATATATCCAGCTTGCAATTTGGGACTAGAACAAGGAGACACAGGGTCTAATGAGTAAAGGCTAACCTTAGGGCTGGTATCAAGGGGGAGGGTTCTCATATAGAGTGATAAAATCAGCTTCATTGTGGAACTATGGAGGCGAAACCAGGAACAATTCAATGATTATAGAGTGGAAGCTTTTTCTCGATGGATGGATGAAGATGGGCCAAATTGCTTTTTGCAATTATTTTGTGAAATAGGTAATTCCCTGACAGTGAAAGTGCAGATGGAAAAAGCAATAATAAAAAAAACAGCACCATTTGAGTACAAGAGTGAAGGATCAATGATACATTTGTACAGAACATGAGTGAGACCACTTGGAGCAATATGTGCAGTTTTGGGTGTCCCAGAACACAAAGGTCATTATTGCTGTGGAAAAACAACAACATAGATTTACCAGGACAATGCCAGGGATGGGATAAAGCAGACTGAGATACTGAGAGCAGACACGTACCCAGTAGAAAGCCATGCTCCACCATCACCCTGTCTTGGTATGGTTTCATTGGTAGAGTTCTCTCCCCTTGAGAAAGCAGGATGTCTATTCAAGGCTCGATCCAAAAACTTGAACGCAAACTCTCGGCTGACTCTCCAGTGCAGTGCCAAGGGGATGCTGCACTGATGGAGGTGACGTCTTTTGAGATGAGCCATTACACCAAAGCTTGTCTGTCCTCACAAGTAGATGCAAAAGATTCCAGGATACTATTGGAAGCTCAGCAGGGGTGTTCTGCCTGCCGTCCTGGCCAATATCTGTCCCTCAGCCAGCACCATGAAACAAACCAATTGTCTGATCATAATTACAACTCAAATCATCACAAATATTATTCTACTTATTGGCTGTAAACTGTTTTGCAACAACTTGAAATTGTGAAAGGTGCCATATTTTCCCTCACTCCGTGCTGAAATAAAGGGGTCTTTGTGCATGCATTCCCATCTCATATTGCATCTGCCCATGCAGGCACATTTTAACCATCAGTTTCGTAAATGATGTTCATGTGGAGCGGAGTTCAGGATTTCGCCAGTGGTTTTATTTTCTGCATCGCGAGCAGGAATTGGATCCCAGATTTTATCAATGATTAGAAAT